>NC_079418.1:17947154-18264654 GCF_026213295.1 Gadus chalcogrammus
AATAACATAGAGTGGGATTTATTATAGTATATTATATATAGTAGAGTGGGATTTATTATAGTATATAGTATATTATATATAGTAGAGTGGGATTTATTATAGTATATAGTATATTATATATAGTAGAGTGGGATTATTATAGTATATAGTATATTATATGTATACATTATATATAGTAGTGTGGGATTTTTGAACCGCTCATACACAGGAGTGGGGACTAAGTCGCAGGATTTGAAGCCAATATTTAGCTATTAAAAACTGTGCTTTCATCTTTTAAAGCAGTGTGTGAACAAAACGAATGAGTCTGTAATTTTATACCTCTGTGTTTCATGTACTTCATGTACTAACCCACTGCCCAAAGAAAAATTAATCATTTTAATTTGCAGGCGGCGTAAAATAAAATAAACACATCTGTGTGCATTACTTTCTAAATAATAGGACTTCTCTGCCTTTTCAAATCAATGCGCCACAAATCCAACATTAAAGGGGAGATATTATACCACCAGGTGTGAGTGTGATTAGCCATTACAAGCCGTTTTGAAAATGTGCAGCTTCTGACATCACAGTTGGGCATGTCCACCTAGATGTATGACGGATAGATAAGCAACGTTTGCTACAGTCCACTGGGTAGGCTGGTAGACTGATCCATGCAGCACACATCTAGGTGGACACGCCCACCTGTGATGTCAAAAGCTGAACATTTTCAAAACGGCTTGTAATGGCTCATCACACTCACACCTGGTGGTATAATATGTCCCCTTTAAATACGACAGTCGCATATAACATCAAAAGCAAAAACATTATGCTGAAATTGATGTGGAAGAATGTTTAAATTTCAGCCTTTTAACTTGTAAAATATACAAGGGCATTATAGAAGTAAGTTATATTTAAAAAAAATTGGGAACCGGTAAAAACCACCCTGGGGTTTCTCTTAATTGGACAATAACCTAATTCAGCATCAGCTCGGCAAAAGAAGAAAATGAAAGCTATTTGATTTATTGTGCTGAACAACAGCCGACAAAACTGATAATGCTCAGAATTACTCTCGGCTCCATAATTAAAACACACACACATACACACACACACACACACACACACACACATGTTCACACACACAAACACACAGGTCTGTCACACACACACACACACACACACACACACACACACACACACACACACACACACACACACACACACACACACACACACACACACACACACACACACACACACGCACAAACATGCACACCAGGGCATATAGTCTATCAGTCTTACATTTATCAGTAATTATTTTACGCTTAATCAATTGGGGACAAAATAATGAGAAAGCAGAGCGTGACCATCTCAAATGCAATGGGAAAACAAAAGGCCAACTTCAGCAAGATTTTATCTAAAAGAAAGAGAAATCAAAAGAGCTATGACAATTACAACACAGATCAGTTACCTGGCGTGAGAACTAATCACTAGACAGCAGAAATATGGAAATGTTGACCTAAATCACTTATGCCACCCCCACACTGGAAAGAGGATAAACCTAAAGGGTAGCTTTTGTGACAGTTTAAAATATAATCAAATATCTAACTTGATAATAATATCTACTTTGTAATCTTACACAACAAATTCAAAATTAAATACCCGTTTCTCTCATTCACAGGGTCTGGGGATGAGCAACTGCTAAATATTTATGCATGATATGTTTATAGATATTATGTTGATAGCTCTGGAGGTAACAATCACTTCACTGGGGGCATTAGATATAAATAATGTATTCAAATAAATACAAATGTGAGCAGGGGATTTTGTCAATGCAACACCCCTGTGAGGAACAAGGTTTTTCACCGATACAATTCACAAAACATTGAACAAAAACGGTTAACATAGTGTAAACACACCAAATAAACAGAAGTCATTCACAAACGTGTATAATAAATGACAGCGTGTGGGCATAGCTTTTTGTGGGGAATAATAAATCATAGTTTATTCTCAGCAATCAAGCCAACCGGTGGACATTCTCTGATCTCCCACCAATCAAACACACAGAGATTGTCTCTTTGGACCATGGACCAATACACTATGAACCATTATTTCTGTTGGCAGCACAGCATTTTGCCAATACTGCGCACACACACGCACACGCACACAGACACAAAGTATATGCTACTGGAGCAGGTAAAGTAAGTGGAAATGAAACTAACTAGTAAGTGAGAAGTTTGTGGGGCCTTGAGGGTAAATACATCCCTCCTAGACTTACAACCATGCAGACAGCCACTAGAGCTGGCTGCAGAAACTGTTTTCAGGTGCATTGTCATTTAAGTGGATACTGAAAGGCATGAGGGTGTAGTGTGGAAAGCTACCTATTGGCGTAGTGTTCGTTACAATTCCCCCCAGAGATGAAAGACGACCTCACTGTGGTACACTTACCCCTGCTGCAAGGGGAACACAGCCATAGTGGGCTGAAGTGCACTTTGTCAGCTAGACTATTAGTGGGATTAATTGGAGCTGCCTGCGTGCAGTGATATTATGGATATGTTACAGGTAGTATTGTCTGGGGCTTAGCTGAAGACATGGTCTTCTTACACCTGCAGTCACTGTAATTTATCTTTCTGGAGCAGTGCCTGCAAAAAACGGCAGTTCGGGCAACAATACACATAATATATATCTATATATCGACCTTTATATATATTTATATAAAATATGTAACATTAAATAAACAAGAAAGAAATGAGGCATAGGTTTTTTTTTCTTTTTTATAAATATATTTTTAGTCATTAAAAAACAATACTCCTGATAAAACAATATTTATATAAAAAATATATATCTAAGAAAAAAGAAAAGAATAATGTACATATATACAGTACATATATACATATATAAATATGCATGCCTTTATTTCCTGTACTTTTCATGCCAACATGTGTGTTTGGAGTTGAAAGTGGCATACTGTATTGAGGCACAATACACATGGATAATAGCATCAGACGTTCTTCTGACATGCCAACGGATACGTATTGCTTATTTTACTACACATATTATTCGTTGACTCCCGCCCCCAAGCCAGAAGCAACTCCGCACTTGGGTCAAAGCATGCAATGTTTGTTTTGGTCACACCAAGTACGTCCATACCTGTCAATGGTCACAACTAGCAACATATATGCTCACTGCTGTGTCTACTCAGCTCCTATTGGTCACCGATGATTTTCAAGACTGATTACCTAATGACAGTCCTCGATCTCAGCGCTAATCTCAGCCGATGAGTAAGCAACATAGCAATAACCTGTGTTCTTTCATTAGTATAATGTGCGTGGCACCGGGCCCTGGTGGCTTCTGTTAGATCTTAGTGTGTGATAACCACTCGGTGGGAAGGTAAAAAATATCCCATTAGGCAGCGTTTGTCCGTGGGAGTCCGATGTGGAACCAGATAGTCATATTGTGTTTTTTTCTGCTCAATCTATTTCTGGGTTTTATTAGTATGTTTATTTATCTTACAGCCACAGAGAAGCCTGGCTGTCTTGGGCGCTGTTTGGTCGGTATTGTCATGTTATCTCCTGGTGCAGCCATCCAAACACGTTTGAGGAGGACGCACCAGCAAACAAGGCCCGGTGATAGCAGGCAGCCGCACAGGAATATATATTAAAGCTTTCTCTCTCCGGGCTCTTATTTTGACGTGGGCCCATGTCGCTCCCAGGCACAGAAATACACACTCACTCTGTTTCTCTGTTTGGATATCTTTCTTTCTTTATTTTTTTTGGTTGTTATATTCATTAGACCTCTATGTTTGTCCTTCACGTTCAGAATTGTATGTTCCACAAGGTTCTTGTTTTTGCATTTCTCTTTCTACACACATTCA
Organism: Gadus chalcogrammus; assembly: GCF_026213295.1. Lineage (NCBI taxonomy): Eukaryota > Metazoa > Chordata > Actinopteri > Gadiformes > Gadidae > Gadus > Gadus chalcogrammus. The sequence goes on from NC_079418.1 coordinate 17,951,002, forward strand.
CCCCCCCCCCCCCCACACAAACACACACACACACATACACACAGACACACACACACACACACACACACACACACACACACACACACACACACACACACACACACACACACACACACACACACACACGCACGCACGCACACACACACATTTACACACACACACACACACACACACACACACACACACACACACACACACGCACGCACGCACACACACACATTTACACACACACACACACACACACACACACACACACACACACACACACACACACACACGCACACACACATGCACACACACATGCACACACACACACCTCCAATAATACTTGGTTATGTAGGTCACTCTGGTGTACACTAGTTGGTGACTCAAACTGTGACACAGACCTGCTCATTGCCAGTAGCGTAGTAGGCCATTATTGGGTGATGGCCAAGCTAGTGTGCCTTCATCACCAATGCCATGTTGAGAAGATGTTTTGATTTTAGAGTGTTAATTGCAACGTTTATTTTCAGATTACTTTGTACTATACATGCATGCATGCATGCATGCATGCAGACACACACACACACACACACACACACACTAACACACACACATACACACACACACACACACACACACAAACAAACAAACAAACAAACAAACACGCACACGCACGACCACAGAATTGTGTGATATGTCTGTGTAAGACAGGATCAGTAACAGGATTTTGTGTTATTGCAGAAGTAAAGATGTACACCTATACATTATATACAAACACACATTTGTATAATGTGCGTGCAAAGAGTATTTATACATGCACACTTGCACACACCCAGATGCCTAAAGAAAAACTCACTGCACATATGTGGTTTCTACATACGTATATATACATGCATAAGAGCCCCAGCTCTGTAGCCCTCCATATATATATATATACCCCATAAACCCAGATGTGCACAGAGTCAGAAGGCCATCCCCCTCCCCCTTCTTCTGCGTGAGCAGAGCATTCTGGGTAAAACGGTCCGCTGCAAGGGCTTTGGTCTCAGATGAAAGAGGAACATGTCAGGTAGGCGAGATGAGAGAAATGGAGGGGCTCTGCTGCATGTATATGTTACATGCTCCCATCCCCCTTCTCCCTGCTCCGTATATATGTACAGTCCTGTTCCCGGTAAGGGGAAGGTAGGGACGACTGGAGCTGGCACATGATTGGCGGATGCAGTGGGAGGAGGCGGACCCAGAGTGATGATGCTGATGTGTATGAATGGGTAGCAGTCAGAGAGAGAGAGCTCACTACCAGTATGTCTCCATAGAGAAACACTGTAAGAGCACGTTTACATAACATCTTGTAACGTCATGTAACAGTACATCTACATAACGTCTTGTAACAGTACGTTTACATAACATCTTGTAACAGTAGGTTGCCATATAATGGCTTGTAACACTACATCTACAAGCATCATGTTACAGTCTTGTAAGACACACTGTATTGTAACACTACATATGCATAACATATGTAATAGTATGTCTAAATAACGTCTCGAAACAGTACAATTACATAAAATCTTGTAATATTACGCCTCCATGCAGATAACGGCCGGCCTCTATGTAATCTCTCTCTTATTGTCAAAATTAAAAAATACAAATGGCCCTTTGTGCTTGAATGATTCACAGGAGACAGCAATAAAATAAGACAGACAGGCCGAGGGAGTGAGTGAGACAGCAGCGGAAGGAGAGAGAACGCAGGAGACCAGAGACGGGTATAAAGAATCAAGCGGGGAAAGCAGGAGAAATGAAAAGGCAGCCGAGCGAGGCAAAGCACAGTCGGTAAGAAAGAGAGGCGCTGCTGCTCTAGATGGTGTGTGTGTGTGTGTGTGTGTGTGTGTGTGTGTGTGTGTGTGTGTGTGTGTGTGTGTGTGTGTGTGTGTGTGTGTGTGTGTGTGTGTGTGTGTGTGTGTGTGTGTGTGTGTTTGTTTTTGTGTGTTTGTTTGGTGTGCGTGTGCGTGTGTCTGTATATGTGTGCGTGTGCATGTGTCTGTATGTGTGTAAGAAAGAGGGAGAGAGAAAGGGACGCGAGCACAACGCCTCTGCACGTGATACAATCTGTTCACATGGCTATAAATACTTAATGACAGTGCTCTTGCTCGCGTCGCACGGCAATCCCGCTCGAGAAAAAGAGCTTATATATATAGTGCGGGTATAAAATATTGAACGCTTTTGTTATAAGCGGTGCCAATATTGACTCGCAGTCTGGCTGTGATGGACCTGATGTACATGAGAGGCATGGGAAGCGTCCGCTATAGCCCGGCTCTGTTACGTAAGAGCGGAGAGTCTGCCGCTCTGCTCCTCACTTGGTTCATCATGGACCAGGCATGCCCTCCCTCCATGGGTCCTATAGTGTGTACAGCCCTACACCCATGTTCAGCACCACAGCACATTGAAGCGCCAGCCCCATTCACTCACGGGATCAGAAATCACTGTGGCTCTATGAAATGAAATCATGCCTCTTGATTTTACCCAGATCTTACATGTTGGCACTGCAGTCCATTACAATTCGAGCGACATTGGCCTACATGTGACTGTACAGAGTGCCTCGAACACATGATTTCAGATTCATCCAATGTTTTGTGCGGTGCTCCGATTGTTGATTACAAAACAATGCATGGGTTCATCGTCACGTTTCATCCAGACCACACGAGTAACATTGTGGTAATTTCGCCTCATGTCAATCGCGGATTCCGTGGCGTATTTTACCATAGCATATAGCGCACACATTGGCAAAACGCACGCCTACTCCCGGGCTCGTATCTCCTTACTATGCACACACAGAAAAGCCAACACAAGCACACGCACTGTCCTACCGCCCCACTCACAAAACCTCCATGCGGAAACACGCATCTCGCCCGAACCAAGATCACTAAATCAAAATATACTACGAGAGATGACTACCATTTTAATTTGTGTGATCCATTCAATATCCCAGCGTGTGTTGTTGCACAATCAGAAGCGTATGTCTGTTTCTCGCGGATAGACACGTCCGCTGATCATGCTGCAAGACAGTAGGCTACAATCCCTTCACATCAAGCCGATTGTAAAATACTATGGGGCCGTGGAAGGGGGGAAGAGAACACACACAACCGCGATGACAATCACGAGAACGCACAGAGACAGACATTCGAGGCTGAGATTCCTTGCGTGCAATGCCAAGCCTATTTCGGTATGGCAAGCTTTATTTCATAAAGACGCTGTCCTGCCGACATCAGCACCAGGCTCAGCACCGCGGACAGCTCTTCCTCCCTCCCGCTCTCCACACGCTCGACAGCGGCAACGATCAGCGTTCCACAGGACGGTGGATAAACCATTTCTCCCATTCAGCACCCCATCTAATCTAATCATTCTCCGTGTTTCCACCGAGACACACATCTGGTTAACACCGCATGACACATCGAGAGGATCTCGTCGTATTTAAGCAGAGAAAATGATCCAGCACATCCCGGAGCTCTTTACCTATTCCCGGCCGTCCCCGGGCCTCCGGTACCCATCCCTCCTCCGCCCGCTGCGGTGCCGTTCAGCGGTTTGATGGGGTGGCCGGTCCCCGGTCCTCCCGCCACCATCGACCCCATCATCCCCGCGGATGCTGGGTCTCCGGGCTGACCGCCCTCCATGCTCGCCTCGTTCCCCATCTCGGTCTCGACTCAGGAGACGGATGGGACCCGGGATGGATTGGTCAAAAGCAAAGATCTCAGGGGCCAACGCTCTGTATTGTTTCCAAGTACCGTATAAAAAAAAGATCCGAGAGAGCAAAGTCAACGATGCTCCCTCATCATCATCATCTTCTTCTTCTTCTTCATCACCTAGTTACCGTGATGGAGTAGGCTCCTTCCTGACGTCGTGGCGGGAGCGCGCTGCGCGGTCACAACGGCAGCACGAGAGAGAGAGGGAGAGAGAGAGAGAGAGAGAGAGAGAGAGAGAGAGAGAGAGAGAGAGAGAGAGAGAGAGAGAGAGAGAGAGAGAGAGAGAGAGAGAGAGAGTCGCGTGCTAGGCGGCTCGGTACGCAACGGCGGACGCGAGCCTCCCTTCTTGAGGAGAATCAAACGAGGCAGTCCTGGTGGTACGTGCGCGTGCACACACACTGACTCGTGTTTTACTCGATGGAGGAAAGGAGGACTTACGTGCACGCGCAGTAGTGTCGAAATGATGAATCGGCTGCACTGGAGTTGTGCATCACGTGTTGTTAGAGCAGCCCATGAAATTGCACACCTGGATGTCCAGTATCCACACCTGGATGGCCTAGCACCTGCGAGCGCGGTGTAAAATGTTGAATTGAACTGAATTCGTTACTCTTGGTCTGTACACTTCTGTTTAAAATAGCTTTGTGTGCAACATTCTAATCTTTTTTAATTTATTTTTAATGAAAATTAGATTTTGGGATGTAAAAGTGATTACAATTGTATTCAGGTATAAATATTCCATCGTAATTTTTTCTGTAGGTAGATCCTTCTGTCTGTCAGGCCATTTATGATGGCAGGCAGTTGAATTGAATTAATGTTGTACATGTACTTTTGTAATCAGAACATCATTCTCAGAGATAACTCACAAGTGATCCACACCGTAGCATCAACAGCTATAACTCTTGTCGTTATTAAGTTTACAGCTAAATGCTTAACCTATCAAAACATCTTGTTTCTCATTAAGAATGGAACAACAGGACAGAGCACACTGTTGTTCATTTGAACACACTGCCGTTAGTAACCATGCATGGGGAGAGAACGAGAGTAACCTCGTGACTGGGTCCCCTGAGAGTTTGGGAACTACTGCTAGGGAGCAGGAGAACCCATTCCTTCTGACAGACAGGCACCTTGACGCCATCAGGGAGTAAATACTTAGCAGATTAAACCGAGCACTATGCCAATATTTTCCTTTCCCCCTCTCAGTAACAGCGGAGAACCCTATTGGCCGGCTCCCCAGCAATTAATGGATTTATGAGCAGGGCATGCCTTGACAGGCACAATGCTGCCCGAGTCGATGGGCATAAAAGCGATGCAAAGTGTTCATCCTGATCTGATTTTCACACAGGTGCTTTCTAAGAAAGAGAAGCCCAGATGCATGCTGGGTTGTCTCATCCCCAGCTGCATATGGTTGACTCCTCCTCTATAGGCAAGATAAAATAAGTCAAACTACAGTGAACCAGCCATAAGCTAGTAAGAAACAAAGCTACTTAGTTTTTATTTATTATAGAGAATTAGTAGAGTGTATAGTTCAGAGATTAATTTAAGAAATTCAAAGTTCAAGATCAGTGTTCTTGATTTGTTTTTTGTCCTTGCATTTATTACCTTATTTGCCTCAGTTACACCTTATAGTGGCCTTCAATCAGGGCTTGAAGCTACTCCTGCACAATAATGCATAGTTTGTAATCAAGAGATTGCTAATTCGGGAGATTTATCGTATTGCATTTGCATTTCATTAATAATATTTAACTCAGGGAAGAACTAAGTTTGTTCATTGGTATATAAGCATAGATCTTCCATTAAAACGCCTACCAGCTATGGTTACAGTAAACTATAGCTGTTTTTATTTGGTTCTGTTGTTGTTCTGAATCCGTGATTGGACACGTATGTCTGTGACAGTCGGAGCATCCTGCTGGAATAATAGACCTGGGTAATGAAGAACGGGTCACTGTTCCCGCTCTGCACAGACGCCCATGCAGCAAAGTACATAGATCCCAGCAACGTGATGTTCTCAGCCACGGTGCCCCTGATTTGAAACAAAACACTAAACAAGCATCAAACTCAACCGAAAGCACTGTGGGTCGCTTAACACAGATCGTAACACAGTATGAGGCTTTCGCACAAAACGGTCTAACATGGGGTGGTATCCATCAAGGCTTGTTACAACGTCCCGAGACCTCGGAGCAGTGGCCTGGTACAGCAGAAGAAGGGCAATCATATGATCAATTCATATAAATGGTAAAACATATATTTGATATCTTCTGTATTTTAGGAAACAGCACGCTGAGGTAAACAGGCGTGTATGTGTGTATGTTATGGGGCTCCCCAGATCATGCTATTGCTGCACAATCCACACCTGGACTTGGATCTTCCAATGGGCTGATCCATGGGATGCCTTGATAAATGCATCCTAAAGGAAGAACAGCCAAGGCCTCTTGGCTAGAGAGGATGGACCCTACTGACCAACGTGAGTAAAGTGGAGGGGAACACAAACCGAGCTACAGAGGCTGAAAAAACCCAAAGGATGGGCCTGCTTAGTCAGGCTACATGGTAACGCTGGCTGTTATGACCGTAGGACTCTTACTCTTAACGCCTCCAGTGGGTCATTGAATCAGAGGCAGAAAAACATGCAGATATGGAAGCGAGCCACACGGGTTGATTAAAGGTCTGATTGTGGCTGCACCGGGCAGATCATCGATGCAAGCGGACAATGTTTGAGAGACCAAGATGGTGTCTCAAACATCAGACCGCTGCGTTGCTTCTCTTCGCACTGTTCTCCTGTTGCAGAGAGTTAGAGACCAAAGGACAAACACCTTGATAATGATAGTAGTTGAAAGTGTATTTCAAAGACAAGATGACCTGGTGTGCATGGAATTGGTGTGCATAGAACTGCGTCACACTATTTCTGAGATTGCTGAATGACGATGCAAATAATGGTGGTACAATTTCATTTCCAGTATATTTGAATCCCCTGGTTGCAAAGCATGGTATTTTTATGTATTTTTCCAGGTGTAGCGTTAAGAAGCAGAAGTGGTGGACTTCAAATAAATAAATCACACTTTGGCTCGCTGTTCTCTCTTCACTGTTCTCATTAGCAAGTCATATTATGGGAGATATTTTTAGCACTTGTTTTTTTTTAGCTGACAGGTTTTGGCTGTTTTATCCGAACCAGCCGCTAGATTCCACACCCCAAAAACAAACACACCATCATGAACCTCCCAGACAGCCACTAGGGACCCTCTATGGCTAGGACTCACAATCCTCATTAGTGGCTATTGATCTCACCATAAGTTCAATTAGGTCGCCTGCTTAAAGCTTATCACTCCTTCTGGCTTTGTTGGTCTTACAATTGACAAGGCCCTTGCAAACACAGGTGGAATTATGCCATAGACCCATTTCACAGATTTGTCATCGTACTAGAGCAAAGGAAACATTAGAGAGGATAACACACATTCAGGGAGCAGGCCAGCCCCACTGTTGGTATCAGGGAGCAGGCCAGCCCCTAAATAATAATAATAATAATACATTTAATTTAGAGGCGCCTTTCAAGGCACCCAAGGTCACCTTACAGAGCATAAAATCATCAAAAAAACGTTTAAAAACAAGAAATTGTGAAAAAAAACAAAAAAAAACAATCAAGGCAGTGAACATTTAGACCTTGTCTGCGAGCACCTCTGTGGTATAGCAGGGAGCTGGCCAGCACCTCTGTGGTATAGCAGGGAGCAGGCCAGCACATCTAGGCTAGCCTAGCTGCTCTAGCCTGGAGGGGGGAAAAAAGAAAGACATACTCCAACACACACACAAAAACATTAAAAAAAATTGCAAACTGTGCAAAAACAAGAATGAGATAAATGTGGTCAAGTGGCCCAGCAAACCAGTACTCCTCCACTATGTGCTCACTGCTCAGACAGAAGTTGCTTGAATCTCTTTGTCATGTGCCCCATCATCCATCTGAAGATTGGATTGTATACGTTCATCCAAACAGTTGAACTCAACATCCTATTGGAATAGACACATGATTCAGAGGTGCTCTATGGAGGAACTAAACTGTACTAACAGTTGTGTTGGATGGAAGATATTGGTGATCAGCGTTCTGCTCTGTTGGACAGTGACATCTGGTGCCTGTACAAGGAATCTTGCTGACTGGTAGGGCCGGCAACATGGACACATAAAAGAATGGACCAAGGACTGAAAAATGGCCCACCATTAATTCCTATGAAAACTGCTCAATGGCGCAGGTTCATTCTCATTAACTAGCATTGTTAGCATTATAGCATCATGAGCGAGAGGTCTGAACGAGCAGTCACATTGTTTACCGACCATGGAAGTATAAGTTAATAATGGTTGAATGACGGTTTTAGTCGCTATATTGTTTGGATGGAGGCCTACACCGCTGTGTTCGAAATCGTTCCCTGTCATGGATGTAGTGCACTAAATAGGGTGCACGCCATTTTGTATGGTGTTCGAATTCTCAGTGGTCCACTATATAGGGCACTATATAGTGGACTTAAAATAGGGTACATACGATGCTCCCTACATGTTACTCCCGTATACCACAATGCAATGCGGTCGTGTTTTTCCGGAGGAGAAGAAGAAGCTGAATAACCGCGAAAACGAATACGGTCTCCGCCTTTCGTTTAGAAATGTCAACAATTTATTTGGGATTTAACATAGAATATTTAACATTCAAAATTAATAAAAAAAATACTTGAACAAGGAAATGTAACATTCAACATCAATACAACCACCAGCTTTCCTCGTGAGTGCCTGGTATGTTTACATGATGTGGGCGCATCTGTCTGCGTCACACAAATGCCCGGCGCATTTACTGACGCAAATGACGTTTAGAAATGTTCAGCGTAGTGTCCGAATTCTCGTTCCCTATTCCCTATATAGTGCACTAAATCATGTACACTATATAGGGAATAGGGAACGAGTGTATAGGGAACGATTTCGAACACAGCTGACCCCAGGGTTATTGCCGACTACCTCGTGTCATCCGCTGCACGCTGGAGGATGCCCGGAGCGTCTGCGCACTGACAGAGGAACGGAAAATGGACAAGTCGAGATTAAAGTCGATATGATGTTTCAACTTTATTCTCGACATTTCGAGTTTAAAATCGACACGTCGAGATTAGAGGCGACATGAAATCTCAACTTTATTCTCGACATTTCGAGTTTAATGTCGACATGTTGACTTCAAAGTCGACGCGTCAACTTTAATCTCGTCACGGCAAAAATATTTTTTTTCTTCACGTGTGGCCCTAATACTCCGTCGTATAGCTTACTAACCAGCAATAAATTAATTCATTTATATTAAAATAATTATGTTTCTGGAATTTGTATCCATTATTATCAATTGTATTTTCTTCTCTTCTATTCTTCTGCTTTACCGCGTCTCTCGTGCGTCTTCGAGTAGTGTCGGTAAGCTTCGTCAGTGGCATGTTGCTTTCAATATTGCCGCCGTAAAGAATTATGGGATACCATCATACCACTATCTCCTTTCGCAAAGGAAGCTCATGATAAGGTTTATTGGACTACGTTACCCAGGAGGCTTAGCGCCAGCGTGTATAGTTGTTGGACTGCTAATGCAATAAAACATGGCTAGGAACTAAACATGCTGCTGCGCCCGGTTTGTCATATATATAGAACAAACATAACAGCTCATGATGAACCTTTGCTAAAGAAGGGTTAAAAGAAGCATTGAGGCTCATTTCCTAAGCAATTTTAGAATTCGAACCACCTTTCCTTAAAGCACTTCCGGGTCATCTCCATAGGAAAGGATATTCAAAAATTAAAAAAAGAGAATTTGTAGAGGCTCCTGGTGTCCGTCCGAGGCATCTGGATCAAACCTTAAAACTTTCAGACCTAGTTCTTTTCGACCGCTCGTATTTTGTATTCTATTGTGGGTTTTTATCCACAACAGTATCCATTTGTTAATAAACATGTCACCGTGCGGCCCAACTTTGGAAGAACAGCTTTCGTCCATAATGGATGTACTTGCGAAAGGTGCTGTATCTGAGATTAGCCAACTGTTCTTGGAAGGCTCGGCTACGATTCGCTTGCAATTAACTCGGAGCATGAAAGAAAACCAAGCGCTGAGGAGGAGGATGAAGGTGATGAAGAGTAAAATGTTTTCTTTGCGGCTTCAAACGAGATCAAATGCATCGTGTGCAGCCAGACATTTTGCCCTGGCTCGAGCCATCGTCTGCAAACATCAGACTAAACCACTGGGAAATGGTGAGTTGTGTCCCGGCTGTGATGGGTGGAAAACAAGACGGTTCAGGGGGCACTACTATTTTCTACATTTGTAGCAATTGGAAAAAGTCTTAATAATCATGATTCCAAATTAATAATGAGGTTAATCCCATTTCCTGTCTTTGAATGGTCTTGGATGTAATGTATTTGTCGTCCTCGTCATCAGGCCTAAAGAACAAGGCGGTTGGAAATTCCACAAATCGTACAGCACCCATAGATTCGGCCTGCGCTAAAAAGCCTGATGCTCTTTTGCAAAACATGACCAGAGTCCTGATGAAACACGAGTCAGATTTGGGAGTTGCATTTCGAAGATGGCCCAGAAGGGTTTCAAGACAGATGCCACATGAGCTGGTTTATCATTCTTATCACATAATTAGTCTTTTCAAATTCAATAGACAGGAGTATAATCTGCGTTCGAGTAGGTATATTCAATAACATGTTCCACTGATAAAGACAGAATTTGGAAAGACTGCTTTTACTTATAATGCAGTTGCTGGGAATTAAATTCAGAGATCACTCAAACGTACAGCTTTCATTTCACTTACTGAGTTGTTGAAGTCGTATCTCAACCAAACAATTCAAATTGTCTGCGCCTGTTTTTAATTTCTGACTTTGGTTTATGTCCCTATTGATTAACTTTGTCTGTCCTATGTTAATTGTGTGCTCCTACCTTGGCCAGTGCTCACTTGTAAAATAGATACCTCAATGTGATTTCTGCCTGGTTAAATAAAGGTTGAATAAACAAATAATCTCAAACATCATTAAATTCAAAACGTAAAAATGTTAGCTGATCAGCCTAGAGGCAATGACGCGTTGTCGCTTGTTATTGTAAACTATAATAAGTGTGCCCGTCTTGCATGTCATGTTGTGCACATGTGATTTTGCACTGGTGTTCGATCAGTGTCCTCAACCTGGTCACCCGCTTGGGCTTTGAGGGAGCTCTAGGGAGGAGTTGGTAGGAGGAGACATTCCTCTCAAGCTCTGAATCTGTGTTTGCAGTACACAATTATACCCTCTGTGTCGATGTTACATAAAGATATTTCTAAATAGTTTTGTTCAAGTGTACAAATGCACATTGTCTCCTTTTGTGCAAATAATGTATCGAAACAATTACTTTTTATCATTTTTTCCCTCTCTGCAGAAGAATGCGATGACTTTGGAGACCGCAGCACACAGCGCGGCGCCCCCTCAGATAGTCTGCATGTGGACGCCCCTGGCTCCTCCCACATGTCCAGTCACAGCGAGGAGCTGAGGATCCTGAGTGTCCACGGAAAAGGGGAGGGCCCACTGGCGCTGGACGGCCATGACGCCCTCTTCACTGCGTCCGAACCAGAGGCTCTGAGCTCGCTGTCCACGGAACACAGCGTGGTCAAGAGCCTGGAGCGCGGCGAGCAGCTGGTCCGCCGCGTGGAGCTGACTGGGCAGGTTGGAAATCATCTTCTCATTCACCATCCAAAAGAGAGGCGTCCTCTGCTACAACTCCAGCACACACCCATAGAAAGCACCCACCTTTATGATGCAATGTGTCGTTAGCGGGGATTGACAACTATTTTGTGCTAATGAAAGAATATGTCTTGTGTGTGTTTCCTTCTTTATGTGGAAAGCAGCAGACCCCAGACACCATTTTAACCAAGGATGAAGAGGATATTGGTGGAGGCATGCCCGCTGTAGGTTAGTAATACACCTTGCATATAGGGGTTTTATTTGTTCATCACAAGGGCAGATGCGAGCGCAGAATAATCGTAAAAAGGAAATTTGTTTGACCGGTTGCCATGGTTATCTCCGTGTGGTTACTTCTACTAATTATGCTAGCACTTAAATGCCTGGTCCTCTTTTGAAAGTGCATTATGACCAGAGCCCTGCTAAAACACAAGGACTAGTTGTACAGTTTATAGTAGAATGATTTACATCTTCTTCATAGCAGACAGGTGTCAGGAATGCTCAGATCAGCTCTGATTCCCAATATAACTACAGTATTGGTAAAACAGGGGATAGAAAACAACCGATCGTCTGGGTTTGTCTTCATGACCTCCCCACATCTTTAAAAGGGGGAGACGTAGTGGTGCTACGTCTCAAATGGATACATACTGTATCCCTTTGTACAAATTATTAATTTAGTACAATTAGTACAATTACTTTCTGCCTTTTATTCCCACTGCAGAACACTGCGATGACTTTGGAGACCGCAGCACACAGCGCGGCGCCCCCTCAGATGGTCTGCATGTGGACGCCCCTGGCTCCTCCCACCTGTCCAGTCACAGCGAGGAGCTGAGGCTCCTGAGCGTCCACGGAAAAGGGGAGGGCCCACTGGCGCTGCACGGCCATGACACCCTCTTCACTGCGTCCGAACCAGAGGCTTTGAGCTCGCTGTCCACGGAACACGGCGTGGTCAAGAGCCTGGAGCGCGGCGAGCAGCTGGTCCGCCGTGAGGAGCTGACTGGGCAGGTTGGAAATCATCTTCTCATTCACCATCCAAAAGAGAGGCGTCCTCTGCTACAACTCCAGCACACACCCATAGAAAGCACACACCTTTATGATGCAATGTGTCGTTAGCGGGGATTGACAACTATTTTGTGCTAATGAAAGATGATGTCTTGTGTGTGTTTCCTTCTTTCTGTGGAAAGCAGCAGACCCCAGACACCATTTTAATCAAGGATGAAGAGGATATTGGTGGAGGCATGCCCGCTGTAGGTTAGTAATACACATTGCATATAGGGGGTTAATTTGTTCATCAACACGGCGGATGCGAGCGCAGAATGATCATAAAAATTAAATTTGTTTGACCGGTTGCCATGGTTATCTCTGTGTGGTTACTTCTACTAATCATGCTTGCACTTAAAGGTTGGGTATGGAATTCGCTTTTTTGGCAATTTTTGCAAAATTACTTGAAATCCTTATCATAACCCACTTACAGCCACTGAGTTAGAAGTACTGACATGAAAATTAAACGAGTCAATCATCTGTGGAACGGGCAGGGCTCGAAAAACTCCAGCCAATGATTTCCAGAGCCACCGAGTTGCATTGGACAGTAAGTACGTCAATCAAACGGTCGCACTGCACTCCCCCTCTCCCCGCGCGACCCCTTCGTGCCCGTACTCAAAGCTCGTGACCCAGAGCAAGCTTCTGTTTGTTGTTATCCTGCGGTAGCTACTGGAGCTAGCTAACTAGCTAATGGCTCGCTCTCGCGCATCTGTGTTCACTCGTGCATGATTGCTCGTCCATGTACTTGGAATGGGTGGAGTCAGAGTCAGCGTTGAAGGAGAGGAGGTAGGACCATTTGAGTTGTTTATTTTCAAAATCTGCTGGCGTTTCGCAAATCCCATACCCAACATTTAAATGCCTGGTCCTCTTTTGAAAGTGCATTATGACCAGAGCCCCGCTAAAACACAAGGACTACTTGTACAGTTTATAGTAGAATGATTTACATCTTCTTCAAAGCAGACAGGTGTCAGGAATGCTCAGATCAGCTCTGATTCCCAATATAACAACAGTATTGGTAAAACGGGATAGAAAACAACAGATCGTCTGGGTTTTGTCTTCATGCCCTCCCCACATCTTTAAAAGGGGGAGACGTAGCGGCGCTACGTCTCAAATGGATACATACTGTATCCCTTTGTGCAAATTATTAATTTAGTACAATTAGTACAATTACTTCCTGCCTTTATTCCCTCTGCAGAAGACTGCGATGAGTTTGGAGACTGCAGCACACAACCCAGCGTCACCTTGGATAGTCTGCATGTGGACGGTCCGGGCTCCTCCCACATGTCCACTAACGGCGAGGAGCTGCGGATCCTGAGTGTCCACGGAAAAGGGGAGTACCCACTGGCGGTGGACGGCCATGACAACCTCTTCACCGTGTTCAAACTGGAGACTCTGAGCTCGCTGTCCGTAGAACACAGCGTGGGAAAGAGCCTGGAGCGCGGCGAGCAGCTGGTCCACCGTGAGGAGCTGACTGGGCATCGGGGCGGTGGCAAGGACCGGCCCGCTGTGTTGTCTGGAGAGGGTTTACCCGACGAAACCAATATGGTCATCCACAGGCGTACCCACACCGGCGAGAAGCCGTACGGGTGCGACCAGTGCACGGAGCGCTTCAAACTGAAAGACAGCCTGAAGAGCCACATGAGGACTCACTCCGGGGCGAAGCCCTACAGGTGTGATCAATGCGTGAAGTGCTACTATAGGAGCTCTCACCTGAAGAGGCACATGAAGACTCACCCCAGGAGGAAGCCCTACAGGTGTGATCAATGCGTGAAGTGCTACTATAGGAGCTCTCACCTGAAGAGGCACATGAAGACTCACCCCAGGGAGAAGCCCTACAGGTGCAACCAATGCGTGAAGCGCTTTATGAAGAGTTCCAACCTGACGGCCCACATGAGGACTCACTCCGAGGAGAAGCCTTACAGGTGCAACCAATGCGTGAAGCGCTTTATGAGGAGTTCCAACCTGACGGCCCACATGAGGACTCACTCCGAGGACAAGCCCTACAGGTGCAACCAATGCGTGAAGCGCTTCTTGAGGAGTTGCCACCTGAAGGTCCACATGAGGACTCACTCCGGGGAGAAGCCCTACAGGTGTTACCAATGTGGGACTAGTTTCAATCAGAGTACCCACCTGAAGGTCCACATGAGGATACACTCCGGGCAGAAGCCTTATAGGTGTGACCAATGTGTGAAGCGCTTCAATCAGTGCTCCGCCCTGAAGAGACACAAGAGGACTCACTCCGGGGAGAAGCTCTGAAGGTGCAACGCCAGCCTCAGTGACCCTAGCAATTTGCGTTGGCACATGATCAAGCACAGAGGCAATGGGGTGCTTTGACACAGGCAATGGGACCTTTTAATTCACACCTCTAACCTGTTATTGTTTAGTTTTGTCTGTTATAGTTATTTTTTATTCACGATTATAGCTCTATAGCTCTGTTCCAGACTGTTCCCGGGATGAAGATTCCTGCGCCTGGGAGTTTGCAAACCATTTCAGGTTTTGTTGTTAGCTTATGCAAGTGGTAATAAAGCCTTAATCTTTCAAACCTAGTCCTTCTCGACCTCTCGTATTTTGTTACAGTATTCAATATTTTTTTTTTTTATCCACAACAGGGTAAAAATATGTTGATAAACATGTCGCCGTGCGGCCCAACTTTGGAAGAACAGCTTTCGTCCATAATGGACGTACTTGCGAAAGCTGCCGTATCTGAAATTAGCCAACTGTTCTCGGAAGGCTCGGCTACCCTTCGATTACAAATAACTCGGAGCCTGAAAGAAAACCAAGCGCTGAGGATGAGGATGACGGTGATGAGGAGTACGCTGTTTTCTTTGCGGATTCAAACGAGATCAAATGCATCGTGTGCGGCAAGTCGTTTTACCCTGGCTCGAGCCAACATCTGCAAACCACAGACTAAACCACAGGGAGATGGCGAGTTGTGTCCCGGGCCGTGATGGGTGGAAAACAAGACGGTCCAGGGGTTCAGGGGTCACTATTAGTTGTCCCAATTTGAAGTAATTAGGAAAAGTTGATGATTCAAAATGAACAATGAATAATGACTCCCATTTCCTGCTCTTTGAATGGTCTTGGATGTAATGTATTCCTCAGTCATCCGGCCCGAGACACAAGGGGGGGGTTGGAAATTCCACTCATGTTACTGCACACATGGATTCTAGGCTGACTGCTAGTTTCTACCTGGAGCTCTTTTGAAAAGCATGAACACCAGGGCCTTGATGAAACACGAGTCAAACTTGGAAGTTGCATTTCAAAGATGGAAACAGTCAAGAGCCGAAAATGGTTTCCAGACAGATGCCACATGAGCTGGTTCATAATCTCAAACATCGATTCATTCAAAACCTATAAATGTTAGCTGATCAGCTTACAGGGAGTGACACGTTGTCGCTTGTTATTGCCAAAATAGAATAATTACGCTTGTCTTGCATGTCATGTTGTGCTCGTATCATTTTGCGCTGGTGTTCGTTCAGTGTCCTCCCCCTGGTCAACCGCTTGAGCTTTGAGTTGAGGGAATCTGTGTCTGCACTAGTACACATTTTGAACCCTCTGTGTTACATACATTTAAATAGTTTCTTTATTGACTCCTTTTCTGCAAATAATGTTTCGAAACAATCACTTTCTGTCATTTTTTCCCCTCTGCAGAACACTGCGATGACTTTGGAGACCGCAGTACACAGCGCGGCGCCACCTCAGATGGTCTGCATGTTGACGCCCCTGGCTCCTCCCACCTGTCCAGTCACAACGAGGAGCTGAGGATCCTGAGCGTCCACGGAAAAGGGGAGGGCCCACTGGCGCTGCACGGCCATGACACCCTCTTCACTGCGTCCGAACCAGAGGCTCTGAGCTCGCTGTCCACGGAACACGGCGTGGTCAAGAGCCTGGAGCGCGTCGAGCAGCTGGTCCGCCGTGAGGAGCTGACTGGGCAGGTTGGAAATCATCTTCTCATTCACCATCCAAAAGAGAGGCTTCCTCTGCTACAACTCCAACACACACCCATAGAAAGCACCCACCTTTATGATTCAATGTGTCGTTAGCGGAGATTGACAACTATTTTGTTCTGATGAAAGATTTTGTCTTGTGTGTGTTTCCTTCTTTCTGTGGAAAGCAGCAGACCCCAGACACCATTTTAACCAAGGATGAAGAGGATATTGGTGGAGGCATGCCCGCTGTAGGTTAGTAATACACATTGCATTTAGGGGTTTTATTTGTACATCAACACGGCGGATGCGAGCGCAGAATGATCATAAAAATACAATTTGTTTTGACCGGTTGCCATGGTTATCTCTGTGTGCTTACTTCTACTAATTATGCTTTCACTTAAATGCCTGGTCCTCTTTTGAAAGTGCATCATGACCAGAGCCCCGCTAAAACACAAGGACTACTTGTGCAGTTTATAGTAGAATGATTTACATCTTCTTCATAGCAGACCGGTGTCAGGAATGCTCAGATCAGCTCTGATTCCCAATATAACTACAGTATTGGTAAAACAGGGGATGGAGAACAACAGATCGTCTGGGTTTTGTCTTCATGCCCTCACAACATCTTTAAAAGGGGGAGACGTAGCGGTGCTACGTCTCAAATGGATACATACTGTATCCCTTTGTGCAAATTATTAATTTAGTACAATTACTTCCTGCATTTATTCCCACTGCAGAAGACTGCGATGACTTTGGAGACCGCAGCACACAGCGCGGCGCCCCCTCAGATGGTCTGCATGTGGACGCCCCTGGCTCCTCCCACCTGTCCAGTAACAGCGAGGAGCTGCGGATCCTGAGCGTCCATGGAAAAGGGGAGGACCCACTGGCGGTGGACGGCCATGACAACCTCTTCACCGTGTTCAAACCGGAGACTCTGAGCTCGCTGTCTGCGGAACACAGCGTGGCAAAGAGCCTGGAGCGCGGCGAGCAGCTGGTCCACCGTGAGGAGCTGACTGGGCATCGGGGCCGCGGCAAGGACCGGCCCGCTGTGTTGTCTGGCGAGTGTTTTCCCGACAAAACCAATATGGTCATCCACAGGCGTACCCACACCGGCGAGAAGCCGTACGGGTGCGACCAGTGCACGAAGCGCTTCAAACTGAAAGACAGCCTGAAGAGCCACATGAGGAGGACTCACTCCGGGGAGAAGCCCTACAGGTGTGATCAATGTGTTAAGTCCTACTATAGGAGCTCTCACCTGAATAGGCACATGACGACTCACTCCAGGGAGAAGCCCTACAGGTGCAACCTATGCGTGAAGCGATTCATGAGGAGTTCCAACCTGAAGGTCCACATGAGGACTCACTCCGAGGAGAAGCCCAACTGGTGTGACCAATGCATGAAGCACTTCATTTCGAGCTCTCACCTGAAGATCCACATGAGAACTCACTCCGGGGAGAAGCCCTACAGGTGTAACCAATGCGTGAGGCGCTTCAGTACGAGTTCCAACCTGACGGTCCACATGAGGACTCACTCCGGGGAGAAGCCCTACAGGTGTAACCAATGCGTGAAGCGCTTCAGTCAGAGCTCCGCCCTGAAGAGACACATGAGGACTCACTCCGGGGAGAAGCCCTACAGGTGTAACCAATGCGTGAAGCGCTTCATTTCGCGCTCTCACCTGAAGAGGCACATGAGGACTCACTCCGGGGAGAAGCCCTACAGGTGTAACCAATGCGTGAAGCGCTTCAGTCGGAGCTCCGCCCTGAATAGACACATGAGGACTCACTCCGGGGAGAAGCCCTGAAGGTCCAACACCAGCCTCAGTGACCCTAGCAATTTGCGTTGGCACATGCTCAAGCACAGAGGCAATGGGGTGCTTTGACACGGGCAATGGGACCTTTTAATTCACACCTCTATCCTGTTTTTGTTTAAATTTGTCTGCTGTAGTTATTTTTTACTCATGATTATAGACGCTTTCCAACTTTTCGTTCGTTTCGTTTACTCTTTTATTGTTGTAAATAATTGATTTCTGCGTGAAGGTGAGGGGTATTGACCAACGTGGAGATTTTAGGATTGGCCAGAGGAGCGAACAAGTTGAATTGCAATACACTGGGTGAAGTGGACTTGGCTGCAAGACAATTAAAGGAATCTACAACAAAAAAGTCACTAGATTGGCCAAAGTATCAGACTTGGTGGCTACAGTTGCAATGCAAACTATAACAACACCTTTCATTTAGAGAGGACAGGAGGTATATCTAGGTCCAAAGAGAATGTATAGAAATCCCTTTCAATTGGCTATATACAATATACAATTGTAAATTATAATTAGGTCATGCCTGCAACGCTCAATGTAGCTGCCAGCAGAAACGGTTGCATGATTTTGGATATTATCAGAATAATTTTAAGTTTCATAAAATAATATTTGTAAAGGTCCCATAGCATGCTACTTTATGGATGCTTTAATATAGATATTAGTGGGCCCCAAATGCAGTATTTGAAGCCGTTTTCGAAATTTAGCCGTGGTGCAGAATTACTGCCACTACGAGCCAGTCGCACATTGAGCTTTCCCCAAACGCACCATTTCGGTGTCTGTAGCTTTAATGCAAATGAGGAGAGAGGTGGTTCAAGGTGGAGGGTGGGGGTGTGGCCCTGAGCAGCTTGCTGCCACGGTTCCATGCGCTCCGATTACAGTGGATGTATCGCAATGGCGAGGCGCACATAGCCTTTGGCAGTGTTCTGTAAATATTCTAGAACACTCCGGGTGCTCCGGGGGGAGTCCTGGAGCTCTACATCTAAATAATATATTATACATGGATATCGATCAAATAATATATATTATTACGACCAAAAGCTGGGCCTCCAATAGATATTATGAATCACAAACGAGTACGTTGGGTTCTCTGACCCTCTGGTTCTTCCACGTCCACATCAATCTGAAGTAGACTGAACCACGACATGGAGAAGAAAGGGTTTGTTGAGCGCGGTTGTCTCCCGCTGGAGCCTCGCTGCCGAGGGACCACCTTCTCGGCAGTGGTCAGCGCTTAGGCACCACTGCCTCCTGCAGCGGGCAGCGCCGACACGGTGGTCCCTCGGCAGCGGGAAGAGGGGCTCAAGCAGGGGATATTTGCGGGCAACAATCCCTTTCTCCTCCATGTCGTGGTTCATGTACGCCCACTACAAGTCTCGTTGTGGAAATACCAGAAACGAGAGTCCGACGTGTTATATGCCATAACAGGGTTCCCGCGGATCCTTAAAGTCTTAAAAATTCTTAAATTCATAAATCGAAAAAATAAGGCCTTAAATTTCATTAAAAAGTCTTAAATCCATCTTTCAAAAGTCTTAAAAATGTTTACACATGGTAAGTAGGATTTTATGATTGTAATTAGTCTCAAGAAGAAAGAAAGAATAGTTAAAAAAATGTATATATATAAATTAGGGCTGAAACCGAAACCGAAATCGCGACACTCAAAGCCATGGGAAAGTGAAGGAAGAAAAAAACAATAATGCAGAAGGCAATTCTTTTTTATTGTCTCAGGTTGTACCACCTAGTGTCATAGGCCTACAGTCTCTCCCCTGAGCTAGCTGCAACAGCCTTAACTGTGTCATCGAAGATTTAAACAGTAAACAATAGGGCTGTAACGATACGAGTATCGAAATCGCGACACTCAAAGCCAAGAACCTGTCTCACGGTTTGAGAAGGCCGAAGCGCGATACGCCCTTTCTAACTCCGGTCAAATTGTCCGATTTAAATTTGCTAATAATTTGTCTAAATAATAGTCTGCTGACACCGCCCCCTCTTATCGATGCCATAAGTTTGCGACGAGATGCCCAGTGATGACCGCTCTCCGTGGCTACGGAGGATTTCATTTCTCCACAGCGAAGTCCTCATATGCGATATGAACTACATTTATCCAGAGTGGGCCAAGCGCGAAAAAAAATTGCCTGCCCCTGTCTCTATTATATTGTTTTGTGTGATTTGACCGGCAGTTGGTCTGCTTGTCGGAATGAAGCGGCCACCGATTATTGACAGGATGGTTACTTTATTCTACCGGACTCGTTCGCTTCTTCACTAGACACACACGCTACCCCTCGCTCTCCTTGCTCGTCTACTCACTCGCTGACGTCACTCACACACACACACATACGCACACTACCATTCTCGCGCACACACATACGCTACTCGTAACACTATGCCTCGTTATTGCGACGTTCATGTTAGATGTTCATGTTTTTTCCCATCTATTGAAAGTTAGGCTATTAAACATTTTTCATTCTATACGGCCTGATTAGGTCATTATTTAAGCTTCATAGCCTAATAAGAAGCGCCAATAGGATATTTGACTAAACCTCCAAACTAGTTGAGGGTTTTTGCTCCAACTACAATCTTTGGTTATTTATTTATTAATTTAGCTATACTTTAATAGTATTCTTTCTGTTCAAATCTGTTCAGTGTTCCAAATTATTTGTTATTAAATGTGGCATCAAGTTAATTGTTATACAAGTGTTGTTGAAATAAAATGCTTTTTAAATTTAAAAAAATCGTGGGATGTATCGAACCGTGGGTCAAAAATCGTGATACAAACCGAATCGTGAGTTGGTCTATCGTTACAGCCCTAATATAAATGAATAGCAGTAATGTTGCGCAATCACGAGAGCGGAACCAACAAAACATTTGTTTTGCGGCCGTGACTCAGATGCACGTCGTTCAGGTGCGCAAGAGGTCATTTTTGTTTCTGTCCAAAAAGCCTACTGATAGTGGAAATATGTTCAAATACATTTTTCCACTAGTGTTTGTGTCGTTGGTCTTAAATTTCCTTTCAAGTGGCATTAAAAAAGTCTTAAATTTAACTTTCATTAAGCTGTAGGAACCAACACCAACAGCAGACCGGTTATCCAAATAACAAAGAAGTGTACCATACTTTCGTTACAGTATGTGTAATCACACACACACACACACACACACACACACACACACACACACACACACACACACACACACACACACACACACACACACACGGCGCTCTCACGGGCGTAGCTCATTGGCAGGCTAAATTTTCTGGGCTGGCGAGGCAGAGAAAGGAGAGGTTGCATCTCCCCTTATGACACACCGGGAAAATTCCAAAACGGCACGTCTGACCTTCGTTTTTTCAATGGCGGAGCAGAATGCCTAGTGGTCGTTTTACACCCAACAAAATTTCTAGCTACTGGGGGAGCATAGGTAGGCTAGGGGATCTCATATTAATGTTAGAAAACCTCAAAGTGAAATTTTCATGACATGGGATCTTTAATAAGAATGACACCACATTTAAATATATCATATATTTATCTGCATTTCTTTTATTTTGCAATATGTTTACAAGCGGACCCGTTTATGCAATGTATAGCGGAACTCGATCCAATTGAAAGCCAATCAAATGTATTCAAACTTTGTCGCATTGTCTATTAGTTTAACTCTTCCATTTATTTGTTTCCAACTTTTTTTTTTAAATGGTGTGCAGGTTTACATTGTTTACTCCATTTAGACCAGGGATGGGCAACTGGCGGCATCGGGCATGCGGCCCGCGGGCATCCTCACTCAGTCAGGCCCGCACATAATTTAAAAAAAAAAAGATTATTATTATTATTTTTTTTATTTTTTATAATTGATCGAGTTACAGAAAACTCGGTCAAGAAAGATGAGAAGAATTCATAGAATTCAAAGGCAAACCCATGAGTCTAGTTTGCTTAGAAAGGATATCAGTCATTAAAGATATCCACATAAGTCGCCACTACAACTACTACAACTGCAATGAATATCATGCTTGTTGGGTTTGAGTTCATTGAGTTGTTGCACTTAATGTTGGGCCACTGTTTTTCAGCTTTGTGACATCATTGAATGATGATATATGTGAGCCCTTTGCACTGATAACAATACTAACCATTCATGTGGCTGTTTGAGCATGCAAAACATGAAATGAATTGTTGGTTAAATTAACATACCGTACATAGGTTATGATTCTGGAAGATTTTTTAGGTAGTGGCCATCCCCAAAATGCACCAGAATGCAGGAAATCATATCTACCAAATTCGAAATTGTGTAGCTTCTCTCAGCTCACGTTTAGTTGAGTGTGCAGTCATGTGGCCCTCTGATGGTTATGATGAAAAATGTGGCCCTCTTTATCATGAAAGTTGCCCATCCCTGCCCTAACCCATAGGGTTAGGGCGTGACTGGGCTCTGGTTTTCCCTTACGTTAGAGCCCATGGGACCTATAAAATCGAAAAATATGAATGGGTTTCAATGGAGAGAAAGTAATTATATTCTGGTCCCAGTCTTTATATGCTCCGGATTACACATATTGTTCGTGGATTTAAACGATAATTTTTCAGCCAAAGAAAACTAAACATTTTCGTGAAGAATTTTGATAATGTTAGGTTTTTTCCAAGGGGAGGATGAAAACATCAGAAGAGGTGAAAACCATTATAAATTGGGGCATGTGGAGAGTTTTCAGTAATGCCGATGGGGAGATTGTCGGTCTTGTCCACGCCAGCGTGACGTGACGGCACATACAAGACATAGTCTTTCTCCGTTTTTTTTCTCTACAGCCTTTAACTGAACAATTACACAATAAACAATCAAACTCTTGACATGAAAAATTAAAGTTTAAATCCACAAACATCATATGTGTAATCCGGGGCATATAAAGACTGGGATCAGAGGATAATTACTTTCTCTCAATTGAAACCCATTCATATTTTTAGACTCTACCGGAAAGGGCGTGACTTCGCCACTCTATAGGTCCATGACGTCCAGACTTTTCCCGGGAAGAAGATTCCTGTATTAAGAAATCAAAACAATGTAATGAATTTGGAGGGATGAATAGTTTGATTCAACAGTATATAAGTGATAAGTATAACGGGTCAATTCAAATTTTTACAGACGGGTCAAAAGATCCAGACACAGGTAGGACAGGGGCAGCAGTACACATACCACAGTTTAATGTATCAATTATCAAAAGAACGTCAGATCATTTAGCAGTATTCACAGTGGAGCTGTTAGCCATTTTATTGGCTCTCTGGGGATAGAAGAGGGAAGGTCAAGTAGATGCATCATTTGCTCAGACTCAATGGCAGCTCTAATCAGCATTTAAAATGGCAAATCTACCTGTAGGCCTGATCTAGTTTATGAGGTTCTTCAGAGTTTGATTAAAATAGAAAGAATGCAAATAACGGTGGGCTTTTTATGGGTCCCATCCCATGCTGCAGTAGAAGGCAATGAGGTTGTCGACATGTTGGCAAAAAAGGCACTGAAACAGGATATGCAGCCGGGTGTTCCATTAAGTAAATCTGAAGTTAAAACAATAATTAAATCAGAAATCAACAAGGTGTGGCAAGAACAATGGGATAGGGAAAATAAGGGTCGGTTCCTGCATAGAATCCAGAGGCAGGTGTTAACAAGGAGACAGGGCTGCTGGAACCGAAGATGTGAGGTTATCATCACAAGACTACGCATAGGGCACACATGTCTTAACCACAGTATGAACATCATAGGCAGAGCCGGACAGTAACGGAGTACATTTACTTGAGTACAGTACTTAAGTACAATTTTGAGGGATCTGTACTTTACTCGAGTATCATTTTTTGGGAGTACTCATGACTTTACTCAAGTACATTTGAGAGGCAAATATTGTACTCTTTACTCCGTTACATTTCTATCCATAACCGTGAGTACCCGTTACTCCTTCTGAAAAATAAAAAATAAAAGGAGAAAAGAAAAATCACGGAAACCCTCAATTTGTTGTTTCCCTCTCAAACGTTATTCCCTCCAAAACTGATTAGGACAGCCTTCAGCCTATCAGCAATCACCTTTGCTTTCCGCCAAAGCCAACTCCATGGTCAGAATTAGATGAGAGACGATTGTTGATTTGATTGATAAAAAAAACGGAGAAACTCACACATACATAGAATTGTTAGCTGAATTTTCTTTTCTGATATTGCATATTTATGTAAGCTGAGCAATTGTTTTTATGTTCTTGAGTATACTGTTATACTTTATACAACGGGGGACCTAAATCCAGCGATCTGATTGGTTCCCAACTGTTGTATAATGAGCATATACATAACTGCTATGACGCCCCTGCGCGTGGACAACGCCCCTTAACAGTGGTATAATGAGCACATACCACAGCCTGGCGTGATCTATTGCCAGCTTAAGTATACTATTGTGCTATTGCCATGGTATAAAGATGAAAATTACTTGATTTTACTTTCAATTCCTTTTACATTCTCCAAGGTGTTAACATTTTTCATAACTCCATGTAGGACGTTTCTATACATAAATGTAAGCACTGTGGCAGTAGTAATGCAATATTTAGAAAACATACTCTTGTACTCTTGATACTCAAGTACTTTTAAAAACAAGTACTTCAGTACTTTTACTTAAGTAGACATCTGACTGTAATACTTTTACTTGTACTTGAGTAAAATTTAGCAAGGGGTATCTGTACTTTTACTCAAGTAAGGAAGCTGTTCCGCCTCTCATAGGCAAACATGAAACAGGGGTCTGCCCAAAATGTAATGGAAGAGAAACAGTGGAGCATGTTTTACTACAATGCGAAGCGTACAATTTGGAGAGAAGGGAGCTGTTGAAAATGTTAAAGCTTTGGGTCAAACAAGCTTGACCTTAGAGGGTTTACTCTCCTTTTCCTCACTGAGACCACCAGCATGGAAACATGTATTGAGTTATCTAAAAGCAACAGGTTTATTTGACAGATTATAATTTAATCTGTTGTTTTCTATCTATATGATTTTGTTTATTTACTTTTGTTCTTTTGCATAGTTTATAACGTATAACCTCCATCGAAGCTCTAAAACAAACAGTAGGTGGCGGTAATGCACCATATTGGTTTGCCAACTGCCAAATAAACTCAAAAGAAGAAGAAGAAGAAGATTCCTGCGCCCGGGAGTTTGCAAACCATTTCAGCTTTTGTTGATAGCTAATGCAAGTGGTAATAAGCCTTAATCTTTCAAACCTAGTCCTTCTCGACCTCTCGTATCTTGTTACAGTATTCAATTTTTTTTTTGTTATCCACAATAGGGTAAAATATGTTGATAAACATGTCACCGGGCGGCCCAACTTTTGAAGAACAGCTTTCGTCCATAATGGACGTACTTGCGAAAGCTGCCGTATCAGAAATTAGCCAACTGTTCTCGGAAGGCTCGGCTACCCTTCGATTACAAATAACTCAGAGCCTGAAAGAAAACCAAGCGCTGAGGAAGAGGATGAAGGTGATGAGGAGTACGCTGTTTTCTTTGAGGATTCAAACGAGATCAAATGCATCGTGTGCGGCAAGTCGTTTTACCCTGGCTCGAGACAACATCTGCAAACCACAGACTAAACCACAGGGCGATGGTGAGTTGTGTCCCGGGCCGTGATGGGTGGAAAACAAGACGGTTCAGGGGTCACTATTAGTTGTTACATTTGAAGTAATTGGGAAAAGTTGATGATTCAAAATGAACAATGTATAATGACATTAGTCCCATTTCCTGCTCTTTGAATGGTCTTGGATGTAATGTATTCCTCAGTCATCCGGCCCGAAACACAAGGCGGTTGGAAATTCCACTCATGTTACAGCACACATGGATTCTAGGCTGACTGCTAGTTTCTACCTGGAGCTCTTTTGAAAAGCATGAAGACCAGGCCTTGATGAAACACGAGTCAAACTTGGAAGTTGCATTTCAAAGATGGAAACAGTCAAGAGCCGAGAATGGTTTCCAGACAGATGCCACATCGATTCATTCAAAACCTATAAATGTTAGCTGATCAGTTTACAGGGAATGACACGTTGTCGCTTGTTATTGCCAGAATAGATTAATTACGCTTGTCTTGAATGTCATGTTATGCTCGTATCATTTTGCGCTGGTATTCGTTCAGTGTCCTCCACCTGGTCAACTGCTTGAGCTTTGAGTTGAGGGAATCTGTGTCTGCTCTAGTACACATTTTGAACCCTCTGTGTTACATACATTTAAATAGTTTCTTTATTGTCTCCTTTTCTGCAAATAATGTTTAGAAACAATCCTTTTCTGTCATTTTTCCCCCTCTCTTCAGAACACTGCGATGTCTTTGGAGACCGCAGCACACAGCGCGGCGCCACCTCAGAGAGTCTTTACGCCCCTGGCTCCTCCCACATGTCCAGTCACAGCGAGGAGCTGAGTGTCCACGGAAAAGGGGAGGGCCCACTGGCGCTGGTCGGCCATGACACACTCTTCACCGCGTCCAAACGGGAGGCCCTGAACTCGCTGTCTGCAGACCACAGCGTGGTCAAGAGCCTGGAGCGCGGCGAGCAGCTGGTGCGCCGCGAGGAGCTGACTATGCAGGTTGGAATCGGATATCATCTTCTCATTCACCATCCAAAAGAGAGGCTTCCTGTGCTACAACTCCAACACATACCCATAGAAAGCCCACACCTTTATGATTCAATGTGTCGTTAGCGGGGATTGACAACTATTCTGTGCTAATGAAAGAATATGTCTTGTGTGTGTTTCCTTCTTTATGTGAAAAGCAACAGACCCCAGACACCATTTTAATCAAGGATGAAGAGGTTATTGGTGGGGGCATGCCTGCTGTAGGTTAGTAATACATATTGCATATAAAGCAAGCAAGAAAACGACCTGGATCAACTGAGAATGTACTCTGCTGCTAAAAAAACAAGGACTAATTATACATGTTATAGTAGAATTATTGACATCTTCTTCATGGCAGGTGTCAGGAATGTTGAGATCAGCTCTGATTCCCAATAGGGGTGTACCGATACATGTTTTCGTATTGAACCGAATCACTACGGATGTCACGGTAGCATTTCCACCCTCTGGTGGAAATGCGCAATTTCTGTTTACTTTGCAGTTTCATAAATAAGACATTCAGAATTTTCGGCGGCGGCGGGGCAGCGGTGCACTCACTGACGTCTGCGACGCGGCGACGCGGCCGTCAGTGAGTGTGCATGTAACTCCGCGTTTACATGCGGCACATCTGATTTGGATAGATGTGGAAGAACAGCTCAATCGGAATAGAAAAGTATATATATGCGCCTCAATCGGTTCGGAATAGAATTCTATGTGGAATAGAATAGGTGGTGTAGTCCGCTATAAATACTTATTCCGATTAGTTTGGGGTTTAACTTGGAGCAGCTGCAATAGTTCGCAATTGGTCCACTCCGTCTGTACTTTAATGCACACCAAACCTTACCGCTGTCAAGGAAATTGGATTGACAAGAATGACAGGGAGAACGAGTGCTATGCAGAGATGAATGGACGGAACGATTTTGAGATTTCCAAATCGCGTTATCAAAAAAAAAAAAAAAAAAAATTAATTAAAAAAAAAAAAAAAAAAGACAGAATCAATTCGTGGCGCTAGATGTTGATTCTGTGGCGCCGCGCCACACAATGGTCTATGTATGGGAAAACCTGGACTATAGTTATTTATTACACGGCTCTTCTCAATGCTGTTGAACGCTCTGTTCACTTGCATGGGCCGTCACAACTTCTGGTGGTGAATAATTTTTTAATAATTCACCGTTGCTAAGCATATAATGACCGCTGTCAAGGAAGGTAAAAAAAACGACTTCTCTGCTGATCTAAACTACGACTGCTGGTAACAAATAAATTGTAGGAAAAAAAAAAGTTCACCGTCATGCTGGCTGTGTTCAGTAAAATAAATAAATAAATAAATAGCAATCTGTTTTCGGCGCATGTAGGCCTATCTGCCTAAGCCCACGTTGAAATAATTTTGATGTTGAATGTTGACGGGCAGTTGTTGAAATAAACAGATTGATTTCATACAAATCATAAAAGCCTCTCTCTGTCATTGTGTGTGTGTGTATCCGAGTTGCGGGCGTGTGTGTGGGGGGGGGGGGGGGTCTTGATTTTCGAATATTGAATAGTAATTCTGCCAGAAATGCAAATTCCTATTAGTAGGCTGATGGATGTCTTGAGCGCTGTCGTCTCCTCCTTCCGCCATGATTCCAACTTCAAGAAACTTAAAAACATTATGTGTAGCTCCCAAGTAGTGCACACGAGGCCAGAGGTCTTTGTTCGAAAACAGGGTTTTATTTTCCAGGTCGAACCAACCCGTGAGAATTGGGTTTATAGAGAAAAATAATTAAAATGAATAAATACAATTGACAATATGCAAATGTAGGTTTTTACAACAACACATCAGGTGTTACATTTACACCAAAAAACACTGCAAATAATGAATTAACACAATTACATTCTGTCATTCTTTCCCTCTGTAGAATACTGCGATGACTTTGGAGACTGCAGCACACAACACGGCGCCACCTTGGATCATCTGCATGTGGACGCCCCTGGCTCCTCCCACATGTCAAGTCACAACAGGGAGCTGCGGATCCTGAGCGTCTATGGAAATGGGGAGGGCCCACTGACGGGGGATGGCCATGACAACCTCTTCACCGCGTTCAAACCGGAGGCTCTGAGCTCGCTGCCCGCGGTACACAGCGTGGTCAAGAGCCTGGAGCGCGGCGAGCAGCTGGTCCGCCGCGAGGAGCTTACTGGGCAGGTTAGAAATCATCTTCTCATTCAACATCCAGAAGAGAGGCTTCCTCTGCTACAACTCCAACACACACCCATAGAAAGCACACACCTTTATGATGCAATGTGTTGTTAGCGGGGATTGACAACTATTTTGTGCTAATGAAAGATTATGTCTTGTGTGTGTTTCCTTCTTTCTGTGGAAAGCAGCAGACCCCAGACACCATTTTAACCAAGGATGAAGAGGATATTGGTGGAGGCATGCCCGCTGTAGGTTAGTAATACACATTGCATTTAGGGGGTTTATTTGTTCATCAACACGGCGGATGCGAGCGCAGAATAATCGTAAAAAGGACATTTGTTTGACCGGTTGCCATGGTTATCTCCGTGTGGTTACTTCTACTAATTATGCTTTCACTTAAAAGCCTGGTCCTCTTTTGAAAGTGCATTATGACCAGAGCCCTGCTCAAACACAAGGACTACTTGTGCAGTTTATAGTAGAATGATTTACATCTTCTTCATGGCAGACAGATGTCAGGAATGCTCAGATCAGCTCTGATTCCCAATATAACTACAGTATTGGTAAAACAGGGGATGGAGAACAACAGATCGTCTGGGTTTTGTCTTCATGACCTCCCCACATCTTTAAAAGGGGGAGACGTAGCGGTGCTACGTCTCAAATGGATACATACTGTATCCCTTTGTGCAAATTATTAATTTAGTACAATTAGTACAATTACTTTCTGCCTTTTATTCCCACTGCAGAAGACTGCGATGACTGTGGAGACCGCAGCACACAGCGCGGCGCCCCCTCAGATAGTCTGCATGTGGACGCCCCTGGCTCCTCCCACCTGTCCAGTAACAGCGAGGAGCTGCGGATCCTGAGCGTCCACGGAAAAGGGGAGGGCCCACTGGCGCTGGACGGCCATGACACCCTCTTCACTGCGTCCGAACCAGAGGCTCTGAGCTCGCTGTCCACGGAACACGGCGTGGTCAAGAGCCTGGAGCGCGGCGAGCAGCTGGTCCACCGTGAGGAGCTGACTGGGCAGGTTGGAAATCATCTTCTCATTCACCATCCAAAAGAGAGGCCTCTTCTGCTACAACTCCACCACACACCCATAGAAAGCACACACCTTTATGATGCAATGTGTCGTTAGCGGGGATTGACAACTATTTTGTGCTAATGAAAGATTATGTCTTGTGTGTGTTTCCTTCTTTCTGTGGAAAGCAGCAGACCCCAGACACCATTTTAGCCAAGGATGAAGAGGATATTGGTGGAGGCATGCCCGCTGTAGGTTAGTAATACACATTGCATATAGGGGGTTTATTTGTTCATCAACACGGCGGATGCGAGCGCAGAATGATCATAAGAATAAAATTTGTTTGACCGGTTGCCATGGTTATCTCTGTGTGGTTACTTCTACTAATCATGCTTGCACTTAAAGGTTGGGTATGGAATTCGCTTTTTTGGCCATTTTTGCAAAATTACTTGAAATCCTTATCATAACCCACTTACAGCCACTGAGTTAGAAGTACTGACATGAAAATTAAACGAGTCAATCATCTGTGGAACGGGCAGGGCTCGAAAAACTCCAGCCAATGATTTCCAGAGCCACCGAGCTGCATTGGACAGTAAGTACGTCAATCAAACGGTCGCACTGCACTCCCCCCTCCCCGCGCGACCCCTTCGTGCACGTACTCAAAGCTCGTGACCCAGAGCAAGCTTCTGTTTGTTGTTATCCTGCGGTAGCTACTGGAGCTAGCTAACTAGCTAATGGCTCGCTCTCGCGCATCTGTGTTCACTCGTGCATGATTGCTCGTCCATGTACTTGGAATGGGTGGAGTCAGAGTCAGCGTTGAAGGAGAGGAGGTAGGACCATTTGAGTTGTTTATTTTCAAAATCTGCTGGCGTTTCGCAAATCCCATACCCAACCTTTAAATGCCTGGTCCTCTTTTGAAATTGCATTATGACCAGAGCCCCGCTGAAACACAAGGACTACTTGTACAGTTTATAGTAGAATGATTTACATCTTCTTCATAGCAGACAGGTGCTCAGATCAGCTCTGATTCCCAATATAACTACAGTATTGGTAAAACAGGGGATAGAAAACAAAAGATTGTCTGGGTTTTGTCTTCATGACCTCCCCACATCTTTAAAAGGGGGAGACGTAGCGGTGCTACGTTTCAAATGGATACATACTGTATCCCTTTGTGCAAATTATTAATTTAGTACAATTACTTCCTGCCTTTATTCCCTCTGCAGAAAACTGCGATGAGTTTGGAGACTGCAGCACACAACACGGCGCCACCTTGGATAGTCTGCATGTGGACGCCCCTGGCTCCTCCCACATGTCCAGTAACAGCGAGGAGCTGCGGATCCTGAGTGTCCACGGAAAAGGGGAGTACCCACTAGCAGTGGACGGCCATGACAACCTCTTCACCGTGTTCAAACTGGAGACTCTGAGCTCGCTGTCTGCGGAACACAGCGTGGCAAAGAGCCTGGAGCGCGGCGAGCAGCTGGTCCACAGTGAGGAGCTGACTGGGCATCGGGGCCGCGGCAAGGACCGGCCCGCTGTGTTGTCTGGCGAGTGTTTTCCCGAAAAAAACAATATGGTCATCCACAGGCGTACCCACGCCGGCGAGAAGCCGTACGGGTGCGACCAGTGCACGGAGCGCTTCAAACTGAAAGACAGCCTGAAGAGCCACATGAGGAGGACTCACTCCGGGGAGAAGCCCTACAGGTGTGATCAATGCGTGAAGTGCTACTATAGGAGCTCTCACCTGAAGAGGCACATGAAGACTCACTCCAGGGAGCAGCCCTACAGGTGCAACCAATGCGTGAAGCGCTTTATGAGGAGCTCCAACCTGAAGGTCCACATGAGGACTCACTCCGAGGAGAAGCCCTACTGGTGTGACCAATGCATGAAGCACTTCATTTCGAGCTCTCACCTGAAGATCCACATGAGAACTCACTCCGGGGAGAAGCCCTACAGGTGTAACCAATGCGTGAGGCGCTTCAGTACGAGTTCCAACCTGACGGTCCACATGAGGACTCACTCCGGGGAGAAGCCCTACAGGTGTAACCAATGCGTGAAGCGCTTCAGTCAGAGCTCCGCCCTGAAGAGACACATGAGGACTCACTCCGGGGAGAAGCCCTACAGGTGTAACCAATGCGTGAAGCGCTTCAGTTTGAGTTCAAACCTGACGGTCCACATGAGGACTCACTCCGGGGAGAAGCCCTACAGGTGTAACCAATGTGGGACTAGTTTCAATCAGAGTACCCACCTGAATGTCCACATGAGGATACACTCCGGGCAGAAGCCTTATAGGTGTGACCAATGTGTGAAGCGCTTCAATCAGTGTTCCGCCCTGAAGAGACACAAGAGGACTCACTCCGGGGAGAAGCTCTGAAGGTGCAACGCCAGCCTCAGTGACCCTAGCAATTTGCGTTGGCACATGATCAAGCACAGAGGCAATGGGGTGCTTTGACACAGGCAATGGGACATTTTAATTCACACCTCTAACCTGTTTTTGTTTAGATTTGTCTGTTATAGTTATTTTTTATTCACGATTATAGCTCTATAGCTCTGTTCCAGACTGTTCCCGGGAAGAAGAATCCTGCGCCTGGGAGTTTGCAAACCATTTCAGGTTTTGTTGTTTGCTTATGCAAGTGGTAATAAAGCCTTAATCTTTCAAACCTAGTCCTTCTCGACCTCTCGTATTTTGTTACAGTATTCGATTTTATTATTTTTTATCCACAACAGGGTAAAATATGTTGATAAACATGTCGCCGTGCGGCCCTTCTTTGGAAGAACAGCTTTCGTCCATAATGGACGTACTTGCGAAAGCTGCCGTATCTGAAATTAGCCAACTGTTCTCGGAAGGCTCTGCTACCCTTCGATTACAAATAACTCGGAGCCTGAAAGAAAACCAAGCGCTGAGGATGAGGATGACGGTGATGAGGAGTACGCTGTTTTCTTTGCGGATTCAAACGAGATCAAATGCATCCTGTGCGGCAAGTCGTTTTACCCTGGCTCGAGCCAACATTTGCAAACCACAGACTAAACCACAGGGAGATGGTGAGTTGTGTCCCGGGCCGTGATGGGTGGAAAACAAGACGGTTCAGGGGTCACTATTAGTTGCTACATTTGAAGTAATTGGGAAAAGTTGATGATTCAAAATTAACAATGAATAATGACGTTAGTCCCATTTCCTGCTCTTTGAATGGTCTTGGATGCAAAATATTCCTCAGTCATCCGGCCCGAAACACAAGGCGGTTGGAAATTCCACTCATGTTACAGCACACATGGATTCTAGGCTGACTGCTAGTTTCTACCTGGTGCTCTTTTGAAAAGCATGAAGACCAGGGCCTTGATGAAACACGAGTCAAACTTGGAAGTTGCATTTCAAAGATGGAAACAGTCAAGAGCCGAGAATGGTTTCCAGACAGATGCCACATGAGCTGGTTCATAATCTCAAACATCGATTCATTCAAAACCTATAAATGTTAGCTGATCAGCTTACAGGGAATGACACGTTGTCGCTTGTTATTGCCAAAATAGATGAATTACGCTTGTCCTGCATGTCATGTCTATGCTCGTATCATTTTGCGCTGGTGTTCATTCAGTGTCCTCCACCTGGTCAACCGCTTGAGCTTTGAGTTGAGGGAATCTGTGTCTGCACTAGTGCACATTTTGAACCCTCTGTGTGTCACATACATTTAAATAGTTTCTTTATTGACTCCTTTTCTGCAAATAATGTTTCGAAACAATCACTTTCTGTCATTTTTTCCCCTCTGCAGAAGACTGCGATGACTTTGGAGACCGCCGCACACAGCGCGACACCACCTCAGAGAGTCTTTACGCCCCTGGCTCCTCCCACATCTCCAGTCACAGCGAGAAGCTGAGGATCCTGAGCGTCCACGGAAAAGTGGAGGGCCCACTGGTGCTGGACGGCCATGACACACTCTTCACCGCATCCAGACGGGAGGCCTTGAACTCACTGTCTGTAGACCTCAATGTGGTCAAGAGCCTGGAGCGCGGCGAGCAGCTGGTCCACCGTGAGGAGCTTACTGTGCAGGTTGGATATCATCTTCTCATTCACCATCCAAAAGAGCTCTGCTAAAACTCCACCACACACCCATAGAAAGCACACACCTTTATGATTCAATGTGTCGTTAGAGGGGATTGACAACTATTCTGTGCTAATGAAAGAATATGTCTTGTGTGTTTCCTTTATGTGGAAAGCAGCAGACCCCAGACACCATTTTAATCAAGGATGAAGAGGTTATTGGTGGAGGCATGCCTGCTGTAGGTTAGTAATACATATTGCATATAAAGCAAGCAAGAAAACGCCCTGGATCAACTGAGAATGTACTCTGCTGCTAAAAAAACAAGGACTAATTATACAGGTTATAGTAGAATTATTGACATCTTCTTCATGGCCAGGTGTCAGGAATGTTGAGATCAGCTCTGATTCCCAATAGGGGTGTACCGACCGATACATGTTTTCGTATTGAACCGAATCACTACGGATGTCACGGTAGTGATTCGGTAGCATTTCCACCCTCTGGTGGAAATGCGCAATTTCTGTTTACTTTGCAGTTTCATAAATAAGACATGTAGAATTTTCTGTTTTATAACTGAGTCTGGAGTCTGGAGGTGAAGTGTAGTACTTATTGTTTACTGTTTAAATCTTAGATTACACAGTTCAGGCTGTTGCAGCTAGCTCAGGGGAGAGACTGTATGACACTAGGTGGTACAACCTGAGACAATAAAAAAGAATTGCCTTCTGCATTTTTGTTTTTTCTTTCCCCTTCATTGTACGGAACTCGTACCGAACTGTGATGTCTGAACCGAGGTATGAACCGATCTGTGACTTCATTGTGCCGTTACATCCCTAATAATATTATTCCCAACATAACTACAGTTTTGTTAAAACAGGTGATAGGAAAACAGATACCATGGGTTGTGTCTAGGGATGTAACGGTATGAAAATTTAACCTCACGGTTATTGTGGCCAAAATTATCCCGGTTTTCGGTATTATCGCGGTATTTTTAGACACCCAAAATATGCCCATACTTCAGACTTAGTCCTCTTAGAAGGTAGGGATGGGCAACGATCGTCGAATATCAATAATATAATATGACTATAGTTATTTATTACACGGCTCTTCTCAATGCTGTTGAACGCTCTGTTCACTTTCATGGTCCGTCACAACTTCTGGTGGTGAATAATTTTTTAATAATTCACCGTTGCTAAGCATATAATGACCGCTGTCAAGGAAGGTAAAAAAAACGACTTCTCTGCTGATCAAAACTACGACTGCTGGTAACAAATATTTGTAAAAATAAATAAATAATAATAATCTTTTTTTGACGCGTCTAGTTCACCGTCATGCAGGCTGTGTTCAGTAAAATAAATAAATAAATAGCGATCTGTCTTCGGCGCATGTAGGCCTATCTGCCTAAGCCCACGTTGAAATAATTTTGATGTTGAATGTTGACGGGCAGTTGTTGAAATAAACAGATTGATTTCATACAAATCATAAAAGCCTCTCTCTCTGTCATTGTGTGTGCGTGTATCCGAGTTGCGTGCGTGTGTGGGGGGGGGGAGGCTGTCTTGATTTTCGAATATTGAATAGTAATTTTTACCAGAAATGCACATTCCTATTAGAAGGCTGATGGATGTCTTGAGCGCTGTCGTCTCCTCCTTCCGCCATGATTCCAACTTCAAGAAACTTAAAAACATTATGTGTAGCTCCCAAGTAGTACACACAAGACCAGAGGTCTTTGTTGGAAAACAGGGTTTTATTTTCCAGGTCGAACCAACCCATGAGAATTGGGTTTATAGAGAAAAATAAATACAATTGACAATATGCAAATGTAGGTTTTTACAGCAGCACATAAGGTGTTACATTTACACCAAAAAACACTGTGCAAATAATGAATTAACGCAACTACATTCTGTCATTCTTTCCCTCTGTAGAATACTGCGATGACTTTGGAGACTGCAGCACACAACACGGCGCCACCTTGGATAATCTGCATGTGGATGCCCCTGGCTCCTCCCACATGTCATGTCACAACAGGGAGCTGCGGCTCCTGAGCGTCTATGGAAATGGGAAGGGCCCACTGACGGGGGATGGCCATGACAACCTCTTCAGCGCGTTCAAACCGGAGGCTCTGAGCTCGCTGCCCGCGGTACACAGCGTGGGAAAGAGCCTGGAGCGCGGCGAGCAGCTGGTCCACCGTGAGGAGCTGACTCGGCATCGGGGCGGCGGCAAGGACCGGCCCGGTGTGTTGTCTGGAGAGGGTTTACCCGACGAAACCAATATGGTCATCCACAGGCGTACCCACACCGGCGAGGAGCCGTACGGGTGTGATCAATGCGTGAAGCGCTTCACAAAGAGCTCTCACCTGAAGGAACACATGAGGACTCACTCCGGGGAGGAGCCCTACAGGTGTGACCAATGCCTGAAGCGCTTCAGTGGGAGCTTTCAACTGAAGAGGCACATGAGGACTCACTCCGGGGAGAAGCCCTACAGTTGTGACTATTGCCTGAAGCGCTTCAGGGAATGCTCCGTCCTGAAGGTCCACATGAGGACTCACTCCGGGGAGAAGCCCTACAGGTGTAACCAATGCGTGATGCGCTTCAGGAATAGTTCCCACCTGACGGTCCACATGAGGACTCACTCCGGGGAGAAGCCCTACAGGTGTAACCAATGCGTGAAGTGCTTCAGTCAGAGCTCCGCCCTGAAGAGACACATGAGGATTCACTCCGGGGAGAAGCCCTACAGTTGTGACTATTGCCTGAAGCGCTTCAGGGAAAGCTCCGCCCTGACAGTCCACATGAGGAGGACTCACCCCGGGGAGAAGCCCTACAGGTGTGACCAATGCGTGAAGCGCTTCAGTCGTAGTTACATCCTGAAGGAACACATGAGGACTCACTCCGGGGAGGAGCCCTACAGGTGTGACCAATGCCTGAAGCGCTTCAGTAGGAGCTTTCAACTGAAGAGGCACATGAGGACTCACTCCGGGGAGAAGCCCTACAGTTGTGACTATTGCCTGAAGCGCTTCAGGGAATGCTCCGTCCTGAAGGTCCACATGAGGACTCACTCCGGGGAGAAGCCCTACAGGTGTAACCAATGCGTGAAGTGCTTCAGTCAGAGCTCCGCCCTGAAGAGACACATGAGGATTCACTCCGGGGAGAAGCCCTACAGTTGTGACTATTGCCTGAAGCGCTTCAGGGAAAGCTCCGCCCTGACAGTCCACATGAGGAGGACTCACCCCGGGGAGAAGCCCTACAGGTGTGACCAATGCGTGAAGCGCTTCAGTCGTAGTTACATCCTGAAGGTCCACAAGAGGACTCACTCCGGGGAGAAGCCCTGAAGGCGCAACGCCAGCCTCAGTGACCCTAGCAATTTGCGTTGGCACATGCTCAAGAACAGAGGCAATGGGGTGCTTTGACACGGGCAATGGGACCTTTTAATTCACACCTCTATCCTGTTTTTGTTTAAATTTGTCTGCTGTAGTTATTTTTTATTCATGATTATAGACGCTTTCCAACTTTTCGTTCGTTTCGTTTACTCTTTTATTGTTGTAAATAATTGATTTATTTGTGAAGGTGAGGGGTATTGACCAACGTGTAGATTTTAGGATTGGCCAGAGGAGCGACCAAGTTGAATTGCAATACACTGTGGGTGAAGTGGACTTGGCTGCAAGACGATTAAAGGAATCTACAACAAAAAAGTCACTAGATTGGCCAAAGTATCAGACTTGGTGGCTACAGTTGCAATGCAAACTATAACAACACCTTTCATTTAGAGAGGACAGGAGGTATATCTAGGTCCAAAGAGAATGTATAGAAATCCCTTTCAATTGGCTATATACAATATACAATTGTATATTATAATTAGGTCATGCCTGCAACGCTCAATGTAGCTGCCAGCAGAAACGGTTGCATGATTTTGGATATTATCAGAATAATTTTAAGTTTCATAAAATAATATTTTTAAAGGTCCCATAGCATGCTACTTTATGGATGCTTTAATATAGATATTAGTGGGCCCCAAATGCAGTATTTGAAGCCGTTTTCGAAATTCAGCCGTGGTGCAGAATTACTGCCACTATGAGCGAGTCGCACATTGAGCTTTCCCCAAACGCACCCTTTCGGTGTCTGTAGCTTTAATGCAAATGAGGAGAGAGGTGGTTCAAGGTGGAGGGTGGGGGTGTGGCCCTGAGCAGCTTGCTGCCACGGTTCCATGCGCTCCGATTACAGTGGATGTATCGCAATGGCGAGGCGCACATGGCCTTTGGCAGTGTTCTGTAAATATTCTAGAACACTCCGGGTGCTCCGGGGGGAGTCCTGGAGCTCTACATCTAAATAATATATTATACATGGATATCTATCAAATAATATATATTATTACGACCAAAAGCTGGGCCTCCAGAAGATATTATGAATCACAAACGAGTACGTTGGGTTCTCTGACCCTCTGGTTCTTCCACGTCCACATCAATCTGAAGTAGACTGAACCACGACATGGAGAAGAAAGGGTTTGTTGAGCGCGGTTGTCTCACGCTGGAGCCTCGCTGCCGAGGGACCACCTTCTCGGCAGTGGTCAGCGCTTAGGCACCACTGCCTCCTGCAGCGGGCAGCGCCGACACGGTGGTCCCTCGGCAGCGGGAAGAGGGGCTCAAGCAGGAGATATTTGCGGGCAACAATCCCTTTCTCCTCCATGTCGTGGTTCATGTACTTCAGGGAGTCAAAGCCAAAGTTCCTTTCCCCCAATTCCTTCTCAAACATGACTGAGATAACGCCCACTACAAGTCTCGTTGTGGAAATACCAGAAACGAGAGTCCGACGTGTTATGTGCCATAACAGGGTTCCCACGGATCCTTAAAAAGTCTTAAGTCTTAAATTCATAAATCGAAAAATAAGGTACGGTGGCGCATTGCATTCACATCACAAAAAAAAAAATCTGGTTATCTCGTAATTATGAGAAAATATAATTAGGCCCCAACGAGATCTTTATGTCATAATTACGAGAAAAGTATCTCATAATTACGAGATCTTTATCTTTCTAATAATTACAAGATAATTATCTCGTGATTACGAGATACTTTCTCGTAATATCGAGATAAACATCTCGTAATTATGAGATATTTTCTCATAATTATGAGATCTTTATGTCATAATTACGAGATAACCTGATTTTTTTTGTGATGTGACTGCAATGCGCCACCGTACTTACTAACCAGCAATAAATGAATTCATTTATATTAAAATAATTATGTTTCTGTAATTGGCATCCATTATTATCAATTGTATTTTCTTCTCTTCTGCTTTACCACGTCTCTCGTGCGTCTTCGGGTAGTGTCGGTAAGCTTCGTCAGTGGCATGTTGCTTTCAATGTTGCCGCCGTAAAGAATTATGGGATACCACTATCTCCTTTCGCAAAGGAAGCTCATGAGGAACTTTTGCTATAGGAGGGTTAAAGAAAGCATTGAGGCCCCTTCCTAAGCATTTTTAGAATTCGAAACACCTTTACTCTAAGCACTTCCGGGTCATCTCCATAGGAAAGGGAAGTCCTTTTCGACCGCTCATATTTTGTATTCTATTGTGGGTTTTTATCCACAACAGTATCCATTTGTTAATAAACATGTCACCATGCGGCCCAACTTTGGAAGAACAGCTTTCGTCCATAATGGATGTACTTGCGAAAGGTGCTGTATCTGAGATTAGCCAACTGTTCTTGGAAGGCTCGGCTACGATTCGCTTGCAATTAACTCGGAGCATGAAAGAAAACCAAGCGCTGAGGAGGAGGATGAAGGTGATGAGGTGTAAGATATTTTCTTTGCGGCTTCAAACGAGATCAAATGCATCGTGTGCAGCCAGACATTTTGCCCTGGCTCGAGCCATCGTCTGCAAACCACAGACTAAACCACTGGGAAATGGTGAGTTGTGTCCCGGCTGTGATGGGTGGAAAAAAAGACGGTTCAGGCCAGGGGCACTATTACTTTCTACATTTGTAGCAATTGGAAAAAGTTTTAATAATCAAGATTCCAAGTTAATAATGACGTTAATCCCATTTCCTTTCTTTGAATGGTCTTGGATGTAATGTATTCCTCATCCTCGTCATCAGGCCTAAAGCACAAGGCGGTTGGAAATTCCACAAATCTTACAGCACCCATAGATTCTAGGCTGACTGCTAGATTCGGCCTGCGCTAAAAAGCCTGATGCTCTTTTGCAAAACATGACCATAGCCCTGGTGAAACACGAGTCAGATTTCGGAGTTGGATTTCGAAAATGGAAACAGTCAGGAGCCCAGAAGGGTTTCAAGACAGATGCCACGTGAGCTGGTTTATCATTCTTATCACATAATTAGTCTTTCACATTCAATAGACAGGAGTATAATCTGCGTTTGAGTAGGTATATTCAATAACATGTTCCACTGATAGAGACAGAATTTGGAAAGACTTCAGAGATCACTCAAACGTACCGCTTTCATTTCACTTACTGAGTTGTTGAAGTCGTATCTCAACCAAACAATTCAAATGGTCTGCGCCTGTTTTTAATTTCTGACTTTGTTTTATGTCCCTATTGATTACCTTTGTCTGTCCTATGTTAATTGTGTGCTGCTACCTTGGCCAGTGCTCACTTCTAAAATAGATACCTCAATGTGATTTCTGCCTGCTTAAATAAAGGTTGAATAAACAAATAATCTCAAACATCATTAAATTCAAAACGTAAAAATGTTAGCTGATCAGCCTACAGGCAATGACACGTTGTCGCTTGTTTTTGTAAACTATAATAAGTGTGCCCGTCTTGTATGTCATGTTGTGCACATGTGATTTTGCACTGGTGTTCGATCAATGTCCTCAACCTGGTCACCCGCTTGGGCTTTGAGGGAGCTCCAGGGAAGAGTTGGTAGGAGGAGACATCCCTCTCAAACTCTGAATCTGTGTTTGCAGTACACAATTATACCCTCTGTGTCGATGTTACATGACGATATTTCTAAATAGTTTCGTTCAAGTGTACAAATGCACATTTTCTCCTTTTGTGCAAATAATGTATCGAAACAATTACTTTTTTATAATTTTTCCCCTCTCTGCAGAACACTGCGATGACTTTGGAGACCGCAGCACACAGCGCGGCGCCCCCTCAGATGGTCTGCATGTGGACGCCCCTGGCTCCTCCCACCTGTCCAGTCACAGCGAGGAGCTGAGGATCCTGAGCGTCCACGGAAAAGGGGAGGGCCCACTGGCGCTGCACAGCCATGACGACCTCTTCACTGCGTCCAAACAGGAGGCTCTGAGCTCGCTGTCCACGGAACACAGCGTGGTCAAGAGCCTGGAGCATGGCGAGCAGCTGGTCCCCCGCGAGGAGCTGACTGGGCAGGTTGGAAATCATCTTCTCATTCACCATCCAGAAGAGAGGCTTCCTCTGCTACAACTCCAGCACACACCCATAGAAAGCACCCACCTTTATGATTCAATGTGTCGTTAACGGGGATTGACAACTATTCTGTGCTATGAAAGATTATGTCTTGTGTGTGTTTCCTTCTTTCTGTGGAAAGCAGCAGACCCCAGACACCTTTTTAATCAAGGATGAAGAGGATATTGGTGGAGGCATGCCCGCTGTAGGTTAGTAATACACATTGCATATAGGGGGTTTATTTGTTCATCAACACGGCGGATGCGAGCGCAGAATGATCATAAGAATAAAATTTGTTTGACCGGTTGCCATGGTTATCTCTGTGTGGTTACTTCTACTAATCATGCTTGCACTTAAAGGTTGGGTATGGAATTCGCTTTTTTGGCCATTTTTGCAAAATTACTTGAAATCCTTATCATAACCCACTTACAGCCACTGTGTTAGAAGTACTGACATGAAAATTAAACAAGTCAACCATCTGTGGAACGGGCAGGGCTCGAAAAACTCCAGCCAATGATTTCCAGAGCCACCGAGTTGCATTGGACAGTAAATACGTCAATCAAACGGTCGCACTGCACTCCCCCCTCCCCGCGCGACCCCTTCGTGCACGTACTCAAAGCTCGTGACCCAGAGTAAGCTTCTGTTTGTTGTTATCATGCGGTAGCTACTGGAGCTAGCTAACTAGCTAATGACTCGCTCTCGCGCATCAGTGTTCACTCGTGCATGATTGCTCGTCCATGTACTTGGAATGGGTGGAGTCAGAGTCAGCGTTGAAGGAGAGGGGGTAGGACCATTTGAGTTGTTTATTTTCAAAATCTGCTGGCGTTTCGCAAATCCCATACCCAACCTTTAAATGCCTGGTCCTCTTTTGAAAGTGCATTATGACCAGAGCCCCGCTAAAACACAAGGACTACTTGTACAGTTTATAGTAGAATGATTTACATCTTCTTCATAGCAGACAGGTGTCAGGAATGCTCAGATCAGCTCTGATTCCCAATATAACTACAGTATTGGTAAAACAGGGGATAGAAAACAACAGATCGTCTGGGTTTTCTCTTTATGACCTCCCCACATCTTTAAAAGGGGGAGACGTATATGTTGATAAACATGTCGCCGTGCGGCCCAACTTTGGAAGAACAGCTTTCGTCCATAATGGACGTACTTGCGAAAGCTGCCGTATCTGAAATTAGCCAATTGTTCTCGGAAGGCTCGGCTACCCTTCGATTACAAATAACTCGGAGCCTGAAAGAAAACCAAGCGCTGAGGATGAGGATGACGGTGATGAGGAGTACGCTGTTTTCTTTGCGGATTCAAACGAGATCAAATGCATCCTGTGCAGCAAGTCGTTTTACCCTGGCTCGAGCCAACATTTGCAAACCACAGACTAAACCACAGGGAGATGGTGAGTTGTGTCCCGGGCCGTGATGGGTGGAAAACAAGACGGTTCAGGGGTCACTATTAGTTGTTTCATTTGAAGTAATTGGGAAAAGTTGATGATTCAAAATGAACAATGAATAATGACGTTAGTCCCATTTCCTGCTCTTTGAATGGTCTTGGATGTAAAGTATTCCTCAGTCATCCGGCCCGAAACACAAGGCGGTGGTTGGAAATTCCACTCATGTTACAGCACCCATGGATTCTAGGATGACTGCTAGTTTCTACCTGGTGCTCTTTTGAAAAGCATGAAGACCAGGGCCTTGATGAAACACGAGTCAAACTTGGAAGTTGCATTTCAAAGATGGAAACAGTCAAGAGCCGAAAATGGTTTCCAGACAGATGCCACATGAGCTGGTTCATAATCTCAAACATCGATTCATTCAAAACCTATAAATGTTAGCTGATCAGCTTACAGGGAATGACACGTTGTCGCTTGTTATTGCCGAAATAGATTAATTACGCTTGTCTTGCATGTCATGTTATGCTCGTATCATTTCGCGCTGGTGTTCGTTCAGTGTCCTCCACCTATTCAAGTGCTTGAGCTTTGAGTTGAGGGAATCTGTGTCTGCACTAGTACACATTTGGAACCCTCTATGTGTTACATCAATTTAAATAGTTTCTTTATTGACTCCTTTTCTGCAAATAATGTTTAGAAACAATCACTTTCTGTCATTTTTTCCCCTCTGCAGAAGACTGCGATGACTTTGGAGACCGCCGCACACAGCGCGACACCACCTCAGAGAGTCTTTACGCCCCTGGCTCCTCCCACATGTCCAGTCACAGCGAGCAGCTGAGGATCCTGAGCGTCCACGGAAAAGGGGAGGGCCCACTGGTGCTGGACGGCCATGACACACTCTTCACCGCGTCTGAACGGGACGCCAAGAACTCGCTGTCTGCAGACCACAGCGTGGTCAAGAGCCTGGAGCGCGGCGAGCAGCTGGTCCGCCGCGAGGAGCTGACTGGGCAGGTTGGAAATCATCTTCTCATTCACCATCCAGAAGAGAGGCTTCCTCTGCTACAACTCCACCACACACCCATAGAAAGCACACACCTTTATGATTCAATGTGTCGTTAGCGGGTATTGACAACTATTCTGTGCTAATGAAAGAATATGTCTTGTGTGTGTTTCCTTCTTTATGTGAAAAGCCACAGACCCCAGACACCATTTTAATCAAGGATGAAGAGGATATTGGTGGAGGCATGCCTGC
Source organism: Gadus chalcogrammus (assembly GCF_026213295.1). Taxonomy (NCBI): domain Eukaryota; kingdom Metazoa; phylum Chordata; class Actinopteri; order Gadiformes; family Gadidae; genus Gadus; species Gadus chalcogrammus. The sequence continues at coordinate 17,994,982 of NC_079418.1, forward strand.
TGTAGGTTAGTAATACATAATGCATATAAAGCAAGCAAATAAACGACCTGGATCAACTGAGAATGTACTCTGCTGCTAAAAAAACAAGGACTAATTATACAGGTTGTAGTAGAATTATTGACATGTTCTTCATGGCAGACAGGTGTCAGGAATGTTGAGATCAGCTCTGATTCCCAATAGGGGTGTACCGATACATGTTTTCGCATTGAACCGAATCACTACGGATGTCACGGTAGTGATTCGGTAGCATCTCCACCCTCTGGTGGAATTGCGCAATTTCTGTTTACTTTGCAGTTTCATAAATAATACATGCTGAATTTTCTGTTTTATAACTGAGTCTGGAGTCAGGAGGTTAAGTGTAGTACTTATTGTTTACTGTTTAAATCTTAGATTACACAGTTCAGGCTGTTGCAGCTAGCTCAGGGGAGAGACTGTATGACACTAGTGCCCCTTTCACACCGCCGCAAAATCGGGGCCGGTTCCGGGCCAGTTCGGAGCTAGGGCCAGGGCTTTGGTTTCACACCGCCAAAGAACCGGCTCCGGCCCCTAAAAACCGGTTCAACTCTGGCCCCACTTTAGAGCTGGGCTAGAACTAGAACCGCTTTTACGCCGGGGGCAGGGGGCGGAGTTATCCGTACCTTCATAAACAGGAAGACCAACGAAGGCATTTTTTAAAACACCGAAGTAAACAATGGACATGAATCCGTGTATGGTTCTTTTTTGTTTTTTTCTGATTTTGTTTTAAATCGGAATATTCAAAGAACGAACTATACACGGATTGAATCGAAGACGAAATTGTTGTTGTAGTGTTTGAAACTGGCGCGAGGGTTCTTCTGCGCGCCTAACCTGACGCTTGATCATTGTGTGGTGGTTCAACGCGTCAACGCGCCAACGCAGCTAGATGAGTCCATGTCCATGCAAGTGAACGGAGCGTTCCCTCTTCGTCATAACTATCAAACCAAACATCCTTCACATTCACCGAGCGAACATTATGAAAGTAAAATGCACATTTCTCGCTAAAAATGTTTCCATAAACGTATTTAATGGCGTAACTATGTTACTATTTCCACCCAGAATAAAGAAAGATGTCGGCCGTATGCTTCTGTACAAGCTCACTAGCGGAGACGTTTGCAGTGACGTCATGACGTTGCTCACGTCGGCTCCATGGCTGGCTCTGGCCGGTGTGAAACCAACCGGTTCTTAACTGGGGTAAGGCTGGAACCAGTTTGGAACTGGCCCTCGCACCAGCCCGGAACTGGCTCTCGGTTCTTTTTGGTGTGAAAGCGGTTTAGGTGGTACAACCTGAGACAATAAAAAATAGTTGCCTTCTGCATTATTGTTTTTTCTTTTCCCTTCATTGTACCGAACTCGTACCGAGACGTGATGTCTGCACCGAGGTATGAACCGATCCGTGACTTCATTGTGCCGTTACATCCCTAATAATATTATTCCCAATATAACTACAGTTTTGTTAAAACAGGTGATAGGAAAACAGATACCATGGGTTGTGTCTAGGGATGTAACGGTATGAAAATTTAACCTCACGGTTATTGTGGCCCAAATTATCCCGGTTTTCGGTATTATCGCGGTATTTTTAAATGCCCAAAGTATGCCCATACTTCAGACTTAGTCCTCTTAAGGTAGGGATGGGCAACGATCGTCGAATAGTCAGACTCACGTAGAATATCAATAATATAATATGATTATCGTTATTTATTACACGGCTCTTCTCAATGCTGTTGAACGCTCTGTTCACTTTCATGGGCCGTCACAACTTCTGCTGGTGAATAATTTTTTAATAATTCACCGTTGCTAAGCATATAATGACCGCTGTCAAGGAAGGTAAAAAAAAACGACTTCTCTGCTGATCAAAACTACGACTGCTGGTAACAAATAAATTGTGGAAAAAAAAAAATGAATTGTCTTTTCTTGACGTGTCTAGTTCACCGTCATGCCGGTTGTGTTCAATAAAATAAATAAATAAATAGCGATCTGTCTTCGGCGCATGTAGGCCTATCTGCCTAAGCCCACGTTGAAATAATTTTGATGTTGAATGTTGACGGGCAGTTGTTGAAATAAACGGATTGATTTCATACAAATCATAAAAGCCTCTCACTCTGTGTCATTGTGTGTATCCGAGTTGCGTGCGTGTGTGGGGGGGGGTCTTGATTTTCGAATATTGAATAGTAATTTTTAGGGGTGTGAATCTTTGGCTTCAGACGATTCGATTCCATTAACGATTCAGTAGTTGGCGATTCGATTCAAGGTAGGGATCGACCGGCACAGATTTTTTAGGGCCGATACGTTACCGATATTTTTTCATCAGCCTTAGCCGATACTCCGATACGCCGATACCGATATTTAGAGCCGATATTTAGAGCCGATACTGCTTTTGCTCCCTCAATCATAAAAATTACACTGATAACAAATGTTACAAGTCTCAATTTTAAAAAAGGAACATTTATTGAACTTCAATATAATAAACAATATTTAACAAATCGTAAAAACAGGTGAGGTAAAACAAGTAAGAAAAATTAGATGGGCAATATTTAACAAATATTAAAAACAGGTGAGGTAGAACAAGTAAAAAAAAAAATATATATATATATATATCGGCGAAAATCAGCCGCGTATCGGCCGATACGATACACGTAAAAAACGCGAATATCGGCCGACCGATATATCGGTCGATCCCTAATTCAAGGACAATTATATTTTTTTGGAACGATTCGATTCTGTAAACCACGATTCGATTCAGTAACTTTGAACCAAAATTCTATATCCGTGAAATAAACATGCAATAATGTGACACCCCTTGTCAATTTTACCATTATTCTTTGCGAAGCCAAAATGCTTCCACACTTTGGATTTCAAGTTTGCTGATGCATTAATAATCATTTAGGCCTAAAACGCCTGCTAAAAAGGTCTTTTATAACTAAGAACTTTTCTGCAAACCCCCTCTCAAAACCTGAGGGTTTTCAGAACAATATTCAAAATGTGTCAACGCCTACTAAAACCTTAATTTCTCAGGCTCTATAGCAGATAATAACATGAGGTAAAAGGCATTTGAGAGATTAATTCTTTGGCTTTCAACTTGACTTGCTTGGCCATAAACTTCAACTAAATATTTTTAGAAAAATCAATAAACATCAAAAACATCAGGATCATTTTGAAAATCAATATAGATCTGCTTGTATTTCATACTTTTGAGGTACCAAAGTGACAAATGATAGACACTGAAACACAGATATAGAACAAAACCAAAACAAACCAGAGGGTTACTTCTTCTTTACCTAATAATTTCATTTTAATTAATGTTCATTTTCTTTGTTGTATTATTTTGATGGATTAAAGCGTCTTGAGAAACCATATAATCATAACTTGGTGGTGAGTGCACAGATTAACAGAACAGTACAGTCTCAAGTCTAAACACAACTCATAATTTACTGTGCTGCGGTAATGCTTTCCAAAGCATTACCGATATATCATTTAGGATATCATTTAAATCTGGTCCTGTGTCATCCTGCATAATTTCAAATTCATCCGAATTAATTACTTCGTCAATATCACTTCCCTCACTTGAGTCAGCCATGACGGATCGCTCGCAGTGTTTACAATTTCGAACCAAAACATTCTCCGCTTGTATGCTTATTTCGACCAATCACAGAGCATTTTATTAGTCGGTCAAAAATACCTAATCATCTCTGTCACTCACCCCAAGAGTATTTCAGCCAATCACAGTGCATATTATTGGCCACGTGCCTCGGAAAAGACGACACCGCTCCAAATGACACAGGCGCGTTTGCCGGCATTAATGGTAAATACACATTGATGCATGATCCGGTCTTAAAGGTAAACACGCACACATGCGTGATCCGGTCTGAATGGGTTAACAATCTCGCTGCCGCTCTCTGCCATGTTTGAAATGCACCAGTAGAGGGTGAGGGAGAAAAAAAACTCTCGTGGGACTTCCTTGCAAGCTGACTAGCTGATGACAGAGTTACGGATTACCGAGCTGCACTTCACAAAATAAACGTGCAAACTAAGTCTTAAAACATTAATCATAATCGATTCATACGATTTAAAACATTTATATCGATTATTGGCGATTCATTCTATTTATTTATTTTAGCAGATCGATTTAGTTGAATCGGTAGGACTGAAAATCGATTCATCGATGCATCGCATGAATCGTTACACCCCTAGTAATTTTGCCAGAAATGCACATTCCTATTAGAAGGCTGATGGATGTCTTGAGCGCTGTCGTCTCCTCCTTCCGCCATGATTCCAACTTCAAGAAACTTAAAAACATTATGTGTAGCTCCCAAGTAGTACACACGAGACCAGAGGTCTTGGTTGGGAAAACAGGGTTTTATTTTCCAGGTCGAACCAACCCGTGAGAACTGGGTTTAAAGAGAAAAATAATTAAAATGAATAAATACAATTGCGAATATGCAAAATTAGATTTTTACAGCAGCACATCAGGTTTTACATTTACACCAAAAAACACTGCAAATAATGAATTAACACAATTACATTCTGTCATTCTTTCCCTCTGTAGAAGACTGCGATGACTTTGGAGACTGCAGCACACAACACGGCGCCACCTTGGATAATCTGCACTCCCCTGGCTCCTCCCACATGTCAAGTAACAACAGGGAGCTGCGGATTCTGAGCGTCTATGGAAATGGGGAGGGCCCACTGACGGGGGATGGCCATGACAACCTCTTCACCGCGTTCAAACCGGAGGCTCTGAGCTCGCTGCCCGCGGTACACAGTGTGGGAAAGAGCCTGGAGCGCGGCGAGCAGCTGGTCCACCGTGAAGAGCTGACTGGGCATCGGGGTGGCGGCAAGGACCGGCCCGCTGTGTTGTCTGGAGAGGGTTTACCCGACAATACCAATATGACCAACCACATGCGTACCCAAACCGGCGAGAAGCCGTACGGGTGTGATCAATGCATGAAGCGCTTCACACAGAGCTCTCACCTGAAGGTCCACATGAGGACTCACTCCGGGGAGAAGCCCTACAGGTGTGACCAATGCGTGAAGCGCTTCAGTACGAGCTCTCTCCTGAAGACCCACATGAGGACCCACTCCGGGGAGAAGCCCTACAGGTGTGACCAATGCGTGAAGTGCTTCAGTACGAGCTCTCACCTGAAGGTCCACATGAGGACTCACTCCGGGGAGAAGCCCTACAGGTGTGACCAATGCGTGAAGCGCTTCGGTCGTAGTTACATCCTGAAGGTCCACATGAGGATTCACTCCGGGGAGAAGCCCTACAGGTGTAACCAATGCGTGAAGCGCTTCATTTCGAGCTCTCTCCTGAAGATCCACATGAGGACTCACTCCGAGGAGAAGCCCTACAGGTGTGACCAATGCGTGAAGCGCTTCAGTACGAGCTCTCACCTGAAGGTCCACATGAGGACTCACTCCGGGGAGAAGCCCTACAGGTGTGACCAATGCGTGAAGGGCTTCATTTCGAGCTCTCTCCTGAAGAGACACATGAGGACTCACTCCGGGGAGAAGCCCTACAGATGTAACCATTGCGTGAAGTGCTTCATTTCGAGCTCTCTCCTGAAGATCCACATGAGGACTCACTCCGGGGAGAAGCCCTACAGGTGTAACCAATGCGTGAAGTGCTTCAGTCAGAGCACTCACCTGAAGATCCACATGAGGACTCACTCCGAGGAGAAGCCCTACAGGTGTGACCAATGCGTGAAGCGCTTCAGTACGAGCTCTCACCTGAAGGTCCACATGAGGACTCACTCCGGGGAGAAGCCCTACAGGTGTGACCAATGCGTGAAGGGCTTCATTTCGAGCTCTCTCCTGAAGAGACACGTGAGGACTCACTCCGGGGAGAAGCCCTACAGATGTAACCATTGCGTGAAGTGCTTCATTTCGAGCTCTCTCCTGAAGATCCACATGAGGACTCACTCCGGGGAGAAGCCCTACAGGTGTAACCAATGCGTGAAGTGCTTCAGTCAGAGCACTCACCTGAAGATCCACATGAGGACTCACTCCGGGGAGAAGCCCTACAGGTGTAACCAATGCGTGAAGTGCTTCAGTCAGAGCACTCACCTGAAGATCCACATGAAGACTCACTCCGGGGAGAAGCCCTGAAGGTGCAACGCCAGCCTCAGTGACCCTAGCAATTTGCGTTGGCACATGCTCAAGCACAGAGGCAATGGGGTGCTTTGACACGGGCAATGGGACCTTTTAATTCACACCTGTATCCTGTTTTTGTTTAAATTTGTCTGCTGTAGTTATTTTTTATTCATGATTATAGACGCTTTCCAACTTTTCGTTCTTTTAGTTTACTCTTTTATTGTTGTAAACAATTGATTTCTGTGTGAAGGTGAGCAACGTGGCAATTTTAGGATTGGCCAGAGGAGAGACCAAGTTAAATTGCAATACACTGTGGGTAAAGTGGACTTGGCTGCAAGACAATTAAAGGATTCTACAACAAAGAAGTCACTAGATTGGCCAAAGTATCAGAATTGGTGGCTACAGTTGCAATGCCAAGTATAACAACACCTTTCATTTAGACAGGACGGGAGGTATATCTAGGTTCAAGGAGAATGTATAGAAATCCCTTTCAATTGGCTACATACAATATACAATTGTATATTATAATTAGGTCATGCATGCAACGCTCAATTTAGCTGCCAGCAGAAACGGTTGCATAATTTTGGATATTATCAGAATAATTTTAAGTTTCATAAAATAATATTTTTAAAGGTCCCATAGCATGCTACTTTATGGATGCTTTAATGTAGATATTAGTGGACCCCAAACGCGGTATTTGAAGCCGTTTTTGAAATTCAGCCGTGGTGCAGAATTACTGCCACTACGAGCCAGTCGCACATTGAGCTTTCCCCAACGCACCATTTCGGAGTCTGTAGCTTTAATGCAAATGAGGAGAGAGGTGGTTCAAGGTGGAGGGTGGGGGTGTGGCCCTGAGCAGCTTGCTGCCACGGTTCCATGCGCTCCGATTACAGTGGATGTATCGCAATGGCGAGGCGCACATAGCCTTTGGCAGTGTTCTGTAAATATTCTAGAACACTCCGGGTGCTCCGGGGGGAGTCCTGGAGCTCTACATCTAAATAATATATTATACATGGATATCTATCAAATAATATATATTATTACGACCAAAAGCTGGGCCTCCAGAAGATATTATGAATCACAAACGACTACGTTGGGTTCTCTGACCCTCTGGTTCTTCCACGTCCACATCAATCTGAAATAGACTGAACCACGACATGGAGAAGAAAGGGTTTGTTGAGCGCGGTTGTCTCACGCTGGAGCCTCGCTGCCGAGGGACCACCTTCTCGGCAGTGGTCAGCGCTTAGGCACCACTGCCTCCTGCAGCGGGCAGCGCCGACACGGTGGTCCCTCGGCAGCGGGAAGAGGGGCTCAAGCAGGGGATATTTGCGGGCAACAATCCCTTTCTCCTCCATGTCGTGGTTCATGTACGCCCACTACAAGTCTCGTTGTGGAAATACCAGAAACGAGAGTCTGACGTGTTATGTGCCATAACAGGGTTCCCGCGGATCCTTAAAAAGTCTTAAGTCTTAAATTCATAAATCAAAAAATAAGGCCTTAAATAGCATTAAAAAGTCTTAAATCCATCTTTCAAAAGTCTTAAAAATGTTTACACATTGTAAGTAGGATTTTATGATTGTAATTAGTCTCAAATCTAAGAAAGAATGCTTAACATTTTTTATATATATAAATTAGGGCTGTAACGATACGCGTATCGAAACCAAAATCGCGACACTCAAAGCCAAGGGAAAGTGAAGGGAAAAGAAAAAACCATAATGCAGAAGGCAATTCTTTTTTATTGTCTCAGGTTGTACCACCTAGTGTCATACAGTCTCTCCCCTGAGCTAGCTGCAACAGCCTGAACTGTGTAATCGAAGATTTAAACAGTAAACAATAGGGCTGTAACGATACGAGTATCGAAATCGCGACACTCAAAGCCAAGAACCTGTTTCGCGGTTTGAGAAGGCAGAAGCGCGATACGCCCTTTCTAACTCTCCGGTCAAATTGTCCGATTGAAATTTGCTAATAATTTGTCTAAATAATAGTCTGCTCACAGCGCCCCTTCTTATCGATGCCGTAAGTTTGCGCCGAGATGCCCAGTGATGACCGCTCTCCGTGGCTACGGAGGATTTAATTTCTCCACAGCCGTCGAAGTCCTCATATGCGATATGAACGACATTTATCCAGAGTGGGCCTGTGTGATCCCTGTCTCTATTGTTTTGTATGATTTGACCGGCAGTTTGTCTGCTTATAGGTCGGAATGAAGCGGCCACCGATTATTGACAGGATGGGTACTTTATTCTACCGGACTCGTTCACTTCTTCACGACACACACGCTACCGCTCGCTCTCCTCGCTCGTCCACTCACTCGCTGACGTCACTCACACACACACATACGCACACTACCATTCTCGTGCACACACATACGCTACTCGTAACACTATGCCTCGTTATTGCGATGTTCATGTTAGATGTTCATGTTTTTTCCCATCGATTGAAAGTTAGGCTATTAAACATTTTTCATTCTATACGGCCTGATTAGGTCATTATTTAAGCTTCATAGCCTAATAAGAAGCGCCAATAGGATATTTGACTAAACCTCCAAACTAGTTGAGGGTTTTTGCTCCAACTACAATCTTTGGTTATTTATTTATTAATTTAGCTATACTTTAATAGTATTCTTTCTGTTCAAATCTGTTCAGTGTTCCAAATTATTTGTTATTAAATGTGGCATCAAGTTAATTGTTATACAAGTGTTGTTGAAATAAAATGCTTTTTAAATTTTAAAAAATCGTGGGATGTATCGAACCGTGGGTCAAAAATCGTGATACAAACCGAATCGTGAGTTGGTGTATCGTTACAGCCCAAATATAAATGAATAGCAGTATTGTTGCGCAATCACGAGAGCGGAACCAACAAAACATTTGTTTTGCGGCCGTGACTCAGATGCACGTCGTTCAGGTGTGCAAGAGGTCATTTTTGTTTCTGTCCAAAAAGCCTACTGATAGTGGAAATATGTTCAAATACATTTTTCCACTAGTGTTTATTGTGTCGTTGGTCTTAAATTTCCTTTCAAGTGGCATTAAAAAAGTCTTAAAAAGTCTTAAATTTAACTTTCATTAAGCTGTAGGAACCAACACCAACAGCAGACCGGTTATCCAAATAACAAAGAAGTGTACCATACTTTCGTTACAGTATGTGTAATCACACACACACACACACACACACGGCACTCTCACGGGCGTATCTCATTGGCGGGCTAAATTTTCTGGGCTGGCGAGGCAGAGAAAGGAGAGGTTGCATCTCCCCTTATGACGACACACCGGGGAAATTCCAAAACGGCACGTCTGACCTTCGTTTTTTCAATGGCGGAGCAGAATGCCTAGTGGTCGTTTTACACCCAACAAAATTTCTAGCTACTGGGGGAGCATAGGTAGGCTAGGGGATCTCATATTAATGTTAGAAAACCTCAAAGTGAAATTTTCATGACATGGGATCTTTAATAAGAATGACACCACATTTAAATATATCATATATTTATCTGCATTTCTTTTATTTTGCAATATGTTTACAAGCGGACCCGTTTATGCAATGTATAGCGGAACTCGATCCAATTGAAAGCCAATCAAATGTATTCAAACTTTGTCGCATTGTCTATTAGTTTGACTCTTCCATTTATTTGTTTCCAACTTTTTTTTTTAAATGGTGTGCAGGTTTACATTGTTTACTCCATTTAGACCAAGGATGGGCAACTGGCGGCATCGGGCATGCGGCCCGCGGGCATCCTCACTCAGTCAGGCCCGCACATAATTAAAAAAAAAAAAGATTATTATTATTTATTTTTTTATAATTGATCGAGTTACAGAAAACTCGGTCAAGAAAGATGAGAAGAATTCATAGAATTCAAAGGCAAACCCATGCGTCTAGTTTGCTTAGAAAGGATATCAGTCATTAAAGATGTCCACATAAGTCGCCACTACAACTACTACAACTGCAATGAATATCATGCTTGTTGGGTTTGAGTTCATTGAGTTGTTGCACTTAATGTTGGGCCACTGTTTTTCAGCTTTGTGACATCATTGAATGATGATATATGTGAGCCCTTTGCACTGATAACAATACTAACCATTCATGTGGCTGTTTGAGCATGCAAAACATGAAATGAATTGTTGGTTAAATTAACATACCGTACATAGGTTATGATTCTGGAAGATTTTTTAGGTAGTGGCCATCCCCAAAATGCACCAGAATGCAGGAAATCATATCTACCAAATTCGAAATTGTGTAGCTTCTCTCAGCTCACGTTTAGTTGAGTGTGCAGTCATGTGGCCCTCTGATGGTTATGATGAAAAATGTGGCCCTCTTTATCATGAAAGTTGCCCATCCCTGCCCAAACCCATAGGGTTAGGGCGTGACTGGGCTCTGGTTTTCCCTTACGTTAGAGCCCATGGGACCTATAAAATCGAAAAATATGAATGGGTTTCAATGGAGAGAAAGTAATTATATTCTGGTCCTAGTCTTTATATGCTCCGGATTACACATATGTTGTTCGTGGATTTAAACGATAATTTTTCAGCCAAAGAAAACTAAATATTTTCGTGAAGAATTTTGATAATGTTAGGTTTTTTCCAAGGGGAGGATGAAAACAGCAGAAGAGGTGAAAACCATTATAAATTGGGGCATGTGGAGAGTTTTCAGTAATAACGATGGGGAGATTGTCGGTCTTGTCCACGCCAGCGTGACGTGACGGCACATACAAGACATAGTCTTTCTCCGTTTTTTTTCTCTACAGCCTTTAACTGAACAATTACACAATAAACAATCAAACTCTTGACATGAAAAATTAAAGTTTAAATCCACAAACATCATATGTGTAATCCGGGGCATATAAAGACTGGGATCAGAGGATAATTACTTTCTCTCAATTTAAACCCATTCATATTTTTCGACTCTACTGGAAAGGGCGTGACTTCGCCACTCTATAGGTCCATGACGTCCAGACTTTTCCCGGGAAGAAGATTCCTGTATTAAGAAATCAAAACAATGTAATGAATTTGGAGGGATGAATAGTTTGATTCAACAGTATTTAAGTGATAAGTATAACGGGTCAATTCAAATTTTTACAGACGGGTCAAAAGATCCAGACACAGGTAGGACAGGGGCAGCAGTACACATACCACAGTTTAATGTATCAATTATCAAAAGAACGTCAGATCATTTAGCAGTATTCACAGTGGAGCTGTTAGCCATTTTATTGGCTCTCTGGTGGAAGAGGGAAGGTCAAGTAGATGCATCATTTGCTCAGACTCAATGGCAGCTCTAATCAGCATTTCAAATGGCAAATCTACCTGTAGGCCTGATCTAGTTTATGAGGTTCTTCAGAGTTTGATTAAAATAGAAAGAATGCAAATAACGGTGGGCTTTTTATGGGTCCCATCCTGCAGTAGAAGGCAATGAGGTTGTCGACATGTTGGCAAAAAAGGCACTGAAACAGGATATACAGCCGGGTGTTCCATTAAGTAAATCTGAAGTTAAAACAATAATTAAATCAGAAATCAACAAGGTGTGGCAAGAACAATGGGATAGGGAAAATAAGGGTCGGTTCCTGCATAGAATCCAGAGGCAGGTGGTAACAAGGAGACAGGGCTGCTGGAACAGAAGATGTGAGGTTATCATCACAAGACGACGCATAGGGCACACATGTCTTAACCACAGTATGAACATCATAGGCAGAGCCGGACAGTAACGGAGTACATTTACTTGAGTACAGTACTTAAGTACAATTTTGAGGGATCTGTACTTTACTCGAGTATCATTTTTTGGGAGTACTCATGACTTTACTCAAGTACATTTGAGAGGCAAATATTGTACTCTTTACTCCGTTACATTTCTATCCATAACCGTGAGTACCCGTTACTCCTTCTGAAAAATAAAAAATAAAAGGAGAAAAGAAAAATCACGGAAACCCTCAATTTGTTGTTTCCCTCTCAAACGTTATTCCCTCCCAAACTGATTAGGACAGCCTTCAGCCTATCAGCAATCACCTTTGCTTTCCGCCAAAGCCAACTCCATGGTCAGAATTAGATGAGAGATGATTGTTGATTTGATTGATAAAAAAACGGAGAAACTCACACATACATAGAATTGTTAGCTGAATTTTCTTTTCTGATATTGCATATTTATGTAAGCTGAGCAATTTTTTTTATGTTCTTGAGTATACTGTTATACTTTATACAACGGGGGACCTAAATCCAGCGATCTGATTGGTTCCCAACTGTTGTATAATGAGTATATACATAACTGCTATGACGCCCCTGCGCGTGGACAACGCCCCTTAACAGTGGTATAATGAGCACATACCACAGCCTGGCGTGATCTATTGCCAGCTTAAGTATACTATTGTGCTATTGCCATGGTATAAAGATGAAAATTACTTGATTTTACTTTCAATTCCTTTTACATTCTCCAAGGTGTTAACATTTTTCATAACTCCATGTAGGACGTTTCTATACATAAATGTAAGCACTGTGGCAGTAGTAATGCAATATTTAGAAAACATACTCTTGTACTCTTGATACTCAAGTACTTTTAAAAACAAGTACTTCAGTACTTTTACTTAAGTAGACATCTGACTGTAATACTTTTACTTGTACTTGAGTAAAATTTAGCAAGGGGTATCTGTACTTTTACTCAAGTAAGGAAGCTGTTCCGCCTCTCATAGGCAAACATGAAACAGGGGTCTGCCCAAAATGTAATGGAAGAGAAACAGTGGAGCATGTTTTACTACAATGCGAAGCGTACAATTTGGAGAGAAGGGAGCTGTTGAAAAATGTTAAAGCTTTGGGTCAAACAAGCTTGACCTTAGGGGGTTTACTCTCCTTTTCCTCACTATGTATTGAGTTATCTAAAAGCAACAGGTTTATTTGACATATTATAATTTAATCTGTTGTTTTCTATCTATATGATTTTGTTTATTTACTTTTGTTCTTTTGCATAGTTTATAACGTATAACCTCCATCGAAGCTCTAAAACAAACAATAGGTGGCGGTAATGCACCATATTGGTTTGCCAACTGCCAAATAAACTCAAAAGAAGAAGAAGAAGAAGAAGATTCCTGCGCCCGGGAGTTTGCAAACCATTTCAGGTTTTGTTGATAGCTAATGCAAGTGGTAATAAGCCTTAATCTTTCAAACCTAGTCCTTCTCGACCTCTCGTATCTTGTTACAGTATTCAATTTTTTTTTTGTTATCCACAATAGGGTAAAATATGTTGATAAACATGTCACCGTGCGGCCCAACTTTGGAAGAACAGCTTTCGTCCATAATGGACGTACTTGCGAAAGCTGCCGTATCAGAAATTAGCCAACTGTTCTCGGAAGGCTCGGCTACCCTTCGATTACAAATAACTCAGAGCCTGAAAGAAAACCAATCGCTGAGGAAGAGGATGAAGGTGATGAGGAGTACGCTGTTTTCTTTGCGGATTCAAACGAGATCAAATGCATCGTGTGCGGCAAGTCGTTTTACCCTGGCTCGAGACAACCTCTGCAAACCACAGACTAAACCACAGGGCGATGGTGAGTTGTGTCCCGGGCCGTGATGGGTGGAAAACAAGACGGTTCAGGGGTCACTATTAGTTGTTACATTTGAAGTAATTGGGAAAAGTTGATGATTCAAAATGAACAATGTATAATGACGTTAGTCCCATTTCCTGCTCTTTGAATGGTCTTGGATGTAATGTATTCCTCAGTCATCCGGCCCGAAACACAAGGCGGTTGGAAATTCCACTCATGTTACAGCACACATGGATTCTAGGCTGACTGCTAGTTTCTACCTGGAGCTCTTTTGAAAAGCATGAAGACCAGGCCTTGATGAAACACGAGTCAAACTTGGTTGTTGCATTTCAAAGATGGAAACAGTCAAGAGCCGAGAATGGTTTCCAGACAGATGCCACATCGATTCATTCAAAACCTATAAATGTTAGCTGATCAGTTTACAGGGAATGACACGTTGTCGCTTGTTATTGCCAAAATAGATTAATTACGCTTGTCTTGAATGTCATGTTATGCTCGTATCATTTTGCGCTGGTGTTCGTTCAGTGTCCTCCACCTGGTCAACCGCTTGAGCTTTGAGTTGAGGTAATCTGTGTCTGCACTAGTACACATTTTGAACCCTCTATGTGTTACATACATTTAAATAGTTTCTTTATTGTCTCCTTTTCTGCAAATAATGTTTCGAAACAATCACTTTCTGTCATTTTTCCCCCTCTCTTCAGAACACTGCGATGTCTTTGGAGACCGCAGCACACAGCGCGGCGCCACCTCAGAGAGTCTTTACGCCCCTGGCTCCTCCCACATGTTCAGTCACAGCGAGGAGCTGAGTGTCCACGGAAAAGGGGAGGGCCCACTGGCGCTGGTCGGCCATGACACACTCTTCACCGCGTCCAAACGGGAGGCCCTGAACTCGCTGTCTGCAGACCACAGTGTGGTCAAGAGCCTGGAGCGCGGCGAGCAGCTGGTCCGCCGCGAGGAGCTGACTGGGCAGGTTGGAAATCATCTTCTCATTCACCATCCAAAAGAGAGGCTTCCTCTGCTACAACTCCAACACACACCCATAGAAAGCCCACACCTTTATGATTCAATGTGTCGTTAGCGGGGATTGACAACTATTCTGTGCTAATGAAAGAATATGTCTTGTGTGTGTTTCCTTCTTTATGTGAAAAGCAACAGACCCCAGACACCATTTTAATCAAGGATGAAGAAGATATTGGTGGAGGCATGCCTGCTGTAGGTTAGTAATACATATTGCATATAAAGCAAGCAAGAAAACGACCTGGATCAACTGAGAATGTACTCTGCTGCTAAAAAAACAAGGACTAATTATACAGGTTATAGTAGAATTATTGACATCTTCTTCATGGCAGGTGTCAGGAATGTTGAGATCAGCTCTGATTCCCAATAGGGGTGTACCGATACATGTTTTCGTATTGAACCGAATCACTACGGATGTCACGGTAGCATTTCCACCCTCTGGTGGAAATGCGCAATTTCTGTTTACTTTGCAGTTTCATAAATAAGACATTCAGAATTTTCGGCGGCGGCGGCGCACTCACTGACGTCTGCGACGCGGCGACGCGGCCGTCAGTGAGTGTGCATGTAACTCCGCGTTTACATGCGGCACATCTGATTTGGATAGATGTGGAAGAACAGCTCAATCGGAATAGAAAAGTATATATATGCGCCTCAATCGGTTCGGAATAGAAAAAAAAATTAATCAAAAAAAAAAAAAAAAAAAGACAGAATCAATTCGTGGCGCTAGATGTTGATTCTGTGGCGCCGCGCCACACAATGGTCTATGTATTGGAAAACCTGGACTATAGTTATTTATTACACGGCTCTTCTCAATGCTGTTGAACGCTCTGTTCACTTGCATGGGCCGTCACAACTTCTGGTGGTGAATAATTTTTTAATAATTCACCGTTGCTAAGCATATAATGACCGCTGTCAAGGAAGGTAAAAAAAACGACTTCTCTGCTGATCTAAACTACGACTGCTGGTAACAAATAAATTGTAGGAAAAAAAAAAGTTCACCGTCATGCTGGCTGTGTTCAGTAAAATAAATAAATAAATAAATAGCAATCTGTTTTCGGCGCATGTAGGCCTATCTGCCTAAGCCCACGTTGAAATAATTTTGATGTTGAATGTTGACGGGCAGTTGTTGAAATAAACAGATTGATTTCATACAAATCATAAAAGCCTCTCTCTGTCATTGTGTGTGTGTGTATCCGAGTTGCGGGCGTGTGTGTGGGGGGGGTCTTGATTTTCGAATATTGAATAGTAATTCTGCCAGAAATGCAAATTCCTATTAGAAGGCTGATGGATGTCTTGAGCGCTGTCGTCTCCTCCTTCCGCCATGATTCCAACTTCAAGAAACTTAAAAACATTATGTGTAGCTCCCAAGTAGGGCTGGGCGATTTGGCCTAAAAATAAAATCTCGATTTTTTTCTAACTAATGGACGATTTTCGATTTAAACCTCGATTTTTTTTTTCTGTTTTTCTCTAAACAAATTCCATTGAAACCCATGTACGTGTGCTTATGGGGTGTCGCACTTCACTCACCAACGCAGGGGTCTACAACCCGCTGATTTTAGAGTATAACGATTATCAACAATCATGGAAAGCTGAGTAGGTTTATCAGTTGTAATAACAGTATGAACAAATAGAACACAAAAATGACAAGTTGTCCTTTGTATATCTATAGTAGCAATAGCAAATAGCAAATGCAATAGCAAATGCTAAACAAGGACAAAATCTACTCAGAATAATTGAATGAACTGTTTACATCCATGGCTAACCAGTGCATGAGAAGGAGATGACAGGAGACTAATGTTTCACTCTTTCAATTGCTCTAATTTGAGCTCTTACTGTTGTTATCTAACATACCAGTAATTTAATTGTGTAAAAGTGTGAAATTACTGCACCTTAAAAATGACCATGAATTAGCTATACTCTCATTTGCATAGTGATTAACATTATGAATTTCAATTGTGTATACCAACTGTATGTTGGCTGACATTTACCTATAACTTTTTTTCCCTCCACTCTAACCAAGGATGCCTGTTTTTAAATTCCCTAGCCTGACACCCAGTCTGAAAGGCTGGCCAGGGGTTCTCATCTAAAAGTAACAAGGAGATATAAAGTGGGATTAAAACATTGTCTTATGTTGACTACTTATTATGTGGTTTACACATTAATATGGGAGGACTGGGCACGCACACGCACGCACGCACGCACGCACACACACGCGAGAAGGAGGGGCTCGGCCCGCCAACTAACGTGCAGAGATGCAGGGGCAGCTTCGCGCTTCGTAACAGAGACAGGGCAGAGCGCGAGCGCGCAGCGGGAATTTTATGAATGGTGAATGTAGGAGATAACTTCCCCTGCTTAAAGTATTTTATTGCAGTTATACCCAACCGATATTTCCGAAAAATAAACACAGAAGTGAAAGATCTGTCACAAGACGTTTGATACGTATCCGTGCACATTTTTAAGTGGGTATACGCAAATCCTGGTGCGTTCCTAGTGGGTATACGGCGTATACCTGCGTATCACGTAGACTACACCACTGCTTGTAACTAAGAGAACACACATGTGAGTTGTTGATCACAAATTATTTGTATACATAACGTCATCTTTGCAAAAGTGTTTCAATCGACCCGGCTCTCCCCCAAGTCTGTCGGGGGCGAGGTGAATGTGATTTCAGTAGGCTGAGTTTTGCGCGCGTTCTGGAAAGTGAGAGAGGAGGCTACTACGGAGTCTATTCAGCAAAACAAATCGGAAGAGTCTAGAACTGTTTTTAAATCGCGATTTTTCGGTTCAGCCATTTCACAAACCGTAGGAAAGAAAAAATGCAAATTAATCGATTAAACCGAAAAAATCGCCCAGCCCTACTCCCAAGTAGTGCACACGAGGCCAGAGGTCTTTGTTCGAAAACAGGGTTTTATTTTCCAGGTCGAACCAACCCGTGAGAATTGGGTTTATAGAGAAAAATAATTAAAATGAATAAATACAATTGACAATATGCAAATGTAGGTTTTTACAACAACACATCAGGTGTTACATTTACACCAAAAAACACTGCAAATAATGAATTAACACAATTACATTCTGTCATTCTTTCCCTCTGTAGAATACTGCGATGACTTTGGAGACTGCAGCACACAACACGGCGCCACCTTGGATCATCTGCATGTGGACGCCCCTGGCTCCTCCCACATGTCAAGTCACAACAGGGAGCTGCGGATCCTGAGCGTCTATGGAAATGGGGAGGGCCCACTGACGGGGGATGGCCATGACAACCTCTTCACCGCGTTCAAACCGGAGGCTCTGAGCTCGCTGCCCGCGGTACACAGTGTGGGAAAGAGCCTGGAGCGCGGCGAGCAGCTGGTCCACCGTGAGGAGCTTACTGGGCAGGTTGGAAATCATCTTCTCATTCACCATCCAGAAGAGAGGCTTCCTCTGCTACAACTCCAACACACACCCATAGAAAGCACACACCTTTATGATGCAATGTGTCGTTAGCGGGGATTGACAACTATTTTGTGCTAATGAAAGATTATGTCTTGTGTGTGTTTCCTACTTTCTGTGGAAAGCAGCAGACCCCAGACACCATTTTAACCAAGGATGAAGAGGATATTGGTGGAGGCATGCCCGCTGTAGGTTAGTAATACACATTGCATTTAGGGGTTTTATTTGTTCATCAACACGGCGGATGCGAGCGCAGAATGATCATAAAAATATAATTTGTTTTGACCGGTTGCCATGGTTATCTCTGTGTGCTTACTTCTACTAATTATGCTTTCACTTAAAAGCCTGGTCCTCTTTTGAAAGTGCATCATGACCAGAGCCCCGCTAAAACACAAGGACTACTTGTGCAGTTTATAGTAGAATGATTTACATCTTCTTCATAGCAGACCGGTGTCAGGAATGCTCAGATCAGCTCTGATTCCCAATATAACTACAGTATTGGTAAAACAGGGGATGGAGAACAACAGATCGTCTGGGGTTTGTCTTCATGACCTCCCCACATCTTTAAAAGGGGGAGACGTAGCGGTGCTACGTTTCAAATGGATACATACTGTATCCCTTTGTGCAAATTATTAATTTAGTACAATTAGTACAATTACTTCCTGCCTTTATTCCCACTGCAGAAGACTGCGATGACTTTGGAGACCGCAGCACACAGCGCGGCGCCCCCTCAGATGGTCTGCATGTGGACGCCCCTGGCTCCTCCCACCTGTCCCGTAACAGCGAGGAGCTGCGGATCCTGAGTGTCCATGGAAAAGGGGAGTACCCACTGGCGGTGGACGGCCATGACAACCTCTTCAAACTGGAGACTCTGAGCTCGCTGTCTGCGGAACACAGCGGGGCAAAGAGCCTGGAGCGCGGCGAGCAGCTGGTCCACCGTGAGGAGCTGACTGGGCATCGGGGCCGCGGCAAGGACCGGCCCGCTGTGTTGTCTGGCGAGTGTTTTCCCGACAAAACCAATATGGTCATCCACAGGCGTACCCACACCGGCGAGAAGCCGTACGGGTGCGACCAGTGCACGGAGCGCTTCAAACTGAAAGACAGCCTGAGGAGCCACATGAGGAGGACTCACTCCGGGGAGAAGTCCTACAGGTGTGATCAATGCGTGAAGTCCTACTATAGGAGCTCTCACCTGAATAGGCACATGACGACTCACTCCAGGGAGAAGCCCTACAGGTGCAACCAATGCATGAAGCGCTTCATTTCGAGCTCTAACCTGAAGATCCACATGAGAACTCACTCCGGGGAGAAGCCCTACAGGTGTAACCAATGCGTGAGGCGCTTCAGTACGAGTTCCAACCTGAAGATCCACATGAGAACTCACTCCGGGGAGAAGCCCTACAGGTGTAACCAATGCGTGAGGAGCTTCAGTACGAGTTCCAACCTGACGGTCCACATGAGGACTCACTCCGGGGAGAAGCCCTACAAGTGTAACCAATGCGTGAAGCGCTTCAGTCGGAGCTCCGCCCTGAATAGACACATGAGGACTCACTCCGGGGAGAAGCCCTGAAGGTGCAACACCAGCCTCAGTGACCCTAGCAATTTGCGTTGGCACATGCTCAAGCACCGAGGCAATGGGGTGCTTTGACACGGGCAATGGGACCTTTTAATTCACACCTCTATCCTGTTTTTGTTTAAATTTGTCTGCTGTAGTTATTTTTTATTCATGATTATAGACTCTTTCCAACTTTTCGTTCGTTTCGTTTACTCTTTTATTGTTGTAAATAATTGATTTCTGCGTGAAGGTGAGGGGTATTGACCAACGTGGAGATTTTAGGATTGGCCAGAGGAGCGACCAAGTTGAATTGCAATACACTGTGGGTGAAGTGGACTTGGCTGCAAGACAATTGAAGGAATCTACAACAAAAAAGTCACTAGATTGGCCAAAGTATCAGACTTGGTGGCTACAGTTGCAATGCAAACTATAACAACACCTTTCATTTAGAGAGGACAGGAGGTATATCTAGGTCCAAAGAGAATGTATAGATATCCCTTTCAATTGGCTATATACAATATACAATTGTAAATTATAATTAGGACATGCATGCAACGCTCAATGTAGCTGCCAGCAGAAACGGTTGCATGATTTTGGATATTATCAGAATAATTTTAAGTTTCATAAAATAATATTTTTAAAGGTCCCATAGCATGCTACTTTATGGATGCTTTAATATAGATATTAGTGCAGTATTTGAAGCCGTTTTCGAAATGTAGCCGTGGTGCAGAATTAGGCTACTGCCACTACGAGCCAGTCGCACATTGAGCTTTCCCCAAACGCACCATTTCGGTGTCTGTAGCTTTAATGCAAATGAGGAGGAAGGTGGAGGGTGGGGGTGTGGCCCTGAGCAGCTTGCTGCCACGGTTCCATGCGCTCCGATTACAGTGGATGTATCGCAATGGCGAGGCGCACTTAGCCTTTGGCAGTGTTCTGTAAATATTCTAGAACACTCCGGGTGCTCCGGGGGGAGTCCTGGAGCTCTACATCTAAATAATATATTATACATGGATATCTATCAAATAATATATATTATTACGACCAAAAGCTGGGCCTCCAGAAGATATTATGAATCACAAACGACTACGTTGGGTTCTCTGACCCTCTGGTTCTTCCACGTCCACATCAATCTGAAGTAGACTGAACCACGACATGGAGAAGAAAGGGTTTGTTGAGCGCGGTTGTCTCCCGCTGGAGCCTCTCTGCCGAGGGACCACCTTCTCGGCAGTGGTCAGCGCTTAGGCACCACTGCCTCCTGCAGCGGGCAGCGCCGACACGGTGGTCCCTCGGCAGCGGGAAGAGGGGCTCAAGCAGGGGATATTTGCGGGCAACAATCCCTTTCTCCTCCATGTCGTGGTTCATGTACTTCAGGGAGTCAAAGCCAAAGTTCCTTTCCCCCAATTCCTTCTCAAACATGTCTGAGATAACGCCCACTACAAGTCTCGTTGTGGAAATACCAGAAACGAGAGTCCGACGTGTTATATGCCATAACAGGGTTCCCGCGGATCCTTAAAGTCTTAAAAAGTCTTAAATTCATAAATCGAAAAAATAAGGCCTGGTCTTAAATCCATCTTTCAAAAGTCTTAAAAATGTTTACACATGGTAAGTAGGATTTTATGATTGTAATTAGTCTCAAGAAGAAAGAAAGAATAGTTACAAAAATGTATATATATAAATTAGGGCTGTAACCGAAACCGAAATCGCGACACTCAAAGCCAAGGGAAAGTGAAGGGAAAAGAAAAAAACAATAATGCAGAAGGCAATTCTTTTTTATTGTCTCAGGTTGTACCAATAGTGTCATACAGTCTCTCCCCTGAGCTAGCTGCAACAGCTTGAACTGTGTCATCGAAGATTTAAACAGTGAACAATAGGGCTGTAAAGATATGAGTATCATAATCGCGACACTCAAAGCCAAGAACCTGTCTCACGGTTTGAGAAGGCCGAAGCGCGATACGCCCTTTCTAACTCTCCGGTCAAATTGTCCGATTTAAATTTGCTAATAATTTGTCTAAATAATAGTCTGCTGACACCGCCCCCTCTTATCGATGCCATAAGTTTGCGACGAGATGCCCAGTGATGACCGCTCTCCGTGGCTACGGAGGATTTCATTTCTCCACAGCGAAGTCCTCATATGCGATATGAACTACATTTATCCAGAGTGGGCCAAGCGCGAAAAAAATTGCCTGCCCCTGTCTCTATTGTTTTGTGTGATTTGACCGGCAGTTGGTCTGCTTGTCGGAATGAAGCGGCCACCGATTATTGACAGGATGGGTACTTTATTCTACCAGACTCGTTCGCTTCTTCACTAGACAGTAGACACACACGCTACCCCTCGCTCTCCTAGCTCGTCTACTCATTCGCTGACGTCACTCACACACACACATACGCACACTACCATTCTCGCGCACACACATACGCTACTCGTAACACTATGCCTCGTTATTGCGACGTTCATGTTTTTTCCCATCTATTGAAAGTTAGGCTATTAAACATTTTTCATTCTATACGGCCTGATTATGTCATTATTTAAGCTTCATAGCCTAAAGCGCCAATAGGATATTTGACTAAACCTCCAAACTAGTTGAGGGTTTTTGCTCCAACTACAATCTTTGGTTATTTATTTATTAATTTAGCTAGACTTTAATAGTATTCTTTCTGTTCAAATCTGTTCAGTGTTACAAATTATTTGTTATTAAATGTGACATCAAGTTAATTGTTATATAAGTGTTGTTGAAATAAAATGCTTTTTAAATTTAAAAAAATCGTCGGATGTATCGAACCGTGGGTCAAAAATCGTGATACAAACCGATTCGTGAGTTGGTGTATCGTTACAGCCCAAATATAAATGAATAGCAGTATTGTTGCGCAATCACGAGAGCGGAACCAACAAAACATTTGTTTTGCGGCCGTGACTCAGATGCACGTCGTTCAGGTGCGCAAGAGGTCATTTTTGTTTCTGTCCAAAAAGCCTACTGATAGTGGAAATATGTTCAAATACATTTTTCCACTAGTGTTTACTGTGTCGTTGGTCTTAAATTTCCTTTCAAGTGGCATTAAAAAAGTCTTAAAAAGTCTTAAATTTAACTTTCATTAAGCTGTAGGAACCAACACCAACAGCAGACCGGTTATCCAAATAACAAAGAAGTGTACCATACTTTCGTTACAGTATGTGTAATCACACACACACACACACACACACGGCACTCTCACGGGCGTATCTCATCGGCGGGCTAAATTTTCTGGGCTGGCGAGGCAGAGAAAGGAGAGGTTGCATCTCCCCTTATGACACACCGGGAAAATTCCAAAACGGCACGTCTGACCTTCGTTTTTTCAATGGCGGAGCAGAATGCCTAGTGGTCGTTCTACACCCAACAAAATTTCTAGCTACTGGGGGAGCATAGGTAGGCTAGGGGATCTCATATTAATGTTAGAAAACCTCAAAGTGAAATTTTCATGACATGGGATCTTTAATAAGAATGACACCACATTTAAATATATCATATATTTATCTGCATTTCTTTTATTTTGCAATATGTTTACAAGCGGACCCGTTTATGCAATGTATAGCGGAACTCGATCCAATTGAAAGCCAATCAAATGTATTCAAACTTTGTCGCATTGTCTATTAGTTTAACTCTTCCATTTATTTGTTTCCAACTTTTTTTTTTAAATGGTGTGCAGGTTTACATTGTTTACTCCATTTAGACCAGGGATGGGCAACTGGCGGCATCGGGCATGCGGCCCGCGGGCATCCTCACTCAGTCAGGCCCGCACATAATTAAAAAAAAAAAAGATTATTATTATTATTATTTTTTTTTTTTATAATTGATCGAGTTACAGAAAACTCGGTCAAGAAAGATGAGAAGAATTCATAGAATTCAAAGGCAAACCCATGCGTCTAGTTTGCTTAGAAAGGATATCAGTCATTAAAGATATCCACATAAGTCGCCACTACAACTACTACAACTGCAATGAATATCATGCTTGTTGGGTTTGAGTTCATTGAGTTGTTGCACTTAATGTTGGGCCACTGTTTTTCAGCTTTGTGACATCATTGAATGATGATATATGTGAGCCCTTTGCACTGATAACAATACTAACCATTCATGTGGCTGTTTGAGCATGCAAAACATGAAATGAATTGTTGGTTAAATTAACATACCGTACATAGGTTATGATTCTGGAAGATTTTTTAGGTAGTGGCCATCCCCAAAATGCACCAGAATGCAGGAAATCATGTCTACCAAATTCGAAATTGTGTAGCTTCTCTCAGCTCACGTTTAGTTGAGTGTGCAGTCATGTGGCCCTCTGATGGTTATGATGAAAAATGTGGCCCTCTTTATCATGAAAGTTGCCCATCCCTGCCCTAACCCAAAGGGTTAGGGCGTGACTGGGCTCTGGTTTTCCCTTACGTTAGAGCCCATGGGACCTATAAAATCGAAAAATATGAATGGGTTTCAATGGAGAGAAAGTAATTATATTCTGGTCCCAGTCTTTATATGCTCCGGATTACACATATGTTGTTCGTGGATTTAAACGATAATTTTTCAGCCAAAGAAAACTAAACATTTTCGTGAAGAATTTTGATAATGTTAGGTTTTTTCCAAGGGGAGGATGAAAACATCAGAAGAGGTGAAAACCATTATAAATTGGGGCATGTGGAGAGTTTTCAGTAATGCCGATGGGGAGATTGTCGGTCTTGTCCACGCCAGCGTGACGTGACGGCACATACAAGACATAGTCTTTCTCCGTTTTTTTTCTCTACAGCCTTTAACTGAACAATTACACAATAAACAATCAAACTCTTGACATGAAATATTAAAGTTTAAATCCACAAACATCATATGTGTAATCCGGGGCATATAAAGACTGGGATCAGAGGATAATTACTTTCTCTCAATTTCAACCCATTCATATTTTTAGACTCTACTGGAAAGGGCGTGACTTCGCCACTCTATAGGTCCATGACGTCCAGACTTTTCCCGGGAAGAAGATTCCTGTATTAAGAAATCAAAACAATGTAATGAATTTGGAGGGATGAATAGTTTGATTCAACAGTATGTAAGTGATAAGTATAACGGGTCAATTCAAATTTTTACAGACGGGTCAAAAGATCCAGACACAGGTAGGACAGGGGCAGCAGTACACATACCACAGTTTAATGTATCAATTATCAAAAGAACGTCAGATCATTTAGCAGTATTCACAGTGGAGCTGTTAGCCATTTTATTGGCTCTCTGGTGGATAGAAGAGGGAAGGTCAAGTAGATGCATCATTTGCTCAGACTCAATGGCAGCTCTAATCAGCATTTAAAATGGCAAATCTACCTGTAGGCCTGATCTAGTTTATGAGGTTCTTCAGAGTTTGATTAAAATAGAAAGAATGCAAATAACGGTGGGCTTTTTATGGGTCCCATCCCATGCTGCAGTAGAAGGCAATGAGGTTGTCGACATGTTGGCAAAAAAGGCACTGAAACAGGATATGCAGCCGGGTGTTCCATTAAGTAAATCTGAAGTTAAAACAATAATTAAATCAGAAATCAACAAGGTGTGGCAAGAACAATGGGATAGGGAAAATAAGGGTCGGTTCCTGCATAGAATCCAGAGGCAGGTGGTAACAAGGAGACAGGGCTGCTGGAACAGAAGATGTGAGGTTATCATCACAAGACGACGCATAGGGCACACATGTCTTAACCACAGTATGAACATCATAGGCAAACTTGAAACAGGGGTCTGCCCAAAATGTAATGGAAGAGAAACAGTGGAGCATGTTTTACTACAATGCGAAGCGTACAATTTGGAGAGAAGGGAGCTGTTGAAAAATGTTAAAGCTTTGGGTCAAACAAGCTTGACCTTAGAGGGTTTACTCTCCTTTTCCTCACTGAGACCACCAGCATGGAAACATGTATTGAGTTATCTAAAAGCAACAGGTTTATTTGACAGATTATAATTTAATCTGTTGTTTTCTATCTATATGATTTTGTTTATTTACTTTTGTTCTTTTGCATAGTTTATAACGTATAACCTCCATCGAAGCTCTAAAACAAACAGTAGGTGGCGGTAATGCACCATATTGGTTTGCCAACTGCCAAATAAACTCAAAAGAAGAAGAAGAAGAAGATTCCTGCGCCCGGGAGTTTGCAAACCATTTCAGGTTTTGTTGATAGCTAATGCAAGTGGTAATAAGCCTTAATCTTTCAAACCTAGTCCTTCTCGACCTCTCGTATCTTGTTACAGTATTCAATTTTTTTTTGTTATCCACAATAGGGTAAAATATGTTGATAAACATGTCGCCGTGCGGCCCAACTTTGGAAGAACAGCTTTCGTCCATAATGGACGTACTTGCGAAAGCTGCCGTATCAGAAATTAGCCAACTGTTCTCGGAAGGCTCGGCTACCCTTCGATTACAAATAACTCAGAGCCTGAAAGAAAACCAAGCACTGAGGATGAGGATGAAGGTGATGAGGAGTACGCTGTTTTCTTTGCGGATTCAAACGAGATCAAATGCATCGTGTGCGGCAAGTCGTTTTACCCTGGCTCGAGACAACATCTGCAAACCACAGACTAAACCACAGGGCGATGGTGAGTTGTGTCCCGGGCCGTGATGGGTGGAAAACAAGACGGTTCAGGGGTCACTATTAGTTGTTACATTTGAAGTAATTGGGAAAAGTTGATGATTCAAAATGAACAATGTATAATGACGTTAGTCCCATTTCCTGCTCTTTGAATGGTCTTGGATGTAATGTATTCCTCAGTCATCCGGCCCGAAACACAAGGCTGTTGGAAATTCCACTCATGTTACAGCACACATGGATTCTAGGCTGACTGCTAGTTTCTACCTGGAGCTCTTTTGAAAAGCATGAACACCAGGGCCTTGATGAAACACGAGTCAAACTTGGAAGTTGCATTTCAAAGATGGAAACAGTCAAGAGCCGAGAATGGTTTCCAGACAGATGCCACATGAGCTGGTTCATAATCTCAAACATCGATTCATTCAAAACCTATA
Source organism: Gadus chalcogrammus (assembly GCF_026213295.1). Taxonomy (NCBI): domain Eukaryota; kingdom Metazoa; phylum Chordata; class Actinopteri; order Gadiformes; family Gadidae; genus Gadus; species Gadus chalcogrammus. The sequence continues at coordinate 18,021,609 of NC_079418.1, forward strand.
AATGTTAGCTGATCAGTTTACAGGGAATGACACGTTGTCGCTTGTTATTGCCAGAATAGATTAATTACGCTTGTCTTGAATGTCATGTTATGCTCGTATCATTTTGCGCTGGTGTTCGTTCAGTGTCCTCCACCTGGTCAACCGCTTGAGCTTTGAGTTGAGGGAATCTGTGTCTGCACTAGTACACATTTTGAACCCTCTATGTGTTACATACATTTAAATAGTTTCTTTATTGTCTCCTTTTCTGCAAATAATTATCAATTATCACTTTCTGTCATTTTTCCCCCTCTCTTCAGAACACTGCGATGTCTTTGGAGACCGCAGCACACAGCGCGGCGCCACCTCAGAGAGTCTTTACGCCCCTGGCTCCTCCCACATGTCCAGTCACAGCGAGGAGCTGAGTGTCCACGGAAAAGGGGAGGGCCCACTGGCGCTGGTCGGCCATGACACACTCTTCACCGCGTCCAAACGGGAGGCCCTGAACTCGCTGTCTGCAGAACACAGCGTGGTCAAGGGCCTGGAGCGCGGCGAGCAGCTGGTGCGCCGCGAGGAGCTGACTATGCAGGTTGGAATCGGATATCATCTTCTCATTCACAATCCAAAAGAGAGGCTTCCTCTGCTACAACTCCAACACACACCCATAGAAAGCCCACACCTTTATGATTCAATATGTCGTTAGCGGGGATTGACAACTATTCTGTGCTAATGAAAGAATATGTCTTGTGTGTGTTTCCTTCTTTATGTGAAAAGCAACAGACCCCAGACACCATTTTAATCAAAGATGAAGAGGATATTGGTGGAGGCATGCCTGCTGTAGGTTAGTAATACATATTGCATATAAAGCAAGCAAGAAAACGACCTGGATCAACTGAGAATGTACTCTGCTGCTAAAAAAACAAGGACTAATTATACAGGTTATAGTAGAATTATTGACATCTTCTTCATGGCAGACAGGTGTCAGGAATGTTGAGATCAGCTCTGATTCCCAATAGGGGTGTACCGATACATGTTTTCGTATTGAACCGAATCACTACGGATGTCACGGTAGTGATTCGGTAGCATTTCCACCCTCTGGTGGAAATGCGCAATTTCTGTTTACTTTGCAGTTTCATAAATAAGACATTCAGAATTTTCTGTTTTATAACTGAGTCTGGAGGTTAAGTGTAGTACTTATTGTTTACTGTTTAAATCTTAGATTACACAGTTCAGGCTGTTGCAGCTAGCTCAGGGGAGAGAGTGTATGACACTAGGTGGTACAACCTGAGACAATAAAAAAGAATTGCCTTCTGCATTATTGTTTTTTCTTTTCCCTTCATTGTACGGAACTCGTACCGAGACGTGATGTCTGCACCGAGGTATGAACCGATCTGTGACTTCATGGTGCCGTTACATCCCTAATAATATTATTCCCAATATAACTACAGTTTTGTTAAAACAGGTGATAGGAAAACAGATACCATGGGTTGTGTCTAGGGATGTAACGGTATGAAAATTTAACCTCACGGTTATTGTGGCCAAAATTATCCCGGTTTTTGGTATTATCGTGGTATTTTTAAACACCCAAAATATGCCCATACTTCAGACTTAGTCCTCTTAAGGTAGGGATGGGCAACGATCGTCGAATAGTCAGACTCACATAGAATATCAATAATATAATATGACTATAGTTATTTATTACACGGCTCTTCTCAATGCTGTTGAACGCTCTGTTCACTTGCATGGGCCGTCACAACTTCTGGTGGTGAATAATATTTTAATAATTCACCGTTGCTCAGCATATAATGACCGCTGTCAAGGAAGGGTAAAAAAACGACTTCTCTGCTGATCTAAACTACGACTGCTGGTAACAAATAAATTGTAGAAAAAAAAAAAGTTCACCGTCATGCTGGCTGTGTTCAGTAAAATAAATAAATAAATAAATAGCAATCTGTTTTCGGCGCATGTAGGCCTATCTGCCTAAGCCCACGTTGAAATAATTTTGATGTTGAATGTTGACGGGCAGTTGTTGAATTAAACAGATTGATTTCATACAAATCATAAAAGCCTCTCTCTGTCATTGTGTGTGTGTGTATCCGAGTTGCGGGCGTTTGTGGGGGGGGGGTCTTGATTTTCGAATATTGAATAGTAATTTTGCCAGAAATGCAAATTCCTATTAGAAGGCTGATGGATGTCTTGAGCGCTGTCGTCTCCTCCTTCAGCCATGATTCCAACTTCAAGAAACTTAAAAACATTATGTGTAGCTCCCAAGTAGTACACACGAGACCAGAGGTATTTGTTCGAAAACAGGGTTTTATTTTCCAGGTCGAACCAACCCGTGAGAATTGGGTTTATAGAGAAAAATAATTAAAATGAATAAATACAATTGACAATATGCAAATGTAGGTTTTTACAACAACACATCAGGTGTTACATTTACACCAAAAAACACTGTGCAAATAATGAATTAACACAATTACATTCTGTCATTCTTTCCCTCTGTAGAATACTGCGATGACTTTGGAGACTGCAGCACACAACACGGCGCCACCTTGGATAATCTGCATGTGGACGCCCCTGGCTCCTCCCACATGTCAAGTCACAACAGGGAGCTGCGGATCCTGAGCGTCTATGGAAATGGGGAGGGCCCACTGACGGGGGATGGCCATGACAACCTCTTCACCGCGTTCAAACCGGAGGCTCTGAGCTCGCTGTCCACGGAACACGGCGTGGTCAAGAGCCTGGAGCGCGGCGAGCAGCTGGTCCGCCGCGAGGAGCTGACTGGGCAGGTTGGAAATCATCTTCTCATTCACCATCCAGAAGAGAGGCTTCCTCTGCTACAACTCTAGCACACACCCATAGAAAGCACACACCTTTATGATGCAACGTGTCGTTAGCGGGGATTGACAACTATTTTGTGCTAATGAAAGATTATGTCTTGTGTGTGTTTCCTTTCTGTGGAAAGCAGCAGACCCCAGACACCATTTTAACCAAGGATGAAGAGGATATTGGTGGAGGCATGCCCGCTGTAGGTTAGTAATACACATTGCATTTAGGGGTTTTATTTGTTCATCAACACGGCGGATGCGAGCGCAGAATAATCGTAAAAAGGAAATTTGTTTGACCGGTTGCCATGGTTATCTCCGTGTGGTTACTTCTACTAATTATGCTTTCACTTAAAAGCCTGGTCCTCTTTTGAAAGTGCATTATGACCAGAGCCCTGCTAAAACACAAGGACTACTTGTGCAGTTTATAGTAGAATGATTTACATCTTCTTCATGGCAGACGGGTGTCAGGAATGCTCAGATCAGCTCTGATTCCCAATATAACTACAGTATTGGTAAAACAGGGGATGGAAAACAACAGATCGTCTGGGTTTTGTCTTCATGCCCTCCCCACATCTTTAAAAGGGGGAGACGTAGCGGTGCTATGTCTCAAATGGATACATACTGTATCCCTTTGTGCAAATTATTAATTTAGTACAATTACTTTCTGCCTTTTATTCCCACTGCAGAACACTGCGATGACTTTGGAGACCGCAGCACACAGCGCGGCGCCCCCTCAGATGGTCTGCATGTGGACGCCCCTGGCTCCTCCCACCTGTCCAGTCACAACGAGGAGCTGAGGATCCTGAGCGTCCACGGAAAAGGGGAGGGCCCACTGGCGCTGCACGGCCATGACACCCTCTTCACTGCGTCCGAACCAGAGGCTCTGAGCTCGCTGTCCACGGAACACGGCGTGGTCAAGAGCCTGGAGCGCGGCGAGCAGCTGGTCCGCCGCGAGGAGCTGACTGGGCAGGTTGGAAATCATCTTCTCATTCACCATCCAAAAGAGAGGCCTCCTCTGCTACAACTCCAACACACACCCAAAAAAAACACCCACCTTTATGATGCAATGTGTCGTTAGCGGGGATTGACAACTATTTTGTGCTAATGAAAGATTATGTCTTGTGTGTGTTTCCTTCTTTCTGTGGAAAGCAGCAGACCCCAGACACCATTTTAACCAAGGATGAAGAGGATATTGGTGGAGGCATGCCCGCTGTAGGTTAGTAATACACATTGCATATAGGGGGTTTATTTGTTCATCAACACGGCGGATGCGAGCGCAGAATGATCATAAAAATAAAATTTGTTTGACCGGTTGCCATGGTTATCTCTGTGTGGTTACTTCTACTAATCATGCTTGCACTTAAAGGTTGGGTATGGAATTCGCTTTTTTGGCCATTTTTGCAAAATTACTTGAAATCCTTATCATAACCCACTTACAGCCACTGAGTTAGAAGTACTGACATGAAAATTAAACGAGTCAATCATCTGTGGAACGGGCAGGGCTCGAAAAACTCCAGCCAATGATTTCCAGAGCCACCGAGTTGCATTGTACAGTAAGTACGTCAATCAAACGGTCGCACTGCACTCCCCCTCTCCCCGCGCGACCCCTTCGTGCACGTACTCAAAGCTTGTGACCCAGAGCAAGCTTCTGTTTGTTGTTATCCTGCGGTAGCTACTGGAGCTAGCTAACTAGCTAATGGCTCGCTCTCGCGCATCTGTGTTCACTCGTGCATGATTGCTCGTCCATGTACTTGGAATGGGTGGAGTCAGAGTCAGCGTTGAAGGAGAGGAGGTAGGACCATTTGAGTTGTTTATTTTCAAAATCTGCTGGCGTTTCGCAAATCCCATACCAAACCTTTAAATGCCTGGTCCTCTTTTGAAATTGCATTATGACCAGAGCCCCGCTAAAACACAAGGACTACTTGTACAGTTTATAGTAGAATGATTTACATCTTCTTCATAGCAGACAGGTGTCAGGAATGCTCAGATCAGCTCTGATTCCCAATATAACTACAGTATTGGTAAAACAGGGGATAGAAAACAACAGATCGTCTGGGTTTTGTCTTCATGACCTCCCCACATCTTTAAAAGGGGGAGACGTAGCGGTGCTACGTCTCAAATGGATACATACTGTATCCCTTTGTGCAAATTATTAATTTAGTACAATTAGTACAATTACTTCCTGCCTTTATTCCCTCTGCAGAAGACTGCGATGAGTTTGGAGACTGCAGCACACAACACGGCGCCACCTTGGATAGTCTGCATGTGGACGCCCCTGGCTCCTCCCACATGTCCAGTAACAGCGAGGAGCTCCGGATCCTTAGTGTCCACGGAAAAGGGGAGTACCCACTAGCAGTGGACGGCCATGACAACCTCTTCACCGTGTTCAAACTGGAGACTCTGAGCTCGCTGTCTGCGGAACACAGCGGGGCAAAGAGCCTGGAGCGCGGCGAGCAGCTGGTCCACCGTGAGGAGCTGACTGGGCATCGGGGCCGCGGCAAGGACCGGCCCGCTGTGTTGTCTGGCGAGTGTTTTCCCGAAAAAAACAATATGGTCATCCACAGGCGTACCCACACCGGCGAGAAGCCGTACGGGTGCGACCAGTGCACGGAGCGCTACAAACTGAAAGACAGCCTGAAGAGCCACATGAGGAGGACTCACTCAGGGGAGAAGCCCTACAGGTGTGATCAATGTGTGAAGTGCTACTATAGCAGCTCTCACCTGAAGAGGCACATGAAGACTCACTCCAGGGAGAAGCCCTACAGGTGCAACCAATGCGTGAAGCGCTTCTTGAGGAGTTGCCACCTGAAGGTCCACATGAGGACTCACTCCGGGGAGAAGCCCCACAGTTGTGACTATTGCCTGAAGCGCTTCAGGGAAAGCTCTTTCCTGAAGATCCACATGAGGACTCACTCCGGGGAGAAGCCCTACAGGTGTAACCAATGCGTGAAGCGCTTCAGTACGAGTTCAAACCTGACGGTCCACATGAGGACTCACTCCGGGGAGAAGCCCTACAGGTGTAACCAATGCGTGAAGCGCTTCAGTCAGAGCTCCGCCATGAAGAAACACATGAGGACTCACTCCGGGGAGAGGCCCTGAAGGTGCAACACCAGCCTCAGTGACCCTCGCAATTTGCGTTGGCACATGCTCAAGCACAGGCAATGGGGTGCTTTGACACGGGCAATGGGACCTTTTAATTCACACCTCTAACCTGTTTTTGTTTAAATTTGTCAGTTGGGGTTATTTTTTATTACAATTATAGCTCTATAGCTCTGGTCCAGACTGTTCCCGGGAAGAAGATTCCTGCGCCTGGGAGTTTGCAAACCATTTCAGGTTTTGTTGTTGGCTTATGCAAGTGGTAATAAAGCCTTAATCTTTCAAACCTAGTCCTTCTCGACCTCTCGTATTTTGTTACAGTATTTGATTTTTTTATTTTTTATCCACAACAGGGTAAAATTTGTTGATAAACATGTCGCCGTGCGGCCCAACTTTGGAAGAACAGCTTTCGTCCATAATGGACGTACTTGCGAAAGCTGCCGTATCTGAAATTAGCCAACTGTTCTTGGAAGGCTCGGCTACCCTTCGATCACAAATAACTCTGAGCCTGAAAGAAAACCAAGCGCTGAGGATGAGGATGAAGGTGATGAGGAGTACGCTGTTTTGTTTGCGGATTCAAACGAGATCAAATGCATCCTGTGCGGCAAGTCGTTTTACCCTGGCTCGAGCCAACATCTGCAAACCACAAACTAAACCACATGGAGATGGTGAGTTGTGTCCCGGGCCGTGATGGGTGGAAAACAAGACGGTCCAGGGGTTCAGGGGTCACTATTAGTTGTTTCATTTGAAGCAATTGGGAAAAGTTGATGATTCAAAATAGGGCCCGACCGATATTGATTTTTGAGTGCCGATGCCGATTATTTTCAGAGAAAAATTACGATTACGATTTAATCGGCCGATTAAAAAAAAAAAAAAAAAAGCATATAAAACGTAGTTTTTGATACCTTAAATATACTTTAAACACTTTTGACGAATATGTGAATTGAATGCAGAACCCTTTGAGTGTTTTAGAATACATTTACAGTCAAAAATGAGTGAAATGTAAAATAAATAACTAACTCCCAATGTGCTGCGCTCGTGAGCAGTGACTAACACGTGCGTGCTGAGCAGTATGGTCTCACCGTTAGAGTCTACAGTATAACAAATTAACATGGCCTGGGACCTAAATAAAAACAGGCACAACATGCTCAAACAACGCGTCTTGTGTACATTGGTGAGGTGAGCGCGCAGCTGCCTGAGCGAGCGTGCTTTCATGTTGTACGGTAAAATTCAATCTCCTCTTTTTTACTCCAGCTAAAGTTGTTAGTTAGCAAGGCGAGTAGGAGCGCAATCTGCAGGATACGAAGCGCAATAACATAAAATTAAAAAAATAATAATAATCGGTTGTAATCGGCGTCTTTTTGGCCGATGTCGATTATTTTCAAAAAGGCTATAATCGGCCGATTAAATCGGCAGGCCGATGAATCGGTCGGGCCCTAATTCAAAATGAACAATGTATAATGACGTTAGTCCCATTTCCTGCTCTTTGAATGGTCTTGGATGTAAAGTATTCCTCAGTCATCCGGCCCGAAACACAAGGCGGTTGGAAATTCCACTCATGTTACAGCACACATGGATTCTAGGCTGACTGCTAGTTTCTACCTGGTGCTCTTTTGAAAAGCATGAACACCAGGGCCTTGATGAAACTCGAGTCAAACTTGGAAGTTGCATTTCAAAGATGGAAACAGTCAATAGCCGAAAATGGTTTCCAGACAGATGCCACATGAGCTGGTTCATAATCTCAAACATCGATTCATTCAAAACCTATAAATGTTAGCTGATCAGCTTACAGGGAATGACACGTTGTCGCTTGTTATTGCCAAAATAGATTAATTACGCTTGTCTTGCATGTCATGTTATGCTTGTATCATTTTGCGCTGGTGTTCGTTCAGTGTCCTCCACCTGGTCAACCACTTGAGCTTTGAGTTGAGGGAATCTGTGTCTGCACTAGTACACATTTTGAACCCTCTGTGTGTTACATACATTAAAATAGTTTCGATTGTTTCGAAATAATGTTTCGAAACAATCACTTTCTGTCATTTTTTCCCCTCTGCAGAACACTGCGATGACTTTGGAGACCGCAGCACACAGCGCGGCGCCCCCTCAGATGGTCTGCATGTGGACGCCCCTGGCTCCTCCCACCTGTCCAGTCACAGCGAGGAGCTGAGGCTCCTTAGCGTCCACAGAAAAGGGGGGGGCCCACTGGCGCTGCACGGCCATGACACCCTCTTCACTGTGTCCGAACCAGAGGCTCTGAGCTCGCTGTCCACGGAACACATCGTGGCCAAGAGCCTGGAGCGCGGCGAGCAGCTGGTCCGCCGCGTGGAGCTGACTGGGCAGGTTGGAAATCATCTTCTCATTCACCATCCAAAAGAGAGGCCTCCTCTGCTACAACTCCAACACACACCCATAGAAAGCACACACCTTTATGATGCAATGTGTCGTTAGCGGGGATTGACAACTATTTTGTGCTAATGAAAGATTATGTCTTGTGTGTGTTTCCTTCTTTCTGTGGAAAGCAGCAGACCCCAGACACCATTTTAACCAAGGATGAAGAGGATATTGGTGGAGGCATGCCCGCTGTAGGTTAGTAATACACATTGCATTTAGGGGTTTTATTTGTTCATCAACACGGCGGATGCGAGCCGTGTTACAGCTTCCTTATTCCAACATGCAGACAGCGATGACTTTGGAGACCGCAGCACACAGCGCGGCGCCCCCTCAGATGGTCTGCATGTGGACGCCCCTGGCTCCTCCCACCTGTCCAGTAACAGCGAGGAGCTGCGGATCCTGAGTGTCCATGGAAAAGGGGAGTACCCACTGGCGGTGGACGGCCATGACAACCTCTTCAAACTGGAGACTCTGAGCTCGCTGTCTGCGGAACACAGCGGGGCAAAGAGCCTGGAGCGCGGCGAGCAGCTGGTCCACCGTGAGGAGCTGACTGGGCATCGGGGCCGCGGCAAGGACCGGCCCGCTGTGTTGTCTGGCGAGTGTTTTCCCGACAAAACCAATATGGTCATCCACAGGCGTACCCACACCGGCGAGAAGCCGTACGGATGCGACCAGTGCACGAAGCGCTTCAAACTGAAAGACAGCCTGAAGAGCCACATGAGGAGGACTCACTCCGGGGAGAAGCCCTACAGGTGTGATCAATGCGTGAAGTCCTACTATAGGAGCTCTCACCTGAATAGGCACATGACGACTCACTCCAGGGAGAAGCCCTACAGGTGCAACCAATGCGTGAAGCGATTCATGAGGAGTTCCAACCTGAAGGTCCACATGAGGACTCACTCCGAGGAGAAGCCCTACAGGTGTGACCAATGCATGAAGCACTTCATTTCGAGCTCTCACCTGAAGATCCACATGAGAACTCACTCCGGGGAGAAGCCCTACCGGTGTAACCAATGCGTGAGGCGCTTCAGTACGAGTTCCAACCTGACGGTCCACATGAGGACTCACTCCGGGGAGAAGCCCTACAGGTGTAACCAATGCGTGAAGCGCTTCAGTCAGAGCTCCGCCCTGAAGAGACACATGAGGACTCACTCCGGGGAGAAGCCCTACAGGTGTAACCAATGCGTGAAGCGCTTCATTTCGCGCTCTCACCTGAAGAGGCACATGAGGACTCACTCCGGGGAGAAGCCCTACAGGTGTAACCAATGCGTGAAGCGCTTCAGTCGGAGCTCCGCCCTGAATAGACACATGAGGACTCACTCCGGGGAGAAGCCCTGAAGGTGCAACACCAGCCTCAGTGACCCTAGCAATTTGCGTTGGCACATGCTCAAGCACAGAGGCAATGGGGTGCTTTGACACGGGCAATGGGACCTTTTAATTCACACCTCTATCCTGTTTTTGTTTAATTTTGTCTGCTGTAGTTATATTTTATTCGTGATTATAGACGCTTTCCAACTTTTCGTTTGTTTCGTTTACTCTTTTATTGTTGTAAATAATTGATTTCTGTGTGAAGGTGAGGGGTATTGACCAACGTGGAGATTTTAGGATTGGCCAGAGGAGAGACCAAGTTGAATTGCAATACACTGTGGGTGAAGTGGACTTGGCTGCAAGACAATTAAAGGAATCTACAACAAAAAAGTCACTAGACTGGCCAAAGTATCAGACTTGGTGGCTACAGTTGCAATGCAAACTATAACAACACCTTTCATTTAGAGAGGACGGGAGGTATATCTAGGTCCAAAGAGAATGTATAGAAATCCCTTTCAATTGGCTATATACAATATACAATTGTGTATTATAATTAGGTCATGCAGGCAACGCTCAATGTAGCTGGCAGCAGAAACGGTTGCATAATTTTGGATATTATCAGAATATTTTTAAGTTTCATAAAATAATATTTTTAAAGGTCCCATAGCATGCTACTTTATGGATGCTTTAATATAGATATTAGTGGGCCCCAAATGCAGTATTTGAAGCCGTTTTCAAAATTCAGACGTGGTGCAGAATTACTGCCACTATGAGCGAGTCGCACATTGAGCTTTCCTCAAACGCACCATTTCGGTGTCTGTAGCTTTAATGCAAATGAGGAGAGAGGTGGTTCAAGGTGGAGGGTGGGGGTGTGGCCCTGAGCAGCTTGCTGCCACGGTTCCATGCGCTCCGATTACAGTGGATGTATCCAATGGCGAGGCGCACATAGCCTTTGGCAGTGTTCTGTAAATATTCTAGAACACTCCGGGTGCTCCGGGGGGAGTCCTGGAGCTCTACATCTAAATAATATATTATATATGGATATCTATCAAATAATATATATTATTACGACCAAAAGCTGGGCCTCCAGAAGATATTATGAATCACAAACGACTACGTTGGGTTCTCTGACCCTCTGGTTCTTCCACGTCCACATCAATCTGAAGTAGACTGAACCACGACATGGAGAAGAAAGGGTTTGTTGAGCGCGGTTGTCTCCCGCTGGAGCCTCGCTGCCGAGGGACCACCTTCTCGGCAGTGGTCAGCGCTTAGGCACCACTGCCTCCTGCAGCGGGCAGCGCCGACACGGTGGTCCCTCGGCAGCGGGAAGAGGGGCTCAAGCAGGAGATATTTGCGGGCAACAATCCCTTTCTCCTCCATGTCGTGGTTCATGTACTTCAGGGAGTCAAAGCCAAAGTTCCTTTCCCCCAATTCCTTCTCAAACATGTCTGAGATAACGCCCACTACAAGTCTCGTTGTGGAAATACCAGAAACGCGACCTGATTTTTTTTGTGATGTGACTGCAATGCGCCACCGTACTTACTAACCAGCAATAAATGAATTCATTTATATTAAAATAATTATGTTTCTGGAATTGGCATCCATTATTATCAATTGTATTTTCTTCTCTTCTGCTTTACCACGTCTCTCGTGCGTCTTCGGGTAGTGTCGGTAAGCTTCGTCAGTGGCATGTTGCTTTCAATGTTGCCGCCGTAAAGAATTATGGGATACCACTATCTCCTTTCGCAAAGGAAGCTCATGAGGAACTTTTGCTATAGGAGGGTTAAAGAAAGCATTGAGGCCCCTTCCTAAGCATTTTTAGAATTCGAAACACCTTTACTCCAAGCACTTCCGGGTCATCTCCATAGGAAAGGGAAGTCCTTTTCGACCGCTCGTATTTTGTATTCTATTGTGGGTTTTTATCCACAACAGTATCCATTTGTTAATAAACATGTCACCATGCGGCCCAACTTTGGAAGAACAGCTTTCGTCCATAATGGATTTACTTGCGAAAGGTGCTGTATCTGAGATTAGCCAACTGTTCTCGGAAGGCTCGGCTACGATTCACTTGCAATTAACTCGGAGCATGAAAGAAAACCAAGCGCTGAGGAGGAGGATGATGGTGATGAGGAGTAAGATATTTTCTTTGCGGCTTCAAACGAGATCAAATGCATCGTGTGCAGCCAGACATTTTGCCCTGGCTCGAGCCATCGTCTGCAAACCACAGACTAAACCACTGGGAAATGGTGAGTTGTGTCCCGGCTGTGATGGGTGGAAAGCAAGACGGTTCAGGGGGCACTATTATTTTCTACATTTGTAGCAATTGGAAAAAGTTTTAATAATCATGATTCCAAGTTAATAATGACGTTAATCCCATTTCCTGTCTTTGAATGGTCTTGGATGTAATGTATTCCTCATCCTCGTCATCAGGCCTAAAGCACAAGGCGGTTGGAAATTCCACAAATCTTACAGCACCCATAGATTCTAGGCTGACTGCTAGATTCTGCCTGCCCTAAAAAGCCTGATGCTCTTTTGCAAAACATGACCAGAGCCCTGGTGAAAAACGAGTCAGATTTGGGAGTTGCATTTCGAAGATGGAAACAGTCAGGAGCCCAGACGGGTTTCAAGACAGATGCCACGTGAGCTGGTTTATCATTCTTATCACATAATTAGTCTTTCACATTCAATAGACAGGAGTATAATCTGCGTTCGAGTAGGTATATTCAATAACATGTTCCACTGATAGAGACAGAATTTGGATAGACTGCAGACAGAATTTGGAAAGACTGCTTTTACTTATAATGCACCAGTTGCTGGGAATGAAATTCAGAGATCACTCAAACGTACCGTTTTCATTTCACTTACTGAGTTGTTGATGTCGTATCTCAACCAAACAATTCAAATGGTCTGCGCCTGTTTTTAATTTCTGACTTTGTTTTATGTCCCTATTGATTACCTTTGTCTGTCTTATGTTAATTGTGTGCTGCTACCTTGGCCAGTGCTCACTTGTAAAATAGATGCCTCAATGTGATTTCTGTCTGGTTGAATAAACAAATAATCTCAAACATCATTAAATTCAAAACGTAAAAATGTTAGCTGATCAGCCTACAGGCTATGACACGTTGTCGTTTGTTATTGTAAACTATAATAAGTGTGCCCATCTTGCATGTCATGTTGTGCACATGTGATTTTGCACTGGTGTTTGATCAGTGTCCTCAACCTGGTCACCCGCTTGGGCTTTTTGGGAGCTCTAGGGAGGAGTTGGTAGGAGGAGACATTCCTCTCAAGCTCTGAATCTGTGTTTGCAGTACACAATTATACCTGTGTCAATGTTCCATAAAGATATTTCTAAATAGTTTCGTTCAAGTGTACAAATGCACATTGTCTCCTTTTGTGCAAATAATGTATCGAAACAATTACTTTGAATCTTTTTTTCCCCTCTGCAGAACACTGCGATGACTTTGGAGACCGCAGCACACAGCGCGGCGCCACCTCAGATGGTCTGCATGTGGACGCCCCTGGCTCCTCCCACCTGTCCAGTCACAGCGAGGAGCTGAGGATCCTGAGCGTCCACGGAAAAGGGGGGGGCCCACTGGCGCTGCACGGCCATGACGCCCTCTTCACCACGTCCAAACAGGAGGCTCCGAGCTCGCTGTCCACGGAACACAGCGTGGTCAAGAGCCTGGAGCGCGGCGAGCAGCTGGTCCGCCGTGAGGAGCTGACTGGGCAGGTTGGAAATCATCTTCTCATTCACCATCCAAAAGAGAGGCTTCCTCTGCTACAACTCCAGCACACACCCATAGAAAGCACACACCTTTATGATTCAATGTGTCGTTAGCGGGGATTGACTATTTTTGGATTGACTATTGAACTATTTTGTGCTAATGAAAGATTATGTCTTGTGTGTGTTTCCTTCTTTCTGTGGAAAGCAGCAGACCCCAGACACCATTTTAACCAAGGATGAAGAGGATATTGGTGGAGGCATGCCCGCTGTAGGTTAGTAATACACATTGCACACAGGGGGTTTATTTGTTCATCAACACGGCGGATGCGAGCGCAGAATGATCGTAAAAAGAAAATTTGTTTGACCGGTTGCCATGGTTATCTCCGTGTGGTTACTTCTACTAATTATGCTTGCACTTAAAAGCCTGGTCCTCTTTTGAAAGTGCATCATGACCAGAGCCCTGCTAAAACACAAGGACAACTTATACAGTTTATAGTAGAATGATTTACATCTTCTTCATATCAGACAGATGTCAGGAATGCTCAGATCAGCTCTGATTCCCAATATAACTACAGTATTGGTAAAACAGGGGATGGAGAACAACAGATCGTCTGGGTTTTGTCTTCATGCCCTCCCCACATCTTTAAAAGGGGGAGACGTAGCGGTGCTACGTCTCAAATGGATACATACTGTATCCCTTTGTGCAAATTATTAATTTAGTACAATTCAAAGCTGCAAACTTGTCGCTTTTTGGCGACAATCGCCGTTTTCTTAGTCAATTTGGTCATTCACGTGAATCGTGTAGAACCGGAGAGGTTTTTTTTTGGGGGGGGGGGGGGGGGTCCAGAATTGTGAAAAATTATTGGATCATTCTTATAATTGACATTTCTCTGGGCCAATCAGAATCTCAGCACTTGCTTCAGAATCTTTCTTATAATTGACATTTCTCTGGGCCAATCGGAATCCTGAAGCACACAGCGCCAACTGAGCTCGCCATTGGATGAGACGGTCGCCTGGCTACCGCGCATGCGCATCCGCATCCGCGCAATACAACGCAAGAGAGCTTCGAAACACTCGTCCAGAGGGGTGTTACACGAACTGAGGTTTAACAAACACTGAGTTAATGCTGAACTCGAGGTTGATTTACCCTGTGCCGAGTGACTAACCCAGAGTTTTCGGTTCCACAGCAGCGGTTATGCATAGGTTCAATCAACTCAGGGTTGGTTAACACAGGGTTGTGCGTGTCCACGCCAAACCTAAAAAGACGGGATGCATGGATCATGGAAACCCTGATCGAAATGGCGAAACGGGCCGCTTATTTCAATGAAATGGAACTTCAGGTTCTCCTGGAGAGCTATGACGAGTAGAAGGACATTGTCACAAGAAAAGGGAACGCTAAAGCCTCTGCAACCCGGAGAACCAAAGCCTGGCAGCGGATCGCTGACCGCGTAAATGCGTTAGTTACACGTCAAAAGTATGATCCTTAATATTTGAGCCATGAATATATAAATATCCCAGTTAAGCATTCTTAAAGATCCTACCACATAACCCCTTTCTTCTAAAAAAATATGTACTCCGATGGCTTCCAAGCGGTCAGCGGATCAAGTATAAGAATGAATTATAAAAAACATACAAACTGGTAAGCTTTTCCCACCATCGTATTGGTATAAATTTAAATAAGCCATTTTTTTAAGCCAATCGTGAAAAGGCCGACAGTCGGCAGACTGGATCTGGCCCTCAAATTGTCTTGACCCCGGTGGAGGAGCTGTTAATAAACATAAATTCAGGGCGCCCTGGCATGGAGGGGGTACCTGGAAGTACCTACCTCCTCAGAGAGACAGGGGCCATACCCCACTGGTTGAATGTAGGTTTTTGTGTTTTCTTGTATTTTAGATTTTGTTTGCCTTCGAAGTAACACATGCAAACCATGTGCTTGCCACAGCGCATACTATTCCAAATGTTTATTTTTTTGGCAACTGGGTAGAAAACCTAAAAGTAACAATTCATCAACTTCACAGATCAAGATGGATTAGTGCGTGTAGCGATCAAACATTCTCCAGTGGATGCAAGTCCGTTAGGACTATTTTATACTTTGTGTTGTAAGTGCCTCTCGGCATAGTACTCGGACAATATTGTATGATATATTGTATGATCTTTGTATGATAGGAGGCCGATACAAATCTTGGATGGGTCATCTGAAAGGACTGAGATGGGCTCAGCATCTCCAACATTATAGGCTAGATAAGAGTACCATTTGCAAAAAACGGAGGGCTATGCAAATAGTCTGGAGTGAACTGAGGCCAGGTCCTCGATTGGTAGTGTTGGCTATGTAAGGCTATGAAAATATATTAAAGATTTGCGCGAGAATCTATAGGCCTATCTCTCCACTCCAGCAAAAAGTCATTTGATATGCCAAGATGTCGAGCCGTGGTCTTATCAATCGCTCCCGGTGGATGGCACGCATAATTTGCGCTCCGATATCAGCAGTTCTCTCATCAAAAGGACATGCCATTGTGAAAACTGCGGTGAACGCGGGTTTAAATACCCAAAACCGGGTTATGTTTCAAACTTAACCTGCGCATCACCTGCTCCGACCTGGTTTGATTCAGAGCATATGTTTCTATAGCAACTAACATACCGTGATCCTTTTGGAACGGAAAACCTAGGGTTACAGCAAACCCTGGGTTAACTTACCCGGTTATGTGATAAAACCGGCTTTGTGGAACACCCCACAAGAGACAAAAAAGAAAAAATTGTTGTAAATAAAATATTTTTTATAAGCCTCAAGGATGTTTGACATTGATTTTTGATAAAGTATGCTGAGTTTTGTTAAGTCACGCTCAGACTAGTGTCATTTGTATATTACAATCAAAAAAAAATCCCCCCGTGACAATGTCACCTTTTTTCCTCTGAGGAGTTTGCAGGTCTGACAATTACTTTCTGCCTTTATTCCCTCTGCAGAAGACTGCGATGACTTTGGGGACTGCAGCACACAACCCAGCGTCACCTTGGATAGTCTGCATGTGGACGCTCCTGGCTCCTCCCACATGTCAAGTCATGACGGGGAGCTGAGGATCCTGAGTGTCCACGGAAAAGGGGAGGACCCACTGGCGGTGGACGGCCATGACAACATCTTCACCGTGTTCAAACTGGAGACTCTGAACTCGCTGTCTGCGGAACACAGCGTGGCAAAGAGCCTGGAGCGCGGCGAGCAGCTGGTCCACCGTGAGGAGCTGACTGGGCATCGGGGCGGCGGCAAGGACCGGCCCGCTGTGTTGTCTGGCGAGTGTTTTCCCGACAAAACCAATAAGGTCATCCACAGGCGTACCCACACCGGCGAGAAGCCCTACGGGTGCGACCAGTGCACGGAGCGCTTCAAACTGAAAGACAGCCTGAAGAGCCACATGAGGAGGACTCACTCGGGGCTGAAGCCCTACAGTTGTGATCAATGCGTGAAGTGCTACTTTACGAGCTATCACCTGACGAGGCACATGGAGACTCACTTCAGGGAGAAGCCCTACAGGTGTGACCAATGCATGAAGCGCTTCATTTCGAGCTCTTGCCTGAAGAGCCACATGAGGAGGACTCACTCTGGGCTGAAGCCCTACAGTTGTGATCAATGCGTGAAGTGCTACTATAGGAGCTCTCACCTGAAGAGGCACATGACGACTCACTCCAGGGAGAAGCCCTACAGGTGCAACCAATGCTTGAAGCGATTCATGAGGAGTTCCAATCTGACGGTCCACATGAGGACTCACTCCGAGGAGAAGCCCTACAGGTGTGACCAATGCATGAAGCGCTTCATTTCGAGCTCTCACCTGAAGATCCACATGAGGACTCACTCCAGGGAGAAGCCCTACAGTTGTGATCAATGCGTGAAGCGCTTCATTTCGAGCTCTCACCTGAAGATCCACATGAGGACTCACTCCGGGGAGAAGCCCTACAGGTGTAAGCAATGCGTGAAGTGCTTCAATCAGAGCGGTCACCTGAAGAGACACGTGAGGACTCACTCCGGGGAGAAGCCCTACAGGTGTAACCAATGCGTGAAGTGCTTCAGTCGGAATTCCAGCCTGAAGGTCCACATGAGAACTCACTCCGGCGAGAAGCCCTGAAGGTGCAACGCCAGCCTCAGTGACCCTAGCAATTTGCGTTGGCACATACTCAAGCACAGAGGCAATGGGGTTTGAAACGGGCAATGGGACCTTTTAATTCACGCCTCTATCCTGTTTTTGTTTAAATTTGTCTGCTGTAGTTATTTTTTATTCACGATTATAGACGCTTTCCAACTTTTCATTCACTTTTCTTTTATCGTTGTAAATAATTGATTTCTGTGTGATGATGAATCACTTATTTTTTGGACACTTCGGACAACCAAATATTAATTTTAAAATGATGATGAATCACTTATTTTTTGACATTAATCAGCCACTACTTTCTTGAACCCTCTTATTGTCACACCAATCCCTCAAGATGATAGGAAATTTTGCACTGACCCTATAATGACACGCCGCGTCCTGCTATGCGGTCCAACACCCCCATCTAGTGGCCACTTGACGCCACTGTATCTAATTCTTCCGTCACACCTGTTTTCAATCATCAATCTCCACTTTCTACTTCAGCCGGGGATCTCCATCCAACCGGCGCCAGTTCGTCGTTTACAACTACCCAGTTCGCATCGGTCCTACCAGCATTCTCTAGACCCGGTTCAGGGTTCCCGTTCTCTTGATAACCCTCTCCCCTCTCCCTTCGTTCTCCGTCCGTTACTCTGCCTAACCGTCGCCGAACCCCTGCCGGCCGCCTGACTACCCACCTGTCGCTGAGTCTTTGCCTGTCTGACTGACTCCCTGTTGCCGAACCCTCGCCTGCCCGACTGCTTCGCCCCAGCTTGTCTCCTACCCCGTGTCCCAATAAACCCTGTTTCCTTTTTCCCCGTCTCTGCCTCCCTGTGTCCAGCGCTTGGGTCCCCTCGCCCTGTTCCTTAACATATAACCTTGCAGGAAATCACATTTGCAGTTGAACATTGTAAAACTAACAAATCTCCTGGAGTTGATGGCCTCTCTGCAGAGTTTTTTCAGGCTTTTACACAAGATTTAGCTCTTTGTCTACTTGAAGTAATATTAGAAAGTGTTGAAAAAGGTTCTTTACCTCCGTCACTGACCCAAGGCTTAATTACGTTAATCCCCAAGCCCAAAAAGGATCCACTGTTTATAGATAATTGGCGACCTATTTCATTAGTAAACACTGACTACAAAATGTTTGCCACAATTGAAAATAGATTAAAAAAGGTTTTTTTATTGATGAAGTCCAATCAGGGATTCGTGAGAAAAATACATATCTCAAACAATATTCGGCTTGTCTTAGATATAATTGATTTATCATTTGTATGTCCTGATGATAGCTTTATCTCCGTTCACACTTGAAGAAGTGTGAACTTTTTTCCCTTAGAAAGCGACACCTCCCAGGTTTGTAACATACCAATCAAAAGATAAGATTACTTCTAGGGATTAATATAATGAATAACGAGGAGGAGAGATGCTCTGTAAACTTTAATTTGATGGGTGAAAAGACAAAGAAAAAGCTTAATCAATGGCTGCAGAGATTTGTCCTTGAAAGAACGAGTATGGTTGACAAAGGCAGAAGGTTTATCTCTGCATACATATTACGAATATTACATATTACGCAGGGACGCGGGAAGTGGGGGTGCTTAGGGTGCTGCAGCACCCCCCCTGGCGGTCCCTGGCTGTAACTGCAAGTGAGAACGTTTTCTGAACAAATCAATACTTTTTTTTTTTTGAGTAGAATTTTTATCATACAACATGATTATTCATGAAATTATTGACATCCACCCTTTTTGTTATATTTATCATATTAGCATTTAATTTTATTTAGGACATTGTCTGTGGGCTGACGTAGTGACGCACAACCCAGAACAATGCTGTGTGCGCGACGGGAAAATTCGAAAAGTCAAGCTTGTTACAAGTGCAATGTGTCGCAGAAAATAAGTATTTTCCGATTTTTTTGGCGCCAAGAAGGCAAAACTTCGCGATCAAAACACAAGCCTTCCAATTCCCTGCATTCCGTATGTGACCTGTCCATAGCTCAATATGGTAGGCCTACTATGCTGATTATAGCCTACATAAGCATGTTGGTGTTCAACATCTGTTGTAGTGAAAAACATTCTAAAACTGGTGTAAAATGTTGCTGGCCATATTAATAGACACGTTGAATGTTATCGTTTTAATTCTGGAATCCTGCACGAAAACTGGTTGGCAAAAAAAGAGCAAAGATGGACGGACGGTTCACTTGACGGAGAAATCGTCACCTTCCTAATATCAGACAACTCGTAAGTCTGGATGAAAATGTAGGCTTTCGTTTACTGTCACTTTATTTTGTAAACCTTTAGAAATAACCTCCTGAATCCTTGTTATAACGCTGTGTATAATCCCGGACCGCAACAGCTTCTCGGCATGTTGTTAGTGTGTGCAATTTAGCACAGTATCAGCCGAGTTTACTCTAATTTCCACATTGTTTACTTGCTAACGATTTCGAATAACAGTGGCTAGTTGGCAGAGTTAGTATTTTTACACACCAGTAAGTGTTTATCAGAGCGGAGCCCTAAATGTGACGTCACCCGTCATATCGTCTCTGTAAACATTGGATGTTGCGCAGCATTTATTATGACGTCCAGAGGCGGACTTAGCAATTTGGGGGCTCAAGGCGAATTTAGCTAGTGGGGCCCTCAACATTCATATGCGAGAAATACGTTTTCAGATATCACACCATCGTATGTCAAAATGCAAAATATTTATTTAACAAAAATAGTTTTAAAAGGAAATTGAAGCTTTCAGTGCTAACTGTATTTTTTATATGTGCAATCAATAAACATATCTTTAAATAAAATATATGTATATATCTGAATGCCAAAAAATAAATAAATGTAAAAAAGTAAAGCAGTGTGACAGAGCATTTGTAACTGAACTTAATGATAAAGAATAATTATTAATCACAACAACACTTAAAGTGAAAATATGAGAGAGAGGAGGCAGAGTTTGAGCATTTTTTAGAGATTCTGACTGTTGCTGCACGGGCCCTCTTTTAACCAATTCGCACCGTTCCCTGTCATTGACTACTGTGGGCCACAAACCCGGGTCATCACTTAGAGCATCACTTTCTTCTGGGTGGTCAGAATCAGAAACGGCAGCAGTAGGCCTACTCACTGCATCCTCCACGGCATTTTCGTCATCTTTGTCATCAGTGCACGATGCTTTTAGCTCCTCTCCTCCTCCTGCTGCATCAACAGCCGGCCCGGCGGCACCTCCTCCCCCCCCTCCCCCTCCACCAAAACATTTGTGTCCGGTGGTGTTGTCACGCTAAAAAAGCTTGTTAATTTTGGGAGAGCATCTGTTTTTAGTTTAGCCTCTTCCTTCTTTTTTCTTTTTGTAGCGCCACTTGGGTAGTGGCGCTTCATGTTGCTAATGTTGATAAGTTCACGTCTTTGCTCACGAGTCACAACAACTGCATGGATGGAATATTCCATTTTAACGCGAAAGAGAGTGCACGTAATCGGTATTTCTTTGTAATTTATTCTGTTGTTCTTCTTTCCAATTTAAAACATACAAAAATCACCAATTAAGAAAAAAATCAACATTTATCTGTGAATTACTGTCCAAAGGGCCCCAATTACCAGCTGTAGGCCTATGGGAAGTGTGCAGCTCCCAGTCAGGAGTGGCCCCTACAGTTGGAGGGGCCCAAGGCCGTTGCCTAGCAACGCCTCTATGCAAAGACCGCGCCTGATGACGTCATTATATAGACTCTCTCTCAGCACCCCCCACTCGGACTGACTTCCCGCGTCTACGGCTTACATATTACGAACTCGGCACTACGGTGCCGAGTTCCAAGCATGGACATAATAAAGGATGGACCACGGACTGGAAAATGGCCGCCCATTCATTCCTATACAAACTGTTCAGTGGCGCATGGTAACATACAGGAGCGATTGGCTTCCGCGTTATGCGGCCAAGACACGTGGGCTAGTCCGTGACGTACCGGATGCAGAAATATAGAACTGATACCGTAATGCACCGCTTCTTTGTCTTTGGATCTTTTGAATAAATGGATCAATACATGATGAATCACACTGATCGCAAGCAGAGGACCGTGAGAGTTATTGAGCAGCAGATGAACCAGTCGAAAAATCGGACACGTTAACGGAGCACTGAACTAGGCCCTCTCGGATGCCATTTGTTTCACTAGGACTCCTTTCAGCTGCACACCAGCGAGATAACGGCTAATAAAACGCTTGAGGTGGCGTTTTGAAAAGAAAAAACTTACATTTTTTTAGGACATGGCATGAAGGTAATTATGAGCCTTTGGTTGATATCCAGACATTTTTTGCGGAGACACAATCCTGTTCCCCACTTGTATTGGAGTGGACGGCGATATCTACTTCTGGGCCGCCTGAAATGACGGACCCCGTCCACAGCCAGCTTAAACAGCTGCAATACCAGGCTTGGCCTCTGAGCACTGGTGGATTGCGGAAGTATGTGCCTATCCTGGGGGCCTGGGTTCCAAGCTGCGGGTGTGGTGACGTATATCATATGCGTCGAGAGCAGCGAAGAGCTGTAGTTCACAAAGCGGCCTCACGTAAATCCTAAAATTATCAAACTTCTTCACAAACATTTTTAGTTTTCTTTGCATGAAAAATTATCATTTAAATCCACAAACAGCATATGTGTAATCCAGGGCATATAAAGACTGGGACCAGAAAATAATTATTTTCTCTCCATTGACACCCATTCATATTTTTCGATCTCATAGGTCCCATGAGCTCTACCGGAAGAGGCGTGACTTCGCCACTCTATCTCCTTTCGTAAAGGAAGCTCATAAGGAACCTTTGCTAAAGGAGGGTTAAAGAAAGCATTGAGGCTCCTTTCCTAAGCATTTTTAGAATTCGAACCACCTTTCCTCCAAGCACTTCCGGGTCATCTCCATAGGAAAGGGAAGTACTTTTCGACCGCTCGTATTTTGTATTCTATTGTGGGTTTTTATCCACAACAGTATACATTTGTTAATAAACATGTCACCGTGCGGCCCAACTTTGGAAGAACAGCTTTCGTCCATAATGGATGTACTTGCGAAAGGTGCTGTATCTGAGATTAGCCAACTGCTCTTGGAAGGCTCGGCTACGATTCGCTTGCAATTAACTCGGAGCATGAAAGAAAACCAAGCGCTGAGGATGAGGATGAAGGTGATGAGGAGTACGCTGTTTTCTTTGCGGATTCAAACGAGATCAAATGCATCGTGTGCGGCAAGTCGTTTTACCCTGGCTCGAGCCAACGTCTGCAAACCACAGACTAAACCACAGGGAGATGGTGAGTTGTGTCCCGGGCCGTGATGGGTGGAAAACAAGACGGTCCAGGGTTTCAGGGGTCACTATTAGTTGTTACATTTGAAGTAATTGGGAAAAGTTGATGATTCAAAATGAACAATGAATAATGACGTAAGGTGACCAAAATCGGGGACATTTTCAATGCGGCGGTGAAAAATCCTTACATATTATCATTATGAAATAAAAAATGGGGACAAGTACTTTTTCATGTATTTTAACCAGCTTTTATTGCACAAAAGGTCCGAGGCGACATTAGGGGGCGAAAAGTTAGGACAATTCTGTGGGCCAGTGACTGACACGGGCCCTGAAAAATTATTAGAACATTAGTTATGTTAATAAAAAAACATCATTAATGGATTTTAATAGAAAATCAAATTTATAATTAAACAAACACTTTATCAGTATGCAGAGTGTTTCCTGCATGTCTTCACAGTGTTATATTATCACAGCTCAGTGTCAGTAGATATTGTAAAGTTAGTATCGGACCATAAGATAATTGAAGCCTTCACAGGTAGAGGTGTGGTTACAGAAACTGCACATGGTTGGCGTTGCCTGTGTGTGATGGTGGGACCCAGTGTGATATCTTTTAATGGGGCCCAACATCCCTGGTGGCGCCCCTGCAAAAGGTTAATACATCAAAATATCAGCACCCACAAATATCATGCATCAGTAGTATCATGCAAAAAAATCTCTCTTCCAAAGTTAAGTGTCGTGTGCAAAGACAGCTGCCAGACCAGTAGCTAGTAAATATCATCAAGATGTAATTAATAATAATTACCGAGTCAAAACATATCAAAAGATGTAAGACTCTCGTCTGTTCTCTTCTCCTTCAATGCTTTTCTTTTCTTCACCCTTCTTTCTTCTCTCCTTAGCTTCCCTCTGTTGTTTACTTCTTTATTTCTGCCTTTCCACACTATTCTCTGCTCTTTTCATCTTCTCTCCTTCACTCTGTTGTTTGCTTCTTTATTTCTGCCTTTCCACACTATTCTCCTGCTCTTTTCATCTTCTCTCCTTCTCTGTTGTTTACTTATTTATTTCTTTATTATACCTTTACTAAAAACAGTGACATATAAAACAGTGACCCAGGGCATCAGCTAATCAAATGGTCTGCATTTATAACTACTACAGTCATTGGTTACCCACACAGCCCGACACAAAAAACAGCAGCCTAACACAGAACTATCAACCATTGACTTATTATTAATTTATTTATTTTTAATGAATAATATCATCATTATTATTATTTTAACAGTCTCAGGTCCCTATGCCTACAGGAAAATCATATGCTACCAAAGCAGTCTTCCACCTCCCCCTCTTCCAAAACAGAGCCACATACAATGTCATCACCTGGTAATCTCATGCTAACATTAACATTACAGCTTCACTAATGACGGATATGAAAACATTGTCATGATCTTAACGTTCACTGACTTTTGTAACGTTACGTTAGGTCTTCAGTTCAGATAAACAATCATACTTATTTTAACGTTACATCACTTCTCACATACACACACACACACAGCCAAGTCTACTGCCAATTCACACAAAATAAATAAGTTCACACACAACATACCATTTATGAGACCGCTGATCTTCTCTTTTTCCTATTTGCCGCCCCTAGATTGTTGTTGTTGACGCTGCTGCGTCTGGTCGTACGCCCTGATAACGTCTGTACGTCATACGACGTCTTCTCTGGTGATGCGTTAAATGACTACCGTAATAACTGGTGTTTGAGTCTGCGCGCATTTTTCCCCCATTCAGTGTCAAAATCGGGGACATTTCCGGGGACAGCTTTGACCGGGGACAGATCACCGAAAACGGGGACTGTCCCTGGAAATCTGGGACGTCTGGTCACCCTATGTTAGTCCCATTTCCTGCTCTTTGAATGGTCTTGGATGTAATGTATTCCTCAGTCATCCGGCCCGAAACACAAGGCGGTTGGAAATTCCACTCATGTTACAGCACACATGGATTCTAGGCTGACTGCTAGTTTCTACCTGGTGCTCTTTTGAAAAGCATGAAGACCAGGGCCTTGATGAAACTCGAGTCAAACTTGGAAGTTGCATTTCAAAGATGGAAACAGTCAAGAGCCGAAAATGGTTTCCAGACAGATGCCACATGAGCTGGTTCATAATCTCAAACATCGATTCATTCAAAACCTATAAATGTTAGCTGATCAGCTTACAGGGAATAACAAGTTGTCGCTTGTTATTGCCAAAATAGATTAATTACGCTTGTCTTGAATGTCATGTTGTGCTCGTATCATTTTGCGCTGGTGTTCGTTCAGTGTCCTCCACCTGGTCAACCGCTTGAGCTTTGAGTTGAGGGAATCTGTGTCTGCACTAGTACACATTTTGAACCTACATACATTTAAATAGTTTCTTTATTGTCTCCTTTTCTTCAAATAATGTTTCAAAACAATCACTTTCTGTAATTTTTTCCCCTCTGCAGAACACTGCGATGACTTTGGAGACCGCAGCACACAGCGCGACACCACCTCAGAGAGTCTTTACGCCCCTGGCTCCTCCCACATGTCCAGTCACAGCGAGGAGCTGAGGATCCTGAGCGTCCACGGAAAAGGGGAGGGCCCACTGGCGCTGGACGGCCATGACACACTCTTCACCGCGTCCAAACGGGAGGCCTTGAACTCGCTGTCTGCAGACCACAGCGTGGTCAAGAGCCTGGAGCGCGGCGAGCAGCTGGTGCGCCGCGAGGAGCTGACTGTGCAGGTTGGAATCGGATATCATCTTCTCATTCACCATCCAAAAGAGAGGCTTCCTCTGCTACAACTCCAACACACACCCATAGAAAGCACACACCTTTATGATTCAATATGTCGTTAGCGGGGATTGACAACTATTCTGTGCTAATGAAAGAATATGTCTTGTGTGTGTTTCCTTCTTTATGTGAAAAGCAACAGACCCCAGACACCATTTTAATCAAGGATGAAGAGGATATTGGTGGAGGCATGCCTGCTGTAGGTTAGTAATACACATTGCATATAAAGCAAGCAAGAAAACGACCTGGATCAACTGAGTATGTACTCTGCTGCTAAAAAAACAAGGACTAATTATACAGGTTATAGTAGAATTATTGACATGTTCTTCATGGCAGACAGGTGTCAGGAATGTTGAGATCAGCTCTGATTCCCAATAGGGGTGTACCGATACATGTTTTCGTATTGAACCGAATCACTACGGATGTCACGGTAGTGATTCGGTAGCATTTCCACCCTCTGGTGGAAATGCGCAATTTCTGTTTACTTTGCAGTTTCATAAATAAGACATTCAGAATTTTCTGTTTTATAACTGAGTCTGGAGTCTGGAGGTTAAGTGTAGTACTTATTGTTTACTGTTTAAATCTTAGATTACACAGTTCAAGCTGTTGCAGCTAGCTCAGGGGAGAGACTGTATGACACTAGGTGGTACAACCTGAGACAATAAAAAATAGTTGCCTTCTGCATTATTGTTTTTTCTTTTCCCTTCATTGTACCGAACTCGTACCGAGACGTGATGTCTGCACCGAGGTATGAACCGATCCGTGACTTCATGGTGCCGTTACATCCCTAATAATATTATTCCCAATATAACTACAGTTTTGTTAAAACAGGTGATAGGAAAACAGATACCATGGGTTGTGTCTAGGGATGTAACGGTATGAAAATTTAACCTCACGGTTATTGTGGCCAAAATTATCCCGGTTTTCGGTATTATCGTGGTATTTTTAAACACCCAAAATATGCCCATACTTCAGACTTAGTCCTCTTAGTAGGTAGGGATGGGCAACGATCGTCGAATAGTCAGATTCGCGTAGAATATCAATAATATAATATGACTATAGTTATTGATTACACGGCTCTTCTCAATGCTGTTGAACGCTCTGTTCACTTGCATGGGCCGTCACAACTTCTGGTGGTGAATAATTTTTTAATAATTCACCGTTGCTAAGCGTTGCTAAGCATGATTCCAACTTCAAGAAACTTAAAAACATTATGTGTAGCTCCAAAGTAGTACACACGAGACCAGAGGTCTTTGTTCGAAAACAGGGTTTTATTTTCCAGGTCGAACCAACCCGTGAGAATTGGGTTTATAGAGAAAAATAATTAAAATGAATAAATACAATTGACAATATGCAAATGTAGGTTTTTACAACAACACATCAGGTGTTACATTTACACCAAAAAACACTGTGCAAATAATGAATTAACACAATTACATTCTGTCATTCTTTCCCTCTGTAGAATACTGCGCTGACTTTGGAGACTGCAGCACACAACACGGCGCCACCTTGGATAGTCTGCATGTGGACGCCCCTGGCTCCTCCCACATGTCAAGTCACAATAGGGAGCTGCGGATCCTGAGCGTCTATGGAAATGGGGAGGGCCCACTGACGGGGGATGGCCATGACAACCTCTTCACCGCATTCAAACCGGAGGCTCTGAGCTCGCTGCCCGCGGTACACAGCGTGGGAAAGAGCCTGGAGCGCGGCGAGCAGCTGGTCCACCGTGAGGAGCTGACTGGGCAGGTTGGATATCATTCACCATCATGAAGAGAGGCTTCCTCTGCTACAACTCTAACACACACCCATAGAAAGCACACACCTTTATGATGCAATGTGTCGTTAGCGGGGATTGACAACTATTTTGTGCTAATGAAAGATTATGTCTTGTGTGTGTTTCCTTCTTTCTGTGGAAAGCAGCAGACCCCAGACACCATTTTAACCAAGGATGAAGAGGATATTGGTGGAGGCATGCCCGCTGTAGGTTAGTAATACACATTGCATTTAGGGGTTTTATTTGTTCATCAACACGGCGGATGCGAGCGCAGAATAATCGTAACAAGGAAATTTGTTTGACCGGTTGCCATGGTTATCTCCGTGTGGTTACTTCTACTAATTATGCTTTCACTTAAAAGCCTGGTCCTCTTTTGAAAGTGCATTATGACCAGAGCCCCGCTAAAACACAAGGACTACTTGTGCAGTTTATAGTAGAATGATTTACATCTTCTTCATAGCAGACGGGTGTCAGGAATGCTCAGATCAGCTCTGATTCCCAATATAACTACAGTATTGGTAAAACAGGGGATGGAGAACAACAGATCGTCTGGGTTTTGTCTTCATGACCTCCCCACATCTTTAAAAGGGGGAGACGTAGCGGTGCTACCTCTCAAATAGATACATACTGTATCCCTTTGTGCAAATTATTAATTTAGTACAATTAGTACAATTACTTTCTGCCTTTTATTCCCACTGCAGAAGACTGCGATGACTTTGGAGACCGCAGCACACAGCGCGGCGCCCCCTCAGCTGGTCTGCATGTGGACGCCCCTGGCTCCTCCCACATGTCCAGTCACAGCGAGGAGCTGAGGATCCTGAGCGTCCACGGAAAAGGGGAGGGCCCACTGGCGCTGCACGGCCATGACACCCTCTTCACTGCGTCCGAACCAGAGGCTCTGAGCTCGCTGTCCACGGAACACAGCAGGGCAAAGAGCCTGGAACGTGGCGAGCAGCTGGTCCACCGTGAGGAGCTGACTGGGCATCAGGGCGGCGGCAAGGACCGGCCCGCTGTGTTGTCTGGCGAGTGTTTTCCCGACAAAACCAATATGGTCATCCACAGGCGTACCCACACCGGCGAGAAGCCGTACGGGTGCGACCAGTGCCCGGAGCGCTTCAAACTGAAAGACAGCCTGAAGAGCCACATGAGGAGGACTCACTCCGGGGAGAAGCCCTACAGGTGTGATCAATGCGTGAAGTGCTACTATAGGAGCTCTCACCTGAAGAGGCACATGAATACTCACTCTGGGGAGAAGCCCTACAGGTGTAACCAATGCGTGAAGCGCTTCATGTCGAGCTCTCACCTGAAGATCCACATGAGGACT
The DNA here is from genome assembly GCF_026213295.1 of Gadus chalcogrammus. Taxonomy (NCBI): domain Eukaryota; kingdom Metazoa; phylum Chordata; class Actinopteri; order Gadiformes; family Gadidae; genus Gadus; species Gadus chalcogrammus. The sequence continues at coordinate 18,050,196 of NC_079418.1, forward strand.
CACTCCGGGGAGAAGCCCTACAGCTGTAACCAATGCGTGAAGCGCTTCAGTCGGAATTCCCACCTGACGGTCCACATGAGGACTCACTCCGGGGAGAAGCCCTACAGTTGTGACTATTGCCTGAAGCGCTTCAGGGAAAGCGCTTCCCTGAAGATCCACATGAGGACTCACTCTGGGGAGAAGCCCTACAGGTGTGACCAATGCATGAAGCGCTTCAGTCAGCGCTCCACTCTGAAGAGCCACATGAGGACTCACTCTGGGGAGAAGCCCTACAGGTGTAACCAATGCGTGAAGCGCTTCAGTACGAGTTCAAACCTGAATGTCCACATGAGGACTCACTCCGGGGAGAAGCCCTACAGGTGTGACCAATGCGTGAAGCGCTTCAGTCGTAGTTGCATCCTGAAGGTCCACATGAGGACTCACTCCGGGGAGAAGCCCTGAAGGTGCAACGCCAGCCTCAGTGACCCTAGCAATTTGCGTTGGCACATGCTCAAGCACAGAGGCAATGGGGTGCTTTGACACGGGCAATGGGACCTTTTAATCCACACCTCTATCCTGTTTTTGTTTAAATTTGTCTGCTGTCGTTATTTTTTATTCATGATTATAGACGCTTTCCAACTTTTCGTTCGTTTCGTTTACTCTTTTATTGTTGTAAACAATTGATTTCTGTGTGAAGGTGAGGGGTATTGACCAACGTGGCGATTTTAGGATTGGCCAGAGGAGAGACCAAGTTAAATTGCAATACACTGTGGGTGAAGTGGACTTGGCTGCAAGACAATTAAAGGATTCTACAACAAAGAAGTCACTAGATTGGCCAAAGTATCAGACTTGGTGGCTACAGTTGCAATGCAAACTATAACAACACCTTTCATTTAGAGAGGACGGGAGGTATATCTAGGTTCAAGGAGAGTGTATAGAAATCCCTTTCAATTGGCTACATACAATATACAATTGTATATTATAATTAGGTCATGCATGCGACGCTCAATTTAGCTGCCAGCAGAAACCGTTGCATAATTTTGGATATTATCAGAATAATTTTAAGTTTCATAAAATAATATTTTTAAAGGTCCCATAGCATGCTACTTTATGGATGCTTTAATGTAGATATTAGTGGACCCCAAACGCAGTATTTGAAGCCGTTTTCGAAATTCGCGAGTCGCACATTGAGCTTTCCCCAACGCACCATTTCGGGGTCTGTAGCTTTAATGCAAATGAGGAGAGAGGTGGTTCAAGGTGGAGGGTGGGGGTGTATCCCTGAGCAGCTTGCTGCCACGGTTCCATGCGCTCCGATTACAGTGGATGTATCGCAACGGCGAGGCGCACATAGCCTTTGGCAGTGTTCTGTAAATATTCTAGAACACTCCGGGTGCTCCGGGGGGAGTCCTGGAGCTCTACATCTAAATAATATATTATACATGGATATCTATCAAATAATATATATTATTACGACCAAAAGCTGGGCCTCCAGAAGATATTATGAATCACAAACGACTACGTTGGGTTCGCTGACCCTCTGGTTCTTCCACGTCCACATCAATCTGAAGTAGACTGCACCAGTCTACTTCAGACTGACCAGCGGTCAGCGCTTAGGCACCACTGCCTCCTGCAGCGGGCAGCGCCGACACGGTGGTCCCTCGGCAGCGGGAAGAGGGGCTCAAGCAGGAGATATTTGCGGGCAACAATCCCTTTCTCCTCCATGTCGTGGTTCATGTACTTCAGGGAGTCAAAGCCAAAGTTCCTTTCCCCCAATTCCTTCTCAAACATGTCTGAGATAACGCCCACTACAAGTCTCGTTGTGGAAATACAAGAAACGAGAGTCCGACGTGTTACGTGCCATATAACACCAACAGCAGACCGGTTACCCAAATAACAAAGAAGTGTACCATACTTGCGTGACAGTATGTGTAATCACACACACACACACACACACACGGCGCTCTCACGGGCGCATCTTATTGGCGGGCTAAATTTTTCTGGGCTGGCGAGGCAGAGAAAGGAGAGGTTGCATCTCCCCTTATGACGACACACCGGGGAAATTCCAAAACGGCACGTCTGAGCTTCGTTTCTTCAAAGGCGGGGCAGAATGCCTACTGGTTGTTTTACACCCAACACAATTTCTAGCTACTGGGGGAGCATAGGTAGGCTAGGGGATCTCATATTAATGTTAAAAAACCTCAAAGTGAAATTTTCATGACATGGGATCTTTAATAAGAATGACACCACATTTAAATATATCATATATTTACCTACATTTCTTTTATATTGCAATATGTTAACAAGCTGACCCGTTTATGCAATGTATAGCGGAACTATTTTTCTGAGGTGCAGACGTTTTGTTGATGTAGCAGCAGCATCGGAGCATGAAGCGCATGTCGAGCCAACTGCCGCTCCTTGAGATAAGTGGTAACGTCTTTACATCCATTAGTTCACCGAGAGACACACGGGAAAGAACTTGCCAATCAACAATCCAATTTTATAATGTTAAGATTGGCTCGGAATTCTTCTCTGACACTCTGACACACAACTGCTTCAGACTTCGTAACTTGGTCAATTTTAACCGTTAATCTTCGTTCAAACATGGAGCAAATTAACAACTGATATGTTTGAGACTGAACAACTGAACTAGACATGAAGGAATAAGGTCAAAACTTTTCCTAAATACTACCACACAGACCTAGCTATTCTGTATTTTCTCAAATGTATTCAAACTTTGTTGCATTGTCTATTAGTTTAACTCTTCCATTTATTTGTTTCCAACATTTCTTTTTAAATGGTGTGCAGGTTTACATTGTTTACTCCATTTAGACTGTTCAAATCCCTTCACTTGATTTAAGCCATCGAACATTTCTTTACGTCTTGAACTAGGTTGCTTTACTAAAACATATTTCCAACGTCACTTTTCACGAAAGCTCTTGCCACATTTTCTGAAAGAAATGCATTTTCTAGTGTGTTTCATGGCGAATCATCTAAAGACATGCAGGATGGTTGGAATCGCTGAGGGAAGATGCGGTATAACTCCTATAAAAGCAGTAGGCATATTAGGGAATATTGCACTACGGTCCTCATGTTTTTGCACATAGCGGAACAGGAAGTTAATGACTCTATTCAGATGTAAACCTACCGGCACTTTTAGCTGCTCATGACATGTTTGGTTATTGTCATTTCACTGCTGTCGTTCATTAAAGCAAGTGAACAAATGGTAAGTTGTTCTTATTTATAACCAAACATCTGGATTAAGCCAAGCAGACATCTCCGACGTCGCGAAAGAATGCGATCAAACGAGTGGGCAGACCGCGAGTGTAATGTCCCCCGGGAACCCGGATATACGAGCGCATCATTGAAAACAAACGAAATTACAAAACTGAGACCAAGGATGAATGTGCCTTGCCCTATCGAGGAGTGTGGCTACAGATGCAGAAGCAGCAGTGGTGGTGGCCATGTTGAACATACACGCGACCACGCATGTTGCAGCCCCCAGGGAACCGCGCGCAAATGCCAAAATGGAGAAACTCAGGCGCCCGTCCATAGCGTTGGCTGGAACAGCCGAGACCTGGTCATACTTCCTAACCCGCTGGGGTGAGTAAAAGAGGGGCACCAAACTAATTGGATCAGATGTTGTCACACAACTGCTAGAGTGCTGTGAGGAGGATTTGAGAAAAGACCTCACCCGTGCTGCAGGCAAAAGCCTAGTGGACAGTGATGAAAAGGACGTTCTCTCTTCCATGAGGGCACTCGCTGTCCGTGCGGAAAACACAATGGTAGCTCGAGTGGCCCTATCTAACATGCGACAGGGACACGAAGAGCCCATACGATCATTTCATGCTCGCTTAAAAGGGCAGGCAGGCACGTGTAAATACGAAATGACATGCACTAAGGAGGGGTATGACCAAGTCAACGACATCACAGAGGAAATACTGCGCGATTTGATCGCCCGCGGCATAGCAGACCAGGAAATACAGCTCGATCTGGTTTGGCGAAAATAATCAGGATATGCCACTAAAGGACATGATAGAGTACATCGAAGCCAAAGAGTCAGGAAAACGCTCAGTGTCACGCCTGCTTGACCCCCAGAGCACGGACTCTATCAGCAGCTCATATCGACAGGGGAAGCAGCAGGACGACCGGAAATGCAACCGTTTGCCTGGGTGGCCGATCATCTAGGCCCGCACCGGAGGAGACTGATGGGGTGTGCGACGAACAGCAGACGACCGCCTTCGGCGAGCTGTGCACACTCACCAGCACCGCCGACATGGTACGCACACTCCCCCTCGCTCACCACCTGTATGATGACATGTGTAACAAGTGGATGAAGCGCCCGTCCAACTCACAGCCATACATCCACCTCACACTCACGATTGAAAACGAGGATTACAAAGCACTGGGCCTCGACCTCCGGGAACGCACCCGCACTGTGACTCTGCCTGCCATGGTTGACACGGGGTGCCAGAGCTGCCTGATCGGCATGATCTCAGACAGGTTCCCAACGCTCGGGGAGGTCAACCTCGCGACCTCAGACCCATGTGACTGCCCGCGGCGTGCAGAACCTCCAACCAGGCCAACCACGCTCCCCATGCCGGCCACGGAGGCTAACGGGGAAGCTCTACGGAGACACTTATTTGGTCTATACGCTCAGAGCACATTCAATACATGCCCCCACTAGCCCTTGCCGAGGAATGTCTGGTCAACAAGACCAAGTGTGTGGACGACACACTCCTGTGGGGTGATACAGTTGTGGAGAGCTACTTCCAGGCGGCACAATTGGCTTCTGGCTGTTCCAGAAGCACTGTCAGTGCACGGCTGCACGGCGGTCGGGCCCTTCTGCTGCGCTGATGGATGGAAGGTGACCCTTGTTGGCAGCAGGTTCACACACGCGGCCGAGTCCAGATACGCGCCTGTAGAGGGCGAGGCGCTCGCAGTCGCTGACGCCTTGGACAAAGCGCGCTACTGCGTGTTGGGCTGCAGGGACCTGATTGTGACAGTCGACCACAAGCCATTACTTAAACTCCTTGGCGACAGAGCACTCGACGACATACCCAACCCCCGTCTCAGGAACCTCAAGGAGAAGACCCTGCGCTATCGTTTGTGCAACATACATGTCCCCGGAATGAAGAACAGGGCTGCAGATGCCTTGTCGGGCAGGCCGGTCGGCACACCGTGCCCGTCGCCCATGGATCTTCCAGACGACAATGCCGCCATGGTGACCCACCTCTCACCCAGCGCACACACTGATGTGCTTTCTCTCATACGGTGGGCAGGGCCGGTGGCCGATGATGATGAGGAGGGCGACCTGGCCTGGTGCGCTGCGGGGCTTGAATCACTGCAGTCCGTGACATGGGACCACGTCAGGGAGGCCATGAGCAGCAGCATCGATATGCGCACCGTTGAGGAGAAGGCAGCAGACAGCTCCCGCGAGTCAAGGGCTGGGATGCCGGTGGCGATTCGTGGCTTCCATCAGTACCGCGAGGACATCACATCAGCTGATGGGGTGGTCCTGTGCAAGGATAGGGTAGTCATACCACCCTCACTCCGTGGCGAAGGTCTGAGCGCCCTGCATGCTGCCCACCAAGGCGTCTCCATGATGACCGCCCGCGCGGAATCATCTGTGTTCTGGTCAGGCATGTCGGCTGACATCTGCGCCACTCGGAATAACTGTGAACATTGCCACCGGGTGGCACCCTCTCAGCCCGCGCCGCCGCTGACCCCGCCTGTCATGGCCATCTACCCCTTCCAGGCTGTGTGTTCAGACTTTTTCATGCACAGGGGTGTACACTATCTTGTGATAGTTGGCCGCTACTCGAATTGGCCAATCATCTCGAGGTCGACGGGTGGCGCCACAGACGTCATATTCCACCTACGCCGTGCCTTTGCCACGTACGGGACTCCGGAAGAGCTTGCATCGGACGGGGGACCAGAGTTCACCTCCGCCGAGACCAACGCCGAGGCAGATGGGGCGTGCACCACCGCCTCTCATCGGTGGCCTTCCCCCACAGCAATTGCCCAGCAGAGATCGGGGTGAAGACGATGAAGCGGCTCATCATTGACAATACAGGCCCGAAGGGCGAACTCGACACCGACGCTGTGCAGAGGGCGATACTCCAATACCGTAATACACCGGACCCTGACACAAAGCTATCCCCGGCGAAGTGTGTCTTCGGCCGGCCCATCCGCGACTTCATCCCGATTGCCCCCGGGAGGTACAGGTAAGGTAATATACATTTCTTACGGAGAAAAATAATACCTCAGGGGTAATCTTCTTTAAGGAGATTATCAAGATACCAATGTGTGTGGTGGTTGAAGTGCTTTTGCCTTCAATTCTCAGGGATATTCCGAAGATGGCGATGCCTCCTCACGAGCCAGTGGGAAAGCAACTCCGGGGAACAGAAGCAGTCTCTTTCAGCAACGGTCATTCACTCGGCTGAGTTCTGTTCTTCTTCTTGTGGATTAATTTTGCCGACAGGCTTCCGGATTATTATCAAAAGGAAAACCGAGACAGTGATTAAAAAGACAAAAAATCTAGTCAAGATGATACAAATGTAGCCTATTCATGACAACTTAAAGGGGACCTATTATGCTTTTTCGACTTTTATAACCTATAAACGTTGTTATAATGATTGATAGTCATGTTTAACCATACTAAAGTGTCAAATAATGACTTACATGCATTTCGATGTATTCCCTGCTGACAGTCTGGGGTGGCTGTGCAGAGCGCTAAACACTCGGGACAACAATTGCGATTCACTTGTTCACATTTCCGGGAAACATCTACATAGACCTACTCCTGCCACGCCCCCATATGCCTCCCCCATATGTCAAATCTGCGCTCCAAGGAAGGTAACCAATCACAACGGAGTTGGGTTGGCAGGAGGGGGGCGAGGGGGCGGAGAAGGACGAAACGGAGCGTTGACAGAGAAGGCTGAAAGCGCCCAGATGAGAGGAAGAGTTTCCCGAAAATCTACATTGTTTTTTGTGTATGGTTAAACATGAAAAACAATCATTATAACAACGTTTATAGGTCATAAAAGTCGAAAAGCATAATAGGTCCCCTTTAACAGTGTTCACCTGTTTGAGGGAAAATGATTGAGTCTTTAAGGAACATCTTTTCCATATTTCTGATCACAGTATGGAAAAAAGCAGAGTTAATGGGAGGCCCTAATCCAGGGGATTCCCTTTGTCATTCATAACACCCCCTGATCCTCTGCTGGGGGCCCCTTGGATCAGATGACGTCATCGTTTGCGTATCTGGCGTCCACACAAATCCTAACATGAAAACGCATACGGCCGTTTTTTTTTTTTTCACACTGGGACCTGGTTTAAAAAAAGTGTGTTTTCGGGCTTTGGTTAAAGTCAACAATTGAACTTTGCAATCAGTTCAAATTCATCTCATATGTTGACATTATGCTTCTTATGAAGTCACGCTATCAAGCTTGGTGACCAGGAGCATACCTTCAGAACTCCCCAATAAAGCAGTCCAAACCAGCAGGCACTGTGGAAGACTGTTTGTTTTCCATCGTTGTTTTTGGAGAGCATCAGGAGCAAAGCAGCGTAGCAAGATTAGCCTGTTACAGCCTTTATATGTTGGGGAGCTGCAACATTATAACTGATATATATCATATTTTTGCTGTAGGTATATGCTTCGCCGTTCAAATGTTTTTCATGCATGGTTGAATGGCTAAGGAATTTGACTAGAAGTAAGCTTTGCCTTTTCTCGTAATCACCGGAACCAAACTCAGGAAATAATTAGAACCCTCAGATCCTCCTGTCCCTGCTCAACTGGCTTACTTTCTATTGCACCAGACTAGGCAGTAAGGACTTTCTGGTTAGACTCCTTTATTGGGAAACCACATTCCCTGACCTCTGACCTACTATCGTCCATCAAATAGTACATGGTATTTTAGAATGACCAGCCAGACAACATTCTGTTTGTTGAACGAGAAGAAGATGGATAATTGAGGTGAAGGAATTTGGTACCTTTTGAAAATATGTTGCGTATTTAATGAATTCTTAATGAAACAGACTAATCTATGGGCAGAATGAACGCTGGACCCCAACCCCTTGGGTCTCAAACCCAAACACTTCTTTTAGAATCAGTCTTGCTGACTGGCGATGAAAATCTTGCAGTTAAAGTCAACAATTGAAAGTTGCAATCAAGTCAAATTCATCATGACCTCAAATGGAGACATTATGCTTCTTATGAGGTCATGCTATCCAGCTTGGTGACCAGGAGCATGTAGCTTCAGAACTCCCAAATAAAACAGTCCAAACCAGCAGGCACTGTGGAAGACTATTTGTCTTCCATCATTGTTTTTTGAGAGCATCATGAGCATAGCAGCCTAGCAAGATTAGCCTGTTGCAGTCTTTATATGTTGGGGAGCTGCAACATTATATCTGATATATATCATATTTTTACTATTGGGATATGCTTTGCAGTTCAAATGTTTGCTCATGAATGGGTGAATAATTTGACTAGGAGTGAGCTTTGCCTTTTCTCTTAAGCACCGGACCCAAACTCGGCTAATACTTTGCAGCTAAGAAAGGATCACGATTCAGCTGTTATAACATACTTAATGCAACCTGTTCCCAAATAATATTTATCGGACCAAGATATGAATGACGATCAAACAATGAATTGATTGAATCAGTTGGTTATAGGGATGGGCGTGAGGAATCGATTACTCAAGTACTCCTCGTTAAAAATGAACTCGGTTGGTGGACAGGCAAACTCGAGTTTGCATAATACACACACAAAAAACAATTTTTCTGAAGCAAATGTATACATTTTCTGTGCGGCGCCACTAACGCATGCCGTGAGCAGTGGCACAAAGCAAATTAAATGTATCCAATTTCTGTGTGGCGCGTGCCGTGCCGCGCGCAGGCACGCCAGAATTAAAAAAGTTAAGAGATGGCGGTTAAAGCAAAGCGCAGCGAAGAATTGAAGTACTTTAACGAAATAGGAGATCATAAGGTGAATTGTAAAATATGCCAAGCAAAATCAAGCTACCAGAGTACTACAAGTAGGCTACTATGCGGCAACATATGCTCCTGAAACACAACTGTGAGTTCGGGAAAGCAGACCCGCAGCAACCAAGTGTGTCGGCTATTTTCACCGCCGCAAGACGCAGCTATCCCGGCTGTGTAGAGAAGATCACAACGCTGAGTATTTCCATAGTACATTTGCTGCCGTTTTATTTGCAGCTTTAAATTATTTGCAATGGTTAGGCTACTTGTTTTGTTTTTTGTTTTTTTTAAACCGTTACAGGCCTTGGTTCGACGTGATTTAAATTGTGAGACGCATATTTATTTTTGTAAGGAAAATGAGTTTTGAACGTTTGCAAAAATAAATAATGAATACTCTGATAACTCTGACTGTTTTGATGGAGAATAAGCATTACATGTTTGGTTGGTAATATTACCGTTCATCACTAGGCCTATTCCTGCTGCAGATGCGTTGCATTCTAAAAATAGATTTGATTAAACGAGTACTCGATTGATCCTCGAGGAATTCCTTTGATCACTCGAGTTTGGAATTTACTACTCGTGCCCATCATCATGAAAACCTAAACAGAGTATGACAGGTGTTGATGGTTTTAAATAGGATAACCATTTATTAAAATATACCTATACTATTCTAATATTCATACATATTTTCAGTTTAGTAACCATTAATAAGTAAATAGCAGTGTCAGAACTTTTATTTTTTTCTGTAGGTTTGGTTCCGTTCATATTCATTCATCAAGAAAGCAGATGAAAATATTTCATGGAAAGAGAAAAGTGCTGACAATTAAGCTGACGAACAAAACCATTTTTTTTAAATCTTTATTGTCATCCAGAATCTCAACATATGATGAACGGAGATGTGTGCTCAAGCACAGAGATCAGCTGTCAAACACAGAGATCAGTTCTCAATCAAAGAGATCTTTCCCGAACAACATCTCAACACTCTTTCTGACCTTCAGAATTCTCAGAGCTCCAGACGGTCTGAGCATCCTTGTCCAGGACCAGGTGACCTTCGTTTGTCATGGTCAGACGCATCTTGTTGGAGTTTGCTTCATTCCAGGTGACAGAGGACCACACGGCTTTCCTCTCCTTGGTGTACATAACCAGGTTGTTGTCCTCTTGCAGCAGAACTCTGATTCCCCCATCGTTAGCCGTGTTGGAATGCCAGCTTGGAGACCACTTGTAGATGACAAAATTGCCGTCATCCTGGGATTGGTTGAAATCAAGTTACGAAGTTATTATAAGGTATCGAAAGAGCCACCCCTACTTTTTTTTTTTTTTTTTTAAACAAGCAAGAAAATATTTGCTACTTCTTATCTATTTAAATGTTGTACTTGTTTGGAAGTTTTTTTTGTTGTTTTGTGAAGTCATAATAATTTCCCCTATCTGCTTTGAAACGCTTGATTCAAATTACACATCAAACCTTTCAACAAATGTTATGATAAACTGAATTGAGATGATGGAAACGAAAATAACTTTTTTTGCTCACCTGAAAGATTGCTTTGTGGCTCCCATCTTGACTCATAAGGGAGTCGCCCTTACGAAGCTCCTGGTTGGTGGCTATGAAGTTGAATTGCGTCATTCTGAAGACTCACCCTAAAAGACACAATAATAGGGACTCAAACATCATCTATGGAGTTGAAGTTCTCATACAGAGGCAGGCACTCTCAAATATATTCTCACAGCAGATTTCCCTCACTCATAACTGATGGATTGCTATGATCAAACAATAGCTCCTAAATATTACCTACACCGTATCTAAAGTGTATTCTAGTTGGTTATTTTAAACCTTTTACTAAGTGCAGAGTTTCCTCACACATGTGACTGACCTGTGAAGGCAGATGTAGATGTTGTGATGAGAAGTTGAGGTGAAGCTGTCGTGGAGTTGGCCGCTATTTATCGTTCCAAGACAAGGTAAGGCAGCTAGGGGCGTGTGTACTGGGCCCCATAATATTGCCCTCTGGGGAAATAACATCATTCTATTTGTTGAAAGAGAGGGAGGGGGATGATTGAGCTGAAGGAATTGGTGACCTTTTGAAAATACGTTGCGTAGGGGTTCCATCTGACAAGGCACGGCGTTGACTACATCCTGACATCCTGAGGAGGTTCACCGATAGTTTACCATCTGGTTAATCAATACCATAGTTTATTGGAGGGCACAGCTGCTATCAGGGTCCTGACAGAAGTGTATAAGAAGTCTGTGTTTCAGTCAAAACAGCGGTCTTCAGCTTGTGCACATCTTGGAGGGGCACAGAGTGATTTCCCATCCAGGGGTCTTCAGCCTGCGGAGCTCTTTGAGCGACAGGCTGGTTTCCCATCCAGAGAAGACTTCGGCTCATGGAGATCTCGGAGCAGCACGGGTTGATTTCCCATCCAGGGGTCTTCAACCTGCGTGCCTCTTGGAGGGACGCAGGATGATTTCCCATCTGGGGACTTCTCCTTGCGGAGCTCTTTGGAGAGACACAGGGAGGACTCCCATCAAGGGTCTCCAACCCAAGCACTTCTTTAAGAATCAGTCTTGCTGACTGGTGATAAAAAGCTTGCAGTTAGAAATTCTTTACTTGGATTAAACGTAATGTGACTAGAAGTAAGCTTTGCCTTTTCTCTTAAGCACCGGAACCAAACTTAGGAGTTTGTAGCTAAGAAGGATTAGGATTCAGCTTTCATAAAAAAGTTAGTGCAACCTGTTTACTAACCTGTTTATCGGGCAGAGATATGAATGATGATCAAACAATGAATTGATTGAATCAGTTGGTTATCATGAAATCCTGAACAGACTATATTCCAGGTGTTGGTGGTTTCATATAGGATAACCATTTATTATAATATACCTTTACTATTCAAATTTTCATAAATCTATTTCAGTTTGGTAACCAGTAAATGGCTGTGTCAGCAGTCAGCACTTTCATTCGGCTCACTCTCATGTTATTGCCCTCTGGGGCAATAACATAATTCTATTATGTTAAAAGAAAAGAAGAGGGATAATTGGGCTGAAGAAATTGGTGACCCTTTGAAAATATGTTGGGTCTCAAACCCAAGCGCTTCTTTTTTTAATCAGCCTTGCTGACCGTGTTGAAACCTTTCCGTTAGAAAGTCTTTACTTTAGTTAAAAAACACTCATCCTGGTCTGGTAAAAGTGAACAATTGAATATTGGAATCCGGTCCAAATAATCATGACCGTATATGAAGACATATTTCATCCTTAACCTCCAACTGGGTGACAAGGAGCATATAGCTCCAGACATTCCCAATTGTAGCTCTCTCAGACATTTAGCGCTCCATTTACACATTATACACATTTATTAATCTTATTAATCTAATCTTGCTAGGCGGCTATGCTCATGATGCTCTCAAAAAACAATGATGGAAAACAAATAGTCTTGCACAGTGCCTGCTGGTTTGTACTGTTTTATCGGGGAGTTCTGAAGCTACATGCTCCTGGTCACCAAGCTGGATAGCATGACCCCATAAGAAGCATAATGTCTCCATTTGAGGTCATGATGAATTTGACTTGATTGCAACTTTCAATTGTTGACTTTAACTGCAAGGTTTTCATCACCAGTCAGCAAGACTGATTCTAAAAGAAGTGCTTGGGTTTGAGACCCAAGGGGTTGGGGTCCAGCGTTCATTCTGCCCATAGATTAGTCTGTTTCATTAAGAATTAATTTAAATACGCAGCATATTTTCAAAAGGTACCAAATTCCTTCACCTCAATTATCCATCTTCTTCTCGTTCAACAAACAGAATGTTGTCTGGCTGGTCATTCTAAAATACCATGTACTATTTGATGGACAATAGCAGGTCAGAGGTCAGGGAATGTGGTTTCCCAAGAAAGGAGTCTAACCAGAAAGTCCTTACTGCCTAGTCTGGTGCAATTGAAAGTAAGCCAGTTGAGCAGGGAGAGGAGGATCTGAGGGTTCACGTTGGCGAAGTCTCCTGAACATCCTCAAATGGACTGGTCTTTATATCTTATCGTTCTGTACTTTCTCGTCTTTGAATCAGACAGCCAGTACCTATCCTAATACGGTGAGCTGTAGCAAAAGCATTTGAGGTGCCCCACTCTGTCTTATACCTAAAAATAAATAAATAATATAAACAACAACTCCAGAAGACTTGATTCGACATGTACATAAATAATCGTGAGCGACTCGCATTGATTACCCGTCAGGCATATAGGAAGAAGCAATTGGATGAACAGTATACTTATTTGGAAACCTTTCCATTTCATCTCTGAGAAGATACTAGGATTCAGTTCAACCTGATACCAAACTCCACTGTAGAGTCAAGTGAGCCATAGAGAGAATATTCATCCCAAAACGTTGTTACCGAACCTGCACTCAAAATGTCACGCCACTGTAGCCACTGCTTGTCATTGATAACTAAATGAAACATGGATTGTAATTTTTGACCGTCGTCTTAATTGTCAGCGTTTTTCTTTCTATGATTAACAATTTTTATCAGCCTTTTTGATTGATGCATATGAATTGAACAAAACTGTCTGATTCAAAGACGAGAAAGTACAGAACGATAAGATATAAAGACCAGTCCATTTGAGGATGTTCAGGAGACTTCGCCAACGTGAACCCTCAGATCCTCCTCTCCCTGCTCAACTGGCTTACTTTCAATTGCACCAGACTAGGCAGTAAGGACTTTCTGGTTAGACTCCTTTCTTGGGAAACCACATTCCCTGACCTCTGACCTGCTATCGTCCATCAAATAGTACATGGTATTTTAGAATGACCAGCCAGACAACATTCTGTTTGTTGAACGAGAAGAAGATGGATAATTGAGGTGAAGGAATTTGGTACCTTTTGAAAATATGCTGCGTATTTAAATTAATTCTTAATGAAACAGACTAATCTATGGGCAGAATGAACGCTGGACCCCAACCCCTTGGGTCTCAAACCCAAGCACTTATTTTAGAATCAGTCTTGCTGACTGGTGATGAAAACCTTGCAGTTAAAGTCAACAATTGAAAGTTGCAATCAAGTCAAATTCATCATGACCTCAAATGGAGACATTATGCTTCTTATGAGGTCATGCTATCCAGCTTGGTGACCAGGAGCATGTAGCTTCAGAACTCCCCGATAAAACAGTACAAACCAGCAGGCACTGTGCAAGACTATTTGTTTTCCATCATTGTTTTTTGAGAGCATCATGAGCATAGCCGCCTAGCAAGATTAGATTAATAAGATTAATAAATGTGTATAAAGTGTAAATGGAGCGCTAAATGTCTGAGAGAGCTACAATTGGGAATGTCTGGAGCTATATGCTCCTTGTCACCCAGTTGGAGGTTAAGGATGAAATATGTCTTCATATACGGTCATGATTATTTGGACCGGATTCCAATATTCAATTTTTCAATTTTACCAGACCAGGTAAAGACTTTCTAACGGAAAGGTTTCAACACGGTCAGCTAGGCTGATTAAAAAAAGAAGTGCTTGGGTTTGAGACCCAACATATTTTCAAAGGGTCACCAATTTCTTCAGCCCAATTATCCCTCTTCTTTTCTTTTAACATAATAGAATTATGTTATTGCCCCAGAGGGCCATAACATGAAAGTGAGCCGAATGAAAGTGCTGACTGCTGACACAGCCATTTACTGGTTACCAAACTGAAATCGATTTATGAAAATTAGAATAGTAAAGGTATATTATAATAAATGGTTATCCTATATGAAACCACCAACACCTGGAATATAGTCTGTTCAGGATTTCATGATAACCAACTGATTCAATCAATTCATTGTTTGATCATCATTCATATCTCTGCCCGATAAACAGGTTAGTAAACAGGTTGCACTAACTTTTTTATGAAAGCTGAATCTTAATCCTTCTTAGCTACAAACTCCTAAATTTGGTTCCGGTGCTTAAGAGAAAAGGCAAAGCTTACTTCTAGTCACATTACTTCCCTATGTCCCTTTAGTGAAAACATGATATGTATATCAGATATAATGTTGCAGTCTTTATACGTCGGGGAGCTGCAATTCTTGCTATTCTTGTTAGGCTGCTATGCTTATGATGCTGTCCAAAAACAATGATGGAAGACAAATAGTCTTCCACAGTGCCTGCTGGTTTGGACTGTTTTATTGGGGAGTTCTGAAGCTACATGCTCCTGGTCACCAAGCTGGATAGCATGACCTCATAAAGCATGATGTCTCCATATGAGGTCATGATGATTTGACCTGATTGCAACTAACTAACTAACTAACAAGTTCAATTGTTGACTTTAACCAAACCCTAATGAGGGTTTACGTTTAATCCAAGTAAAGAATTTCTAACTGCAATCTTTTTATCACCAGTCAGCAAGACTGATTCTTAAAGAAGTGCTTGGGTTGGAGACCCTTGATGGGAGTCCTCCCTGTGTCTCTCCAAAGAGCTCCGCAAGGAGAAGTCCCCAGATGGGAAATCATCCTGCGTCCCTCCAAGAGGCACGCAGGTTGAAGACCCCTGGATGGGAAATCAACCCGTGCTGCTCCGAGGTCTCCATGAGCCGAAGTCCTCTCTGGATGGGAAACCAGCCTGTCGCTCAAAGAGCTCCGCAAGCTGAAGACCGCTGTTTTGACTGAAACACAGACTTCTTATACACTTCTGTCAGGACCCTGATAGCAGCTGTGCCCTCCAATAAACTATGGTATTGATTAACCAGATGGTAAACTATCGGTGAACCTCGTCAGGATGTAGTCAACGCCGTGCCTTGTCAGATGGAACCCCTAAGCAATGTATTTTCAAAAGGTCCCCAATTCCTTCAGCTCAATCATCCCCCTCCCTCTCTTTCAACAAATAGAATGATGTTATTTCCCCAGAGGGCAATATTATGTGGCCCAGTACACACGCCCCTAGCTGCCTTACCTTGTCTTGGAACCATAAATAGTGGCCAACTCCACGACAGCTTCACCTCAACTTCTCATCACAACATCTACATCTGCCTTCACAGGTCAGTCACATGTGTGAGGAAACTCTGCACTTAGTAAAAGGTTTAAGATAACCAACTAGAATACACTTTAGATACGGTGTAGGTAATATTTAGGAGCTATTGTTTGATCATAGCAATCCATCAGTTATGAGTGAGGGAAATCTGCTGTGAGAATATGTTTGAGAGTGCCTGCCTCTGTATGAGAACTTCAACTCCATAGATGATGTTTGAGTCCCTATTATTGTGTCTTTTAGGGTGAGTCTTCAGAATGACGCAATTCAACTTCATAGCCACCAACCAGGAGCTTCGTAAGGGGGACTCCCTTATGAGTCAAGATGGGAGCCACAAAGCAATCTTTCAGGTGAGCAAAAAAAGTTATTTTAGTTTCCATCATCTCAATTCAGTTTAGCATAACATTTGTTGAAAGGTTTGATGTGTAATTTGTATCAAGCGTTTCAAAGCAAATAGGGGAAAATATTATGACTTCACAAAACAACATAAAAACCTTCCAAACAAGTACAACATTTAAATAGATAAGAAGTAGCAAATATTCTCTTGCTTGTTTAAAAAAAAAAAAAAAAAGTAGGGGTGGCTCTTTCGATACCTTAAAATAACTTCGTAACATGATTTCAATCCTAGGATGACGGCAATTTTGTCATCTACAAGTGGTCTCCAAGCTGGCATTCCAACACGGCTAACGATGGGGGAATCAGAGTTCTGCTGCAAGAGGACAACAACCTGGTTATGTACACCAAGGAGAGGAAATCCGTGTGGTCCTCTGTCACCTGGAATGAAGCGAACTCCAGCAAGATGCGTCTGACCATGACAAACGAAGGTCACCTGGTCCTGGACAAGGATGCTCAGGCCATCTGGAGCTCTGAGAATTCTGAAGGTCAGAAAGAGTGTTGAGATGTTGTTCGGGAAAGATCTCTTTGATTGAGAACACATCTCCGTTCATCATATGTTGAGATTCTGGATGACAATAAAGATTTCAAAAAAATGGTTTTGTTCGTCAACTTAATTGTCAGCACTTTTCTCTTTCCATGAAATATTTTCATCTGCTTTCTTGATGAATGAATATGAACGGAACCAAACCTACAGAAAAAAATAAAAGTTCTGACACTGCTATTTACTTATTAATGGTTACTAAACTGAAAAGATGTATGAATATTAGAATAGTATAGGTATATTTTAATAAATGGTTATCCTATTTAAAACACCTGGAATACTCTGTTTAGTATTTCATGATAACCAACTGATTCAATTAATTAATAATAATAATAATAATAAATTCAATTTATATAGCGCCTTTCAAGGTACCCAAGGTCGCTTTACAAGAGGTGTACACAGGGGGGGGGGGGGGGGCAGGTTAAAGGCCATAGGCCTCTAAGAAGAGGTGTGCCTTCGGGAGCTTTTTGAAGGACTCCACTGAAGTGGCACAGCGGATATGGAGGGGGAGCAGATTCCACAGAGTGGGGGCAGAGGCGCAGAAGGCCCTGTCCCCAAAGGTCTTGAGTCTGGTGCGGGGGGTTTCCAGCTGGTCCTTAGCAGAGGACCTGAGGCACCGCAGGGGGGCGTAGGGATGGAGGAGGTCAGAGAGGTAACGGGGGGCCAGAGCATGCAGGGACTTGTAGGTGAGTAGGAGGATTTTAAACTTGATCCGGGACTTAACAGGTAACCAGTGGAGCTGCATCAGGATGGGGGTGATGTGCTGCCAGGGCTTAGTGCCAGTTAAAACCCTGGCAGCTGAGTTCTGAACATATAGCAGTCGGTCCAAGGTTTTGGAGGGGAGACCTGTGAGGATGGAATTACAATAGTCCAGACGGGTGGAGATGAAGCAGTAGATGAGTGTTTCACTGACTGAGTCTGAGAGTGAAGGTCGGAATAAAATAATAAAATAAATAATTCATTGTTTGATCGTCATTCATATCTTGGTCCGATAAATATTACTTGGAAACCGGTTGCATTAAGTATGTTATGACAGCTGAATCGTGATCCTTTCTTAGCTGCAAAGTATTACCTGAGTTTGGGTCCGGTGCTTAAGAGAAAGAGAAAGCTCACTTCTAGTCAAATTATTCACCCATTCATGCGCAAACATTTGAACTGCAAAGCATATCCCAATAGTAAAAATATGATATGTGTTGAAACCTTTCCGTTAGAAAGTCTTTACTTTAGTTAAAAAACACTCATCCTGGTCTGGTAAAACTGAACAATTGAATATTAGAATCCGGTCAAAATAATCATGACCGTATATGAAGACATATTTCATCCTTAACCTCCAACTGGGTGACAAGGAGCATATAGCTCCAGACATTCCCAATTATAGCTCTCTCAGACATTTAGCGCTCCATTTACACATTTCTGAAAAAAACATGTTTATTTGAGTTCATAAAGTCAAAAAAGTATTAAAAAGATAATATGTATAAATGTTAAAGGGTATTGTTGATAAAAAAAATGTATCTGAGATGTACCACCTTCAAATATTGTATGTTTAAAAATTGTGTGCGCTTTATGTAACGTTATATTAATTTAATTTAATTCATTAGTCTTTAATCATTTATATTGTATGTAATGTTTGTTAATGTGCTTTTACAAGAATAATGTAACATGTCTTCTCTAGATTTCAGCATTCATGTTGTGTTTACTCGCTTGGACCGATAAATCAATTAATACTAGCTTGAGAGACGGAGGAAATGACTGAGAGATATATAATTTAAACCATTTTAAGTTTTATTTTCCGTGTAGTTTTCGTGGTGTTAGCTGATGGAAGTGAGTGATAATATGAATCTTCAAAAGACATCTGAATGATCAGTGTCATCAGCGTAGACAACAAGGAATTCTGGGTGAGACCCCTTTCTGAGACAACCTCTTTTCCAGTCCTCTGACACGCACACATGTTGCACATGCAAATAGTAGATAGTATTTCAGAAATACCTGCCATACAACAATCTGTCTGTGTAAAATAAAGAGAGGAGGGGGATGATTGAGCTTAAGGAATTGGTGAGCTTTTAAAAAAAAAAAACTACTAAAACATGATGAGACAGATCCTCCCTCCTCTCAGACAAAAATGCCTGTGGGAACCAAACCCCTTGGGTTTCAAATACATCTACTTCTTACAGAATCAACCCTGCTGACTGTTTTTTCAACTTAAACCCTCAACAGAGTTTGGCAAAAGTCCATAATTGAACGTGCAATCAAGTCAAATTGCTCATGACCTCATATGAAGACATATGCTTTATATGAGTGTTTAGAGTTTTTTTTTTTTTTTTGGTTTAACACAAATACAACATCTGTGCAAGGCTGGAGCAAAGCCTATGAAGGCTTGTACAGAGTTCCACGCCTATGAAGGTATGCTATCCAGCTTGGTGACCAGGAGCATATAGCTTAGAAATCCCCAATAAAACAGTCCAAACCAGCAGGCACTGTGCAAAACTATTTGTCTTCCATCATTACTTTCAGAGAGCATCATGAGCATAGCAGCCTATAGCAAGATTAGCCTGCTGCAATCTTCATATGTTGGAGCTTACATTACAGCTGATATATTCAATTTTTATTATATATAGACATGCTTTGCAGTTCAAATGTTTTGTCATGTATTGGTGAAAGGGTGAATCATTTGACAAGAAGTGAGCTTTGCCTTGCTCTTAAGGGGCCTACATATCGCCCAGACGTGGGGGGTGCCTCGGTGAAATGCAGCAAGAAAGCTGGGAGATTTCCCACTTTTCAACTCGTGGGGCCGGTGTACGAGTCATCTCAAACAAGTCGCCTAAAGGCCTCCACACACCGGCGCCGCAGCGTCGCATCAAAAAGTCTGCCCCCATTATTCCGGGTGTGCTAGCACACACCGGCGCCGACTAGCCGCGCGGCAGCGTTCCGCGCCGCGCCGCCCAACTACTCTTCGAGACAATGTTCTATTCCCGAGCGTCGCCGCCCCTGAAAAAGCGCTTTGTAAAAGCTGGTTTGTACATCCCGGGTCCCGTAGGCACCTCCATATCTACCCCTCACCACTGGATGTCGCCCTCTTTCGTTTGTGATAAACAATTACGTCTCAACACTCTTTCTGACCTTCAGAATTCTCAGAGCTCCAGATGGCCTGAGCATCCTTGTCCAGGACCAGGTGACCTTCGTTTGTCATGGTCAGACGCATCTTGCTGGAGACCCCTTTCTGAGACAACCTCTTTTCCAGTCCTCTGACACGCACACATGTTGCACATGCAAATAGTAGATAGTATTTCAGAAATACCTGCCATACAACAATCTGTCTGTGTAAAATAAAGAGAGGAGGGGGATGATTGAGCTTAAGGAATTGGTGAGCTTTTAAAAAAAAAAAACTACTAAAACATGATGAGACAGATCCTCCCTCCTCTCAGACAAAAATGCCTGCGGGAACCAAACCCCTTGGGTTTCAAATACATCTACTTCTTACAGAATCAACCCTGCTGACTGTTTTTTCAACTTAAACCCTCAACAGAGTTTGGCAAAAGTCCATAATTGAACGTGCAATCAAGTCAAATTGCTCATGACCTCATATGAAGACATATGCTTTATATGAGTGTTTAGAGTTTTTTTTTTTTTTTTCGGTTTAACACAAATACAACATCTGTGCAAGGCTGGAGCAAAGCCTATGAAGGCTTGTACAGAGTTCCACGCCTATGAAGGTATGCTATCCAGCTTGGTGACCAGGAGCATATAGCTTAGAAATCCCCAATAAAACAGTCCAAACCAGCAGGCACTGTGCAAAACTATTTGTCTTCCATCATTACTTTCAGAGAGCATCATGAGCATAGCAGCCTATAGCAAGATTAGCCTGCTGCAATTTTCATATGTTGGAGCTTACATTACAGCTGATATATTCAATTTTTATTATATATAGACATGCTTTGCAGTTCAAATGTTTTGTCATGTATTGGTGAAAGGGTGAATCATTTGACAAGAAGTGAGCTTTGCCTTGCTCTTAAGGGGCCTACATATCGCCCAGACGTGGGGGGTGCCTCGGTGAAATGCAGCAAGAAAGCTGGGAGATTTCCCACTTTTCAACTCGTGGGGCCGGTGTACGAGTCATCTCAAACAAGTCGCCTAAAGGCCTCCACACACCGGCGCCGCAGCGTCGCGTCAAAAAGTCTGCCCCCATTATTCCGGGTGTGCTAGCACACACCGGCACCGACTAGCCGCGCGGCAGCGTTCCGCGCCGCGCCGCCCAACTACTCTTCGAGACAATGTTCTATTCCCGAGCGTCGCCGCCCCTGAAAAAGTGCTTTGTAAAAGCTGGTTTGTACATCCCGGGTCCCGTAGGCACCTCCATATCTACCCCTCACCACTGGATGTCGCCCTCTTTCGTTTGTGATAAACAATTACGAGAATGGACGATGAGAGACTGGTCGTCGAGGTGGAAAAATATGTCGAATTGTATGACCAAAGTTCCCGTCATTACAAAGACAACTCCAAAAAGGTCATTGCCTGGCGAGCCATAGCTCTGGAGATTGGATCTTCAGGTGAGAAATCAACAATGGTGGACTAAGTACCCAAACCATTAACCATATGGGAAATAGACGAAATCAAGTCACATAATCACACCATGTAGGTAGAAACCAGATTACTTGTAATATATATTTTTTTATTTAAGGCAAGGCAACTTCATTCATATAGCAATTTTAATACATGAAGCAGACTCAAAGTGCTTCACATAGAAACATTCTCATACAATAAAATAGATAAGTAAAAGGAAACACAGGCAAAGCTCAAAAATGCATTGTCATGTATTAACTGTCTCTCTGGTATCAGATCATGTATTACGTAACTGTCTCTCTGGATTTAAGGAAAAATAACATAAAGTGTCTCGAGCACTCAAATAAAATACACTGGCTACTGAATCCAGCACAGCAATAACATCACTGTATTTATCCCGAGGGATAAAAAAAAAGTATATATATATATATGCAAAAGAGTATACCAGAGTACAGTCATCATAGGCTGCACCATATGGTTCTGCCATTGCACACTTAGTGGCGAATTGAAACATTGGCGTGCCTCTCAAGGCTAGATTCCACCGGAGGCGTACGCGCCGCGGGACGGCTGCGCCGCGGTCACGCAGCTGATCGCTTCCACTATAATCAATGAGACTATTTCCACCGGGCGCGCCGCGGAACGTTTCAGCAGCGTCCCAGGAGCGGCGTGCCGCGCCGCGGCGCTATCTTTCCGTCCAATTCTATTTTTGCCGCGAGCCGCTGCTAAACCGCGTCAATTTCGACAGAGCAGGTCGAGCCGGGCAGGAAGTGAAAAGTAAAAGCCATAGAGCATCCGGTCAATTTTCAAAATAAAACACAATACTCAGCTCCTGTAACTTCACATCAACATTATTACGTCATGACCGGTGGGTCTCAGAGGGTCGGCAACATTGACGACGAGAGACTCATTGTCGAAGTTCAGCAACATGAAGTCATTTATGTACCAAATCATCCTTTTTATAAGGAAAATGTCAGAAAGGACAAAGCGTGGCATTTAATTGCAATAGTTTTGGGAGTGGAAGGTGAGTACATTAGGTTTAGAATTATCGCGTGATCTCGTGATCTCGCGTGAATACTGGCGGGCTCCCAAGGCAGCGCTACGCTGCCGTTACGCGCCCGGTAGGAATGGACGCAGGGCAGAGGACGCAGCCGTTCCGCGGCGCAGCCGTTCCGCGGCGCGTACGCGTCCGGTGGGATCCCGGTGTAAACATCAGGTGGCGCTGTCACGTTAAAATTGTACCAGGGGCGAAAATTGTACCGGCCTACGTCATCGTTTGTTTACATCCTGACAACCTGCCCGGCAACAGACGACGCGATGCAGAAAACATGTTTCCAAACGACGAAATAACATAATACAGATAGCGGATCGCTATCTGTATTATGATAGATAGCGATAACACTTGTTTTTACTTTATATTTGTATTGTATTTAATTGTTTAATCGAAACAATAAAGAAAATTGCCCGCGAAACGGGCGATCGCGTCAAATGACAAATGTTTTGCCCGCGAAACGGGCGATCGCGTCAAATGACGTAGGAGGGTTCTTGAAACATAATACAGATAACGGATCGCTAGATAACACTTGTTTTTACTTTATATTTGTATTGTATTGAATTGTTTAATCGAATTTAGCTAGTAAACTGAGTGTTTTAAGCAGGTTTCATAGTCTAGAATGTTCAAGAACCTTCCTACGTGATTTGACGCGTCATTTGACGCGATCGCCCGTTCTGCGGGCAATTTTTTTTATTGTTTCGATTAAACAATTAAATACAATACAAATATAAAGTAAAAACAAGTGTTATCGCTATCTATCATAATACAGATAGCGATCCGCTATCTGTATTATGTTATTTTGTCGTTTGGAAACATGTTTTCTGCATCGCGTCGTCTGTTGCAGGGCAGGTTGTCAGGTTGTCAGGATGTAAACAAACGATGACGTAGGCCGGTACAATTTTCGCCCCCGGTACAATTTTAACGTGACAGCGCCAGTCTCGTGGTGCTAGTCCGCCCCTCCCTCGCACCACGCTGATTTGCTTGGTTGTGTGCTCGCAGCAGCCTTCAGATTGGTTGTGTGATAGCAGCACACAACCACTCAGAAGGCATTTTTAAACTGCCAAGCAGATACGGTCGCTGCTTGGCAGATGTTACAATTTCACTGTCTTGCCTGTGTCAAACCGTAGCCGGTGTTGTGCCGAAAAGTGATCAGTTGCCAGAAAGTGATTTCAGCCGCGGGAGCGCGCACAGCCTGTTAAAGCCAGGCTATCGCCTCGAAACGTGTGTGCGGCAGCAAAGTCAGATCAGTCATACTAGTCAATAGCACTACAGGACTATTGTCCGCTGTATTAACACAGATATGTATTTTAAGGTGACAAGACATCAACGTTGTACGGGGATCGACGTCTGATCACTCATAAGCTACTAGTCAATAGCACTACAGGACTATTTTCCGTGAGTCAATTATCATTTTTTTATGCTTTTAAACCACTGCAATCGAAATTATTTCTGTGTGTCTATACAATAAAACATGTATTTTCTTACCATGCATTGTTTTCCCAGATTATAGATTTTTGAAGAAGAATTTTTTTTCTTCTCAAAATGAATTGAAAACATTCATGAGTAGGTCCGATCACATTAAATAGATTAGGGTTCAAACTGACACTATACGATTCATGTGGGCCATGTGGGGTAGATAAGAACAAATCCAGTCTCTTTTATCAGCTGTGAAAATATGACACATTGGAGTCGTTTCCCTCCTGCCAGAAAATGATCTGAAACCGAATCTTGGTACTGAAATGTTTCATATGCCTTAAAATGAGTTGAGAACATTCATGAGTATCAAATTACATAGATTATATCCCATCCAGTGTCTATTACCAGCTGAAACACCTTCACATGGGCAAATATAAGACATTTCAGTCGTTTCCCTCCTGCCAGAAAATGATCTGAAGCTGAATCTTGGTACTGAAATATTTATCTGCCTTAATATGAGTTGAGAACATTCATGAGTATCAAATGACATAGATTAGAACAAGTAAGAGGGAGCAACCCGGACAAAGGCTATCTTTGAAAGCGGAGACGTATGCAGACGTTTGCAGTGATGTCATGGCGTTGCTCTCGCCGGCTCCATGGCTGGCTCTGGCCGGTGTGAAACCAACTGGTTCATAACTGTGATAAGGCTGGAACCAGTTTTGAACTGGCCCTAGCACCAGCCCGGAAATGGCTCTCGGTTCTTTTTGGTATGAAAGGCCTATGCGTGCTGTAACCAGGTGCAATTGCCACAGCCCGCTAAAACAGGTGCAATACCAGGCTTGGCCGCTGAGAACTGGTGGATTCCAGAAGTATGCACTGTTCCTGGGGGCCTGGCCGGGAAGGGCGTCGATGCTAATTTCACTTCCGCAAAACAATCTGCGTCGGCACAGTTGCCGCCTTCAAAACAGCCCGGAGGTTCGGAACGGCCGATTCTTACCTCCGGGGGCAGACGGACGACCCGCCCCAAACGTTGCCTCCGGAACTACTCTTCATATCTCCGTCTGGTTACAGCGTTGTTATGGATGTTACGCAATAAATCCTCTCGAGGGCATTGACTGTCGTTTCACAAATTAACGGCATCGACAATCGCAAACATGATATTTGTAGAGATGATTTTGCTTTGTGTCATCCGAAATCGGCGACAAAAAGTGTAGGCCAATGTGGCGGTGGCATGTGACACCCCTCACCAACCCGCAGATTATTCCCTCAAAATGTTCTTAAATGACCAGTTACAACTCATTGCCAAAGCAGGGGAACAATAAAATAAAAAGGTCAGGTATAGTATAATATAAGTATAAAACGTTAAATACAATATATATACATATCAGATATTATACTACTCTGTCTATTTTCGCGAATGGTCTGACTTTTGACTCTATAATGCTGCCCCGATTTCCGGTGGTATCGCTTCGGTTCTCCCGGAGCACTCCGGATTCGTAAGCTCAGAGGCGACGGACCCATTGACGGACGAAACACCTCCGGGACCGGACGAAACGGTCCGTATCCGTATTTACCGTAGGGTGTGAATGGGCCTTTACGTGTCTTTACGTAAACCTACCCCTTGTTCCGAAATCAGTGTTCAGGAAACGCCCCTCAGAAGTTGGTAGGCTGCGACAGAAAACCGGAAAACTGATTATTCTGGAGACTAGACTTGCCCGCGGGGACCTCTTTGCGCTTCCTTGCTTAATCAGATGAATCAGTTATTAGAACTGCTTGCGATGGTTCAACATGAGCGAGAATTTATCAGTCGATGTTTATAATTATAAGCTATAATGTAGCGTAATGCAAATGTGGAATGGGTTCGCCTCTTACTGCTGGCTGCAAGGTCACTTTAGTCTATCACTAAAATTGGCTTGTTGTGACGTGATCTCGGGGGACTCGGGTAGCATGCCGCCTTCAAAACGGTCTGAGTTTCCGGGAGGTTCGGAGAAAAGTGCTTTAAACACTCTGTTGGGTCTGAGTTTACGCTCTGAGTTGCGTGCGGAAGTAGAGCTACCCGAGTCCTCTGAGTTCACGTCACAACAATGGCTGCCCATTTCATTGATAGACTAAAGTGAATTTGCAGCAAGCAATAGGAGGCGAACTTAACACCAATTCTAACATTTGCATTACGATACATTATAGCTTACAATTATAAATATCACATGAAAGATTCTCGCTCATGTTCAACAATTCCAAGCAGTTCTAATAACTGATTCATCTGATTCAGCAAAAAGGTCCCTGGGGGCATCCATACTTGTTGTTCTGAAGTCTAGTCTCACGAACGATCTGTTTTTCCCGTTTTGTGTCATAGCCTACGAACTTTTGAGGAGCGTTTCCTGAACACTATTATTTCGTGAGAAGGGAAGGTTTACGTAGACACGTAAGAGCTTCCGAACCTCCAAGCTTATTTGAAGGCGGCATCAGAATTCCGAGAGATGAGGACAAAAAGAGGGCGTGCCTCCTTGAAATGCCGCAAGAAAGCTGGGAGATTTCCCCACTAAATCGGAAGGCTGGGGCCCCTACGCAGGGTCGGCCCTGGGCATAGGCAGTATAGGCGAATGCTAAGGGCGCATCCATCGACAGGGGGCGCCAAAAATATGTCTCTTTTTTTTGTCTTTTCTTTTTTTTTGCATACTGTATTCATCTAACTTTAACTTCAATGTTTATATTACTTAGTACCAGTAGTTACGTCGAAATAAATATTAGACAACATAACATAACATGTAAAATAAAAGAGCGCCCTAGTTTCCGTGTCCCCCCCCCCCCCCATAGACTCTACCTGAATCGGGAGGTCGGGAGGGACGAGTTACCTTAGTTACCCAATTGACACATCATTCTAACCGGAGAGGAGATAGCTATCTATTTGCACATCACAATGTCAAAGAAACCTAAACACTCTGGCGCCCAGGGGAGGAAGAGCACGAAAGAAGAGGAGGAAAAACGGGAAAAGACAGAAACACTAAACTTTAATTTGTTTATCTTTAATTTAGGCCTGGCTGGCTGTAGCCAACTGGTCACTTTGTCGGGCTCTTGTTCACCTTTATATCTTTATTTCTCTGGAGCTAACTGTTCCCTATACATAACTCCGCTTAATACGTGGCTATTGGTTTAATTTATTCACTTATCGAAGCAATATTTGGTTTTATTATTTAGTAAGTACAAATAATCCGCCAACAGTTGTCAGGGCGTAGCGCGTTGCCAAGCAACGTGTAAACAACCAGAGTTAACTAGTCATGCAGTGTTTGTTTTTAAAAAAGAAAAGGAACATCAGCTCTTTACCTAGCTGGTCCGCTGCTCAATCCAAACCCACACGCTTCAATGAAAATCAAAACATGTCAGCTATGTTCATAGGTCCATAACAGTTTGTAACCCACAGTAAAATGGGGGTATTATCCTTAAATCATCCAATGCATTGTAGTAACCATTGTTAGAGCGGTGTGTATTTTCAAGCTGATTTGGGTGATAGTTTGTGGTTTGCATGTCTTACATTTCCAATATCTTTCATTCAATAATATATTATTGTATTTTTTTTACACTTCAGTTGAGTGCTTGTTTAATCTCTGGTTAGAACCGAACTAGATAAACCATACTGCATTTAATTGTATTTACAATAATTTGATTCTGAACTCATATCTATTATTGTGCTTATGAATGCCTTTAGTAAACATCATGCATTTCTTTGCAGTATTTCTTGTATACCTTGTTGTATGAATGGTTCATTGTGACTTGTTTTTACGGCAAATTGTTTAATTGTTAAAAATTCTAGCGTCTGCAGTATTTGTGCATACCATATTGTGTTTATGATTCATTGCTTGTTACTTGGTTTGTAATATGTTTTGTGTGTTTAATTTTCCATCTAAAATCAAAGAGTCTCAAAGAGAAACCTTTGTAGCTTTTCTGAGTTTATGAACATTGGTAGTCGAATTTACTGTGCGATCCAAAGGGGTAGGGGGCGCCAGCAAAAATCTTGCCTAGGGCGCCAAATTGGTCAGGGCCGGCCCTGCCTCTACGAATAGTCAAATCTCCTAACGTTTATGCCTCCTTTCCTTAACCTTTGTGGACAACGTCATCGGGTCAAGGAGAGATGAAAAGGTGCTTCCTTTTGAACAGCACTGTTTAAAATTAATTCGACTCCACTTTTCCTAAGAGACGTTATTGCCCGACGGCTGGTATTGCCGACCACTAGCGTCTCTAGTGTGACACTACAATTTTTCCGAAGATTGACAACAAGCGCTCTGTGATCCATGCGTTCTTGTCGTATTTATTTCATTCAGCTTGACGCCAACGGTGAGAATCACTTAGGTCTGACTTGGCCGACGGGAATATTTTAGGCCACTTGAATTCCAATTCACATGTGAAAAAAAAGAGGCTTAATTTATGTTGATGTTGAAATTAACTGCCCCCAGTAGTCTTGCTTAAATGTGAAGTTGATATTTTATTTTCTTATGGCGTATTCTATGTGCTTACTTACGGTGGCGCATTGCATTCACATCACAAAAAAAAAATCTGGTTATCTCGTAATTATGAAATAAAGAACTCATAATTATGAGAAAATATAGCCTAATTAGGCCCCTACGAGATCTTTATGTCATAAAGATCATATATCTTTCTCATAATTACGAGATAATTATCTCGTAATTACGAGATACTTTCTCGTAATTACGAGATAAAGATCTCGTAATTATGAGATATTTTCTCATAATTATGAGATTTTTATGTCATAATTACGAGATAACCTCATTTTTTTTGTGATGTGACTGCAATGCGCCACCGTACTTACTAACAAGCAATAAATGAATTCATTTCTATTAAAATAATTATGTTTCTGGAATTGGCATCAATTATTATCAATTGTATTTTCTTCTCTTCTATTCTTCTGCTTGTGCGTCTTCGGGTAGTGTCGGTAAGCTTCGTCAGTGGCATGTTCCTTTCAATGTTGCCGCCGTAAAGAATTATGGGATACCACCAGAGAATGTCTAATATGAGACGGGCTCTGATACCACTATCTCCTTTCGCAAAGGAAGTCCATGAGGAACCTTTGCTAAAGGAGGGTTAAAGAAAGCATTGAGGCCCCTTCCTAAGCATTTTTAGAATTCGAAACACCTTTACTCCAAGCACTTCCGGGTCATCTCCATAGGAAAGGGAAGTCCTTTTCGACCGCTCGTATTTTGTATTCTATTGTGGGGTTTTATCCACAACAGTATCCATTTGTTAATAAACATGTCACCGTGCGGCCCAACTTTGGAAGAACAGCTTTCGTCCATAATGGATTTACTTGCGAAAGGTGCTGTATCTGAGATTAGCCAACTGTTCTTGGAAGGCTCGGCTACGATTCGCTTGCAATTAACTCGGAGCATGAAAGAAAACCAAGCGCTGAGGAGGAGGATGATGGTGATGAGGAGTAAGATATTTTCTTTGCGGCTTCAAACGAGATCAAATGCATCGTGTGCAGCCAGACATTTTGCCCTGGCTCGAGCCATCGTCTGCAAACCACAGACTAAACCACTGGGAAATGGTGAGTTGTGTCCCGGCTGTGATGGGTGGAAAGCAAGACGGTTCAGGGGGCACTATTATTTTCCACATTTGTAGCAATTGGAAAAAGTTTTAATAATCATGATTCCAAGTTAATAATGACGTTAATCCCATTTCCTGTCTTTGAATGGTCTTGGATGTAATGTATTCCTCATCCTCGTCATCAGGCCTAAAGCACAAGGCGGTTGGAAATTCCACAAATCTTACAGCACCCATAGATTCTAGGCTGACTGCTAGATTCTGCCTGCCCTAAAAAGCCTGATGCTCTTTTGCAAAACATGACCAGAGCCCTGGTGAAACACGAGTCAGATTTGGTAGTTGCATTTCGAAGATGGAAACAGTCAGGAGCCCAGACGGGTTTCAAGACAGATGCCACGTGAGCTGGTTTATCATTCTTATCACATAATTAGTCTTTCACATTCAATAGACAGGAGTATAATCTGCGTACGAGTAGGTATATTCAATAACATGTTCCACTGATAGAGACAGAATTTGGAAAGACTGCTTTTACTTATAATGCACCAGTTGCTGGGAATGAAATTCTTTGCTCAAACGTACCGCTTTCATTTCACCTACTGAGTTGTTGAAGTCGTATCTCAACCAAACAATTCAAATTGTCTGCGCCTGTTTTTAATTTCTGACTTTGTTTTATGTCCCTATTGATTACCTTTGTCCTATGTTAATTGTGTGCTGCTACCTTGGTCAGTGCTCACTTGTAAAATGGATGCCTCAATGTGATTTCTGTCTGGTTAAATAAAGGTTGAATAAACAAATAATCTCAAACATCATTAAATTCAAAACGTAAAAATGATAGCTGATCAGCCTACAGGCAATGACACGTTGTAGTTTGTTATTGTAAACTATAATAAGTGTGCCCATCTTGCATGTCATGTTGTGCACATGTGATTTTGCACTGGTGTTCGATCAGTGTCCTCAACCTGGTCACCCGCTTGGGCTTTTTGGGAGCTCTAGGGAGGAGTTGGTAGGAGGAGACATCCCTCTCAAACTCTGAATCTCTGTTTGCAGTGCACAATTATACCTGTGTCAATGTTACATAAAGATATTTCTAAATAGTTTCGTTCAAGTGTACAAATGCACATTGTCTCCTTTTGTGCAAATAATGTATCGAAACAATTACTTTTTATCATTTTTTCCCTCTCTGCAGAAGACTGCGATGACTGTGGAGACCCCAGCACACAGCGCGGCGCCCCCTCAGATAGTCTGCATGTGGACGCCCCTGGCTCCTCCCACATGTCCAGTCACAGCGAGGAGCTGAGGATCCTGAGCGTCCACGGAAAAGGGGAGGGCCCACTGGCGCTGCACGGCCATGACACCCTCTTCACTGCGTCCGAACCAGAGGCTCTGAGGTCGCTGTCCACGGAACACGGCGTGGTCAAGAGCCTGGAGCGCGGCGAGCAGCTGGTCCGCCGTGAGGAGCTGACTGGGCAGGTTGGAAATCATCTTCTCATTCACCATCCAAAAGAGAGGCCTCCTCTGCTACAACTCCACCACACACCCATAGAAAGCACACACCTTTATGATTCAATGTGTCGTTAGCGGGGATTGACTATTTTTGGATTGACTATTGAACTATTTTGTGCTAATGAAAGATTATGTCTTGTGTGTGTTTCCTTCTTTCTGTGGAAAGCAGCAGACCCCAGACACCATTTTAACCAAGGATGAAGAGGATGTTGGTGGAGGCATTCCCGCTGTAGGTTAGTAATACACATTTCATATAGGGGGTTTATTTGTTCATCAACACGGCGGATGCGAGCGCAGAATGATCGTAAAAAGAAAATTTGTTTGACCGGTTGCCATGGTTATCTCTGTGTGGTTTCTTCTACTAATTATGCTTGCACTTAAAAGCCTGGTCCTCTTTTGAAAGTGCATTATGACCAGAGCCCTGCTAAAACACAAGGACA
This sequence comes from Gadus chalcogrammus, assembly GCF_026213295.1. Taxonomy (NCBI): domain Eukaryota; kingdom Metazoa; phylum Chordata; class Actinopteri; order Gadiformes; family Gadidae; genus Gadus; species Gadus chalcogrammus. Next base: position 18,081,576 of record NC_079418.1, read on the forward strand.
GCTTATACAGTTTATAGTAGAATGATTTACATCTTCTTCATAGCAGACAGGTGTCAGGAATGCTCAGATCAGCTCTGATTCCCAATATAACTACAGTATTGGTAAAACAGGGGATGGAGAACAACAGATCGTCTGGGTTTTGTCTTCATGACCTCCCCACCTCTTTAAAAGGGGGAGACGTAGCGGTGCTACGTCTCAAATGGATACATACTGTATCCCTTTGTGCAAATTATTAATTTGGTACAATTAGTACAATTCAAAGCTGCAAACCTGTCGCTTTTTGGCGACAATCGCCGTTTTCTTAGTCAATTTGGTCATTCACGTGAATCGTGTAGAACCGGAGAGGTTTCTTTTTGGGTTGGGGGGGGGTCCAGAATTGCGAAAAATTATTGGATCATTCTTATAATTGACATTTCTCTGGGCCAATCGGAATCTTGAAGCACACAGCGCAATCTGAGCTCGCCATTGGATGAGACGGTCGCCTGGCTACCGCGCATGCGCATCCGCATCCGCATGCACATGCATGCGGCCAAACAACGCAAGAGAGCTTGCGAAACACTCGTCCAGAGGGGTGTTCAACGAACGGAGGTTTAACAAACACTGAGTTAATGCTGAACTCTAGGTTGATTTACCCTGTGCCGAGTGACTAACCCAGAGTTTTCGGTTCCACAGCAGCGGTTATGCATAGGTTCAATCAACTCAGGGTTGGTAAACACAGGGTTGTGCGTGTCCACGCCAAACCTAAAAAGACGGGATGCATGGATCATGGAAACCCTGATCGAAATGGCGAAACGGGCCGCTTATTTCAATGAAATGGAACTTCAGGTTCTCCTGGAGAGCTATGACGAGTAGGAGGACATTGTCACAAGAAAAGGGAACGCTAAAGCCTCTGCAGCCCGGAGAACCAAAGCCTGGCAGCGGATCGCTGACCGCGTAAATGCGTTAGTTACACGTCAAAAGCATGATCCTTAATATTTGAGCCATGAATATATAAATATCCCAGTTAAGCATTCTTAAAGATCCTACCACATAACCCCTTTCTTCTAAAAAAATATGTACTCCGATGGCTTCCAAGCGGTCAGCGGATCAAGTATAAAAATGAAGCATAAAAAACATACAAACTGGTAAGCTTTTCCCACCATCGTATTGGTATAAATTTAAATAAGCCATTTTTTTAAGCCAATCGTGAAAAGGCCGACAGTCGGCAGACTGGATCTGGCCCTCAAATTGTATTGACCCCGGTGGAGGAGATGTTAATAAACATCAATTCAGGGCGCCCTGGCATGGAGGGGGTACCTGGAGGTACCTACCTCCTCAGAGAGACAGGGGCCATACCCCACTGGTTGAATGTAGGTTTTTGTGTTTTCTTGTATTTTTGATTTTTTTTGCCTTCGAAGTAACTCATGCAAACCATGTGCTTGCCACAGCGCATACTATTCCAAATGTTTCTTTTTTTGGTAACTGGGTAGAAAACCTAAAAGTGACAATTCATCAACTTCACAGATCAAGATGGATTAGTGCGTGTAGCAATCAAACATTCTCCAGTGGATGCAAGTCCGTTAGGACTATTTTATACTTTGTGTTGTAAGTGCCTCTCGGCATAGTACTCAGACAATATTGCTCTTTGTATGATATGAGGCCGATACAAATCTTGGATGGGTCATCTGAAAGGACTGAGATGTGCTCAGCATCTCCAACATTATAGCCTAGATAAAACTACCATTTGCAAAAAAGGAGGGCTATGCAAATAGTCTTGAGTGAACTGAGGCCAGGTCCTCGATTGGTAGTGTTGGCTATGTAAGGCTATTTAAATATATTAAAGATTTGCGCGAGAATCTATAGGCCTATCTCTCCACTCCAGCAAAAAGTCATATGATATGCCAAGATGTCGAGCCGTGGTCTTACCAATCGCTCCCGGTGGATTGCACGTATAATTTGCGTTTCGATATCAGCAGTTCTCTCATCAAAAGGGCATGCCATTGTGAAAACATGAAATCTGCGGTGAACGCGTTTAAATACCCAAAACCGGGTTATGTTTCAAACTTAACCTGCGCATTACCTGCTCCGACATGGTTTGATTCAGAGCATATGTTTCTATAGCAACTAACATACCGTGATCCTTTTGGAACGGAAAACCTAGGGGTACAGCAAACCCTGGGTTAATTTACCCGGTTATGTGATAAAACCGGCTTTGTGGAACACCCCACAAGAGACAAAAAAAGAAAAATTGTGACAGTTGTAAATAAAATATTTTTTATAAGCCTAAAGGATGTTTAGACATTGATTTTTGATAAAGTATGCCGAGTTTTGTTAAGTCACGCTCAGACTAGTGTCATTTGTATATTACAATCAAAAAAAAATCCCCCCGTGACAATGTCACCTTTTTTCCTCTGAGGAGTTTGCAGGTCTGACAATTACTTTCTGCCTTTATTCCCTCTGCAGAAGACTGCGATGACTTTGGAGACTGCAGCACACAACCCAGCGTCACCTTGGATAGTCTGCATGTGGACGCTCCTGGCTCCTCCCACCTGTCAAGTCACTACAGGGAGCTGAGGATCCTGAGTGTCCACGGAAAAGGGGAGGACCCACTGGCGGTGGACGGCCATGACAACATCTTCACCGTGTTCAAACTGGAGACTCTGAGCTCGCTGTCTGCGGAACACAGCGTGGCAAAGAGCCTGGAGCGCGGCGAGCAGCTGGTCCACCGTGAGGAGCTGACTGTGCAGGTTGGAAATCATCTTCTCATTCACCATCCAAAAGAGAGGCTTCCTCTGCTACAACTCTACCACACACCCATAGAAAGCACACACCTTTATGATTCAATGTGTCGTTAGCGGGGATTGACTATTTTTGGATTGACTATTGAACTATTTTGTGCTAATGAAAGATTATGTCTTGTGTGTGTTTCCTTCTTTCTGTGGAAAGCAGCAGACCCCAGACACCATTTTAACCAAGGATGAAGAGGATGTTGGTGGAGGCATTCCCGCTGTAGGTTAGTAATACACATTTCATATAGGGGGTTTATTTGTTCATCAACACGGCGGATGCGAGCGCAGAATGATCGTAAAAAGAAAATTTGTTTGACCGGTTGCCATGGTTATCTCCGTGTGGTTTCTTCTACTAATTATGCTTGCACTTAAAAGCCTGGTCCTCTTTTGAAAGTGCATCATGACCAGAGCCCTGCTAAAACACAAGGACAACTTATACAGTTTATAGTAGAATGATTTACATCTTCTTTATAGCAGACAGATGTCAGGAATGCTCAGATCAGCTCTGATTCCCAATATAACTACAGTATTGGTAAAACAGGGGATGGAAAACAACACATCGTCTGGGTTTTGTCTTCATGACCTCCCCACCTCTTTAAAAGGGGGAGACGTAGCGGTGCTACGTCTCAAATGGATACATACTGTATCCCTTTGTGCAAATTATTAATTTGGTACAATTAGTACAATTCAAAGCTGCAAACCTGTCGCTTTTTGGCGACAATCGCCGTTTTCTTAGTCAATTTGGTCATTCACGTGAATCGTGTAGAACCGGAGAGGTTTCTTTTTGGGTTGGGGGGGGGTCCAGAATTGCGAAAAATTATTGGATCATTCTTATAATTGACATTTCTCTGGGCCAATCGGAATCTTGAAGCACACAGCGCAATCTGAGCTCGCCATTGGATGAGACGGTCGCCTGGCTACCGCGCATGCGCATCCGCATCCGCATGCACATGCATGCGGCCAAACAACGCAAGAGAGCTTGCGAAACACTCGTCCAGAGGGGTGTTCCACGAACGGAGGTTTAACAAACACTGAGTTAATGCTGAACTCTAGGTTGATTTACCCTGTGCCGAGTGACTAACCCAGAGTTTTCGGTTCCACAGCAGCGGTTATGCATAGGTTCAATCAACTCAGGGTTGGTTAACACAGGGTTGTGCGTGTCCACGCCAAACCTAAAAAGACGGGATGCATGGATCATGGAAACCCTGATCGAAATGGCGAAACGGGCCGCTTATTTCAATGAAATGGAACTTCAGGTTCTCCTGGAGAGCTATGACGAGTAGGAGGACATTGTCACAAGAAAAGGGAACGCTAAAGCCTCTGCAGCCCGGAGAACCAAAGCCTGGCAGCGGATCGCTGACCGCGTAAATGCGTTAGTTACATGTCAAAAGCATGATCCTTAAAAAAAATATGTACTACGATGGCTTCCAAGCGGTCAGCGGATCAAGTATAAAAATGAAGTATAAAAAACATACAAACTGGTAAGCTTTTCCCACCATCGTATTGGTATAAATTTAAATAAGCCATTTTTTTAAGCCAATCGTGAAAAGGCCGACAGTCGGCAGACTGGATCTGGCCCTCAAATTGTCTTGACCCCGGTGGCGGAGATGTTAATAAACATCAATTCAGGGCGCCCTGGCATGGAGGGGGTACCTGGAGATACCTACCTCCTCAGAGAGACAGGGGCCATACCCCACTGGTTGAATGTAGGTTTTTGTGTTTTCTTGTATTTTTGATTTTTTTTGCCTTCGAAGTAACTCATGCAAACCATGTGCTTGCCACAGCGCATACTATTCCAAATGTTTCTTTTTTTGGTAACTAGAAAACCTAAAAGTGACAATTCATCAACTTCACAGATCAAGATGGATTAGTGTGTGTAGCAATCAAACATTCTCCAGTGGATGCAAGTCCGTTAGGACTATTTCATACTTTGTGTTGTAAGTGCCTCTCGGCATAGTACTCAGACAATATTGCTCTTTGTATGATATGAGGCCGATACAAATCTTGGATGGGTCATCTGAAAGGACTGAGATGTGCTCAGCATCTCCAACATTATAGCCTAGATAAAACTACCATTTGCAAAAAAGGAGGGCTATGCAAATAGTCTTGAGTGAACTGAGGCCAGGTCCTCGATTGGTAGTGTTGGCTATGTAAGGCTATTTAAATATATTAAAGATTTGCGCGAGAATCTATAGGCCTATCTCTCCACTCCAGCAAAAAGTCATATGATATGCCAAGATGTCGAGCCGTGGTCTTACCAATCGCTCCCGGTGGATTGCACGTATAATTTGCGTTTCGATATCAGCAGTTCTCTCATCAAAAGGGCATGCCATTGTGAAAACATGAAATCTGCGGTGAACGGGTTTAAATACCCAAAACCGGGTTATGTTTCAAACTTAACCTGCGCATTACCTGCTCCGACATGGTTTGATTCAGAGCATATGTTTCTATAGCAACTAACATACCGTGATCCTTTTGGAACGGAAAACCTAGGGTTACAGCAAACCCTGGGTTAACTTACCCGGTTATGTGATAAAACCGGCTTTGTGGAACACCCCACAAGAGACAAAAAAGAAAAATTGTGACAGTTGTAAATAAAATATTTTTTATAAGCCTAAAGGATGTTTAGACATTGATTTTTGATAAAGTATGCCGAGTTTTGTTAAGTCACGCTCAGACTAGTGTCATTTGTATATTACAATCAAAAAAAAATCCCCCCGTGACAATGTCACCTTTTTTCCTCTGAGGAGTTTGCAGGTCTGACAATTACTTTCTGCCTTTATTCCCTCTGCAGAAGACTGCGATGACTTTGGAGACTGCAGCACACAACCCAGCGTCACCTTGGATAGTCTGCATGTGGACGCTCCTGGCTCCTCCCACCTGTCAAGTCACGACAGGGAGCTGAGGATCCTGTGTGTCCACGGAAAAGGGGAGGACCCACTGGCGGTGGACGGCCATGACAACATCTTCACCGTGTTCAAACTGGAGACTCTGAGCTCGCTGTCTGCGGAACACAGCGTGGCAAAGAGCCTGGAGCGCGGCGAGCAGCTGGTCCACCGTGAGGAGCTGACTGGGCATCGGGGCCGCGGCAAGGACCGGCCCGCTGTGTTGTCTGGCGAGTGTTTTCCCGACAAAACCAATAAGGTCATCCACAGGCGTACCCACACCGGCGAGAAGCCGTACGGGTGCGACCAGTGCACGATGAGCTTCAAACGGAAAGACAGCCTGAAGAGCCACATGAGGAGGACTCACCCCGGGGAGAAGCCCTACAGGTGTGATCAATGCGTGAAGTGCTACTATAGGAGCTCTCACCTGAAGAGGCACATGACGACTCACTCCATGGAGAAGCCCTACAGGTGTGATCAATGCGTGAAGTGCTACTATAGGAGCTCTCACCTGAAGAGGCACATGAAGACTCACTCCGGGGAGAAGCCCTACAGGTGCAACCAATGCGTGAAGCGCTTCAATCAGAGCTCTCACCTGAAGATCCACATGAGGACTCACTCCGGGGAGAAGCCCTACAGGTGTAACCAATGCGTGAAGCGCTTCATTAGGAGTTCCAACCTGACGGTCCACATGAGGATTCACTACAAGGAGAAGCCCTACAGGTGTGACCAATGCATGAAGCGCTTCATTTCGAGCTCTCACCTGAAGAGCCACATGAGGACTCACTCCGGGGAGAAGCCCTACAGGTGCAACCAATGCGTGAAGCGCTTCATTTTTAGCTCTCACCTGAAGATCCACATGAGGACTCACTCCGGGGAGAAGCCCTACAGGTGTAACCAATGCATGAAGCGCTTCAATCAGAGCGGTCACCTGAAGAGACACGTGAAGACTCACTCTGGGGAGAAGCCCTACAGGTGTAACCAATGCGTGAAGTGCTTCAGTCGGAATTCCATTTTGAAGGTCCACATGAGGACTCACTCCGGGGAGAAGCCCTGAAGGTGCAACGCCAGCCTCAGTGACCCTAGCAATTTGCGTTGGCACATGCTCAAGCACAGAGGCAATGGGATGCTTTGACATGGGCAATGGGACCTTTTGATTCACGCCTCTATCCTGTTTTTGTTTAAATTTGTCTGCTGTAGTTATTTTTTATTCACGATTAGAGACGCTTTCCAACTTTTCATTCACTTTTCTTTTATTGTTGTAAATAATTGATTTATGTGTGATGATGAATCATTTATTTTTTGGACACTTCGGACAACCAAAATTAATTTTACAATTTGGAGCATGATCATGGGAAGATATAGGCAGCAAATTTACAGAGCATTCATTCAATGAGTCAATGGGTGTACATGATTCTTATAGGCAATTTCACATCGTGGGTTAATACAAAGGAAGCAAAGGTGTACAAGTATCTATAGAAGTTCGGACTTCTATAGAAACTTGTACAAATCGAAATATTGCCGCACCAATATTGCCGCACTCTTGTCGTCACACCAATCCCTCAAGATGATAGGAAATTTTGCACTGACCCTATAATGACATGCCGCGTCCTGCTATGCGGTCCAACACCCCCATCTAGTGGCCACTTGACGCCAGTGTACCTAATTCTTCCGTCACACCTGTTTTCAATCATCAATCTCCACTTTCTACTTCAGCCGGGGATCTCCATCCAACCGGCGCCAGTTCGTAGTTTACAACTACCCAGTTCGCATCGGTCCTACCAGTATTCTCTAGACCCAGTTCAGGGTTCCCGTTCTCTTGATAACCCTCTCCCCTCTCCCTTCGTTCTCCGTCCGTTACTCTGCCTAACCGTCGCCGAACCCATGCCGGCCTGACTACCCGCCTGTTGTCGAGTCCTTGCCTGTCTGACTGCCTGCCTGATGCTGAACCCTTGCCTGCCTGACTACCCACCTGTCGCTGAGTCCTTGCCTGTCTGACTGACTCCCTGTTGCCGAACCCTCGCCTGCCTGACTGCTTCGCCCCAGCTTGTCTCCTACCCCGTGTCCCAATAAACCCTGTTTCCTTTTTCCCCGTCTCTGTCTCCCTGTGTCCAGCGCTTGGGTCCCCTCGCCCTATTCCTTAACATATAACCTTGCAGGAAATCACATTTGCAGTTGAACATTGTAAAACTAACAAATCTCCTGGAGTTGATGGCCTCTCTGCAGAGTTTTTTCAGGCTTTTACACAAGATTTAGCTCTTTTTCTACTTGAAGTAATATTAGAAAGTGTTGAAAAAGGTTCTTTACCTCCTTCACTGACCCAAGGCTTAATTACGTTAATCCCCAAGCCCAAAAAGGATCTACTGTTTATAGATAATTGGCGACCTATTTCATTAGTAAACACTGTCTACAAAATGTTTGACTCAATTGAAAATAGATTAAAAAATGTTTTTATTGATGAAGTCCAATCAGGGATTCGTGAGAAAAATACATGTCTCAAACAATATTTGGCTTGTCTTAGATGTAATTGATTTATCATTTTTATGTCCTGATGATAGCTTTATCTTTTTCTTGGACTTCTATAAAGCTTTTGACACAGTAGAACATAACTTTATATTTCAAACTATTGAGAAATTTGGTTTTGGCGAAAAAATAATCTGGGCTGCCCTGCCTCTGTCTACCTATTCATTTTTTCTACACAACTTCTTTCCAAGTGCCAATTTCTATCAAAACAATATAATTACTTTCCACAAGTTCTGGACTCTGCTTGTATCTGAAGAAGTGTGAACTTTTTTCCCTTAGAGAAAGCGACACCTCCCAGGTTTGTAACATACCAATCAAAGATAAGATTACTTCTAGGGATTAATATAATGAATAACGAGGAGGAGAGATGCTCTGTAAACTTTAATTTGATTGGTGAAAAGACAAAGAAACAGCTTAATCAATGGCTGCAGAGAGATTTATCCTTGAAAGAACGAGTATGGTTGACAAAGGCAGAAGGTTTATCTCGGCCTACATATTACGAATATTACATATTACGCAGGGACGCGGGAAGTGGGGGTGCTTAGGGTGCTGCAGCACCCCCCTGGCGGTCCCTGGCTGTAACTGCAAGTGAGAACGTTTTCTGAACAAATCAATACTTTTTTTTTTTGAGTAGAATTTTTATCATACAACATGATTATTCATGCAATTATTGACATCCACCCTTTTTGTTATATTTATCATATTAGCATTTAATTTTATTTAGGACATTGTCTGTGTAGGCTGACGTAGTGACGCACAACCTAGAACAATGCTGTGTGCGCGACGGGAAAATTCGAAAAGTCAAGCTTGTTACAAGTGCAATGTGTCGCAGAAAATAAGTATTTTCCGATTTTTTGGCACCAAGAAGGCAAAACTTCGCGATCAAAACACAAGCCTTCCAATTCCCTGCATTCCGTATGTGACCTGTCCATAGCTCAATATGGTAGGCCTACTATGCTGATTATACATAAGCATGTTGGTGTTCAACATCTGTTGTGGTGAAAAACATTCTAAAACTGGTGTAAAATGTTGCCATATTAATAGACACGTTGAATGTTATCGTTTTAATTCTGGAATCCCGCACGAAAACTGGTTGGCAAAAAAAGAGCAAAGATGGACGGACGGTTCACTTGACGGAGAAATCGTCACCTTCCTAATATCAGACAACTCGTAAGTCTGGATGAAAATGTAGGCTTTCGTTTACAGTCACTTTATTTTGTAAACCTTTAGAAATAACCTCCTGAATCCTTGTTATAACGCTGTGTATATTCCCGGACCGCAACAGCTTGTCGGCATGTTGTTAGTGTGTGCAATTTAGCACAGTATCAGCCGAGTTTACTCTAATTTCCACATTGTTTACTTGCTAACCATTTCGAATAACAGTGGCTAGTTGGCAGAGTTAGTATTTTTACACACCAGTAAGTGTTTATCAGAGCGGAGCCCTAAATGTGACGTCACCCGTCATATCGTCTCTGTAAACATTGGATGTTGCGCAGCATTTATTATGACGTCATTATATAGACTCTCTCTCAGCACCCCCCACTCGGACTGACTTCCCGCGTCCCTGATATTACGGCTTACATATTACGAACTCGGCACTACGGTGCCGAGTTCCAAGTGCGGGTGTGGTGACGTATCATGCGTCGAGAGCAGCGAAGAGCTGTAGTTCACAAAGCGGCCTCACGTAAAATCTAAAATTATCAAACTTCTTCACGAACATTTTTAGTTTTCTTTGCATGAAAAATTATCATTTAAATCCACAAACAACATATGTGTAATCCAGGGCATATAAAGGGACCAGAAAATAATTATTTTCTCTCCATTGACACCCATTCATATTTTTCGATCTCATAGGTCCCATGAGCTCTACCGGAAGAGGCGTGACTTCGCCACTCTATCTCCTTTCGTAAAGGAAGCATATTGAGGAACCTTTGCTAAAGGAGGGTTAAAGAAAGCATTGAGGCTCCTCACCTAAGCATTTTTAGAATTCGAACCACCTTTCCTCCAAGCACTTCCGGGTCATCTCCATAGGAAAGGGAAGTACCTTTCGACCGCTCGTATTTTGTATTCTATTGTGGGTTTTTATCCACAACAGTATACATTTGTTAATAAACATGTCACCGTGCGGCCCAACTTTGGAAGAACAGCTTTCGTCCATAATGGATGTACTTGCGAAAGGTGCTGTATCTGAGATTAGCCAACTGCTCTTGGAAGGCTCGGCTACGATTCGCTTGCAATTAACTCGGAGCATGAAAGAAAACCAAGCGCTGAGGATGAGGATGAAGGTGATGAGGAGTGAGCTGTTTTCTTTGCGGATTCAAACGAGATCAAATGCATCGTGTGCGGCAAGTCGTTTTACCCTGGCTCGAGCCAACATCTGCAAACCACAGACTAAACCACAGGGAGATGGTGAGTTGTGTCCCGGGCCGTGATGGGTGGAAAACAAGACGGTCCAGGGTTTCAGGGGTCACTATTAGTTGTTACATTTGAAGTAATTGGGAAAAGTTGATGATTCAAAATGAACAATGAATAATAGTCCCATTTCCTGCTCTTTGAATGGTCTTGGGTGAAAAGTATTCCTCAGTCATCCGGCCCGAGACACAAGGGGGCGGTTGGAAATTCCACTCATGTTACAGCACACATGGATTCTAGGCTGACTGCTAGTTTCTACCTGGTGCTCTTTTGAAAAGCATGAACACCAGGGCCTTGATGAAACTCGAGTCAAACTTGGAAGTTGCATTTCAAAGATGGAAACTGTCAAGAGCCGAAAATGGTTTCCAGACGAATGCCACATGAGCTGGTTAATAATCTCAAACATCGATTCATTCAAAACCTATAAATGTTAGCTGATCAGCTTACAGGGAATGACGCGTTGTCGCTTGTTATTGCCAGAATAGATTAATTACGCTTGTCTTGAATGTCATGTTATGCTCGTATCATTTTGCGCTGGTGTTCGTTCAGTGTCCTCCACCTGGTCAACCGCTTGAGCTTTGAGTTGAGGGAATCTGTGTCTGCACTAGTACACATTTTGAACCCTCTGTGTTACATACATTTAAATAGTTTCTTTATTGTCTCCTTTTCTTCAAATAATGTTTCAAAACAATCACTTTCTGTCATTTTTTCCCCTCTGCAGAAAACTGCGATGACTTTGGAGACCGCAGCACACAGCGCGACACCACCTCAGAGAGTCTTTACGCCCCTGGCTCCTCCCACATGTCCAGTCACAGCGAGCAGCTGAGGATCCTGAGTGTCCACGGAAAAGGGGAGGGCCCACTGGTGCTGGACGGCCATGACACACTCTTCACCGCGTCTGAACGGGACGCCAAGAACTCGCTGTCTGCAGACCACAGCGTGGTCAAGAGCCTGGAGCGCGGCGAGCAGCTGGTGCGCCGCGAGGAGCTGACTGGGCAGGTTGGAAATCATCTTCTCATTCACCATCCAAAAGAGAGGCGTCCTCTGCTACAACTCTAGCACACACCCATAGAAAGCACACACCTTTATGATTCAATGTGTCGTTAGCGGGTATTGACAACTATTCTGTGCTAATGAAAGAATATGTCTTGTGTGTGTTTCCTTCTTTATGTGAAAAGCAACAGACCCCAGACACCATTTTAATCAAAGATGAAGAGGATATTGGTGGAGGCATGCCTGCTGTAGGTTAGTAATACATATTGCATATAAAGCAAGCAAATAAACGACCTGGATCAACTGAGAATGTACTCTGCTGCTAAAAAAACAAGGACTAATTATACAGGTTGTAGTAGAATTATTGACATGTTCTTCATGGCAGACGGGTGTCAGGAATGTTGAGATCAGCTCTGATTCCCAATAGGGGTGTACCGATACATGTTTTCGTATTGAACCGAATCACTACGGATGTCACGGTAGTGATTCGGTAGCATTTCCACCCTCTGGTGGAAATGCGCAATTTCTGTTTACTTTGCAGTTTCATAAATAAGACATTCAGAATTTTCTGTTTTATAACTGAGTCTGGAGTCTGGAGGTTAAGTGTAGTACTTATTGTTTACTGTTTAAATCTTAGATTACACAGTTCAAGCTGTTGCAGCTAGTTCAGGGGAGAGACTGTATGACACTAGGTGGTACAACCTGAGACAATAAAAAATAGTTGCCTTCTGCATTATTGTTTTTTCTTTTCCCTTCATTGTACCGAACTCGTACCGAGACGTGATGTCTGCACCGAGGTATGAACCGATCCGTGACTTCATTGTGCCGTTACATCCCTAATAATATTATTCCCAATATAACTACAGTTTTGTTAAAACAGGTGATAGGAAAACAGATACCATGGGTTGTGTCTAGGGATGTAACGGTATGAAAATTTAACCTCACGGTTATTGTGGCCAAAATTATCCCGGTTTTCGGTATTATCGCGGTATTTTTAAACACCCAAAATATGCCCCTACTTCAGACTTAGTCCTCTTAGTAGGTAGGGATGGGCAACGATCGTCGAATAGTCAGACTCGCGTAGAATATCAATAATATAATATGACTATAGTTATTTATTACACGGCTCTTCTCAATGCTGTTGAACGCTCTGTTCACTTGCATGGGCCGTCACAACTTCTGGTGGTGAATAATTTTTTAATAATTCACCGTTGCTAAGCATATAATGACCGCTGTCAAGGAAGGTAAAAAAAACGACTTCTCTGCTGATCAAAACTACGACTGCTGGTAACAAATAAATTGTAGAAAAAAAAAAAGTTCACCGTCATGCTGGCTGTGTTCAGTAAAATAAATAAATAAATAAATAGCAATCTGTTTTCGGCGCATGTAGGCCTATCTGCCTAAGCCCACGTTGAAATAATTTTGATGTTGAATGTTGACGGGCAGTTGTTGAAATAAACAGATTGATTTCATACAAATCATAAAAGCCTCTCTCTCTGTCATTGTGTGTGTGTGTATCCGAGTTGCGGGCGTGTGTGTGGGGGGGGGGGGTCTTGATTTTCGAATATTGAATAGTAATTTTGCCAGAAATGCACATTCCTAGAAGGCTAATGGATGTCTTGAGCGCTGTCGTCTCCTCCTTCAGCCATGATTCCAACTTCAAGAAACTTAAAAACATTATGTGTAGCTCCCAAGTAGTACACACGAGACCAGAGGTCTTTGTTCGTTTTATTTTCCAGGTCGAACCAACCCGTGAGAATTGGGTTTATAGAGAAAAATAATTAAAATGAATAAATACAATTGACAATATGCAAATGTAGGTTTTTACAACAACACATCAGGTGTTACATTTACACCAAAAAAACACTGTGCAAATAATGAATTAACACAATTACATTCTGTCATTCTTTCCCTCTGTAGAATACTGCGATGACTTTGGAGACTGCAGCACACAACACGGCGCCACCTTGGATAATCTGCATGTGGACGCTCCTGGCTCCTCCCACATGTCAAGTCACAACAGGGAGCTGCGGATCCTGAGCGTCTATGGAAATGGGGAGGGCCCACTGACGGGGGACGGCCATGACAACCTCTTCACCGCGTTCAAACCGGAGGCTCTGAGCTCGCTGCCCGCGGTACACAGCGTGGGAAAGAGCCTGGAGCGCGGCGAGCAGCTGGTCCGCCGCGAGGAGCTGACTGGGCAGGTTGGAAATCATCTTCTCATTCACCATCCAGAAGAGAGGCTTCCTCTGCTACAACTCTAGCACACACCCATAGAAAGCACACACCTTTATGATGCAATGTGTCGTTAGCGGGGATTGACAACTATTTTGTGCTAATGAAAGATTATGTCTTGTGTGTGTTTCCTTTCTGTGGAAAGCAGCAGACCCCAGACACCATTTTAACCAAGGATGAAGAGGATATTGGTGGAGGCATGCCCGCTGTAGGTTAGTAATACACATTGCATATAGGGGGTTTATTTGTTCATCAACACGGCTGATGCGAGCGCAGAATGATCATAAAAATAAAATTTGTTTGACCGGTTGCCATGGTTATCTCTGTGTGGTTACTTCTACTAATCATGCTTGCACTTAAAGGTTGGGTATGGAATTCGCTTTTTTGGCCATTTTTGCAAAATTACTTGAAATCCTTATCATAACCCACTTACAGCCACTGAGTTAGAAGTACTGACATGAAAATTAAACGAGTCAATCATCTGTGGAACGGGCAGGGCTCGAAAAACTCCAGCCAATGATTTCCAGAGCCACCGAGCTGCATTGGACAGTAAGTACGTCAATCAAACGGTCGCACTGCACTCCCCCTCTCCCCGCGCGACCCCTTCGTGCACGTACTCAAAGCTCGTGACCCAGAGCAAGCTTCTGTATGTTGTTATCCTGCGGTAGCTACTGGAGCTAGCTAATGGCTCGCTCTCGCGCATCTGTGTTCACTCGTGCATGATTGCGCGTCCATGTACTTGGAATTGGTGGAGTCAGAGTCAGCGTTGAAGGAGAGGGGGTAGGACCATTTGAGTTGTTTATTTTCAAAATCTGCTGGCGTTTCGCAAATGCCATACCCAACCTTTAAATGCCTGGTCCTCTTTTGAAAGTGCATTATGACCAGAGCCCCGCTAAAACACAAGGACTACTTGTACAGTTATAGTAGAATGATTTACATCTTCTTCATAGCAGACAGGTGTCAGGAATGCTCAGATCAGCTCTGATTCCCAATATAACTACAGTATTGGTAAAACAGGGGATAGAAAACAACAGCTCGTCTGGGTTTTGTCTTCATGACATCCCCACATCTTTAAAAGGGGGAGACGTAGCGGTGCTACGTCTCAAATGGATACATACTGTATCCCTTTGTGCAAATTATTAATTTAGTACAATTACTTCCTGCCTTTATTCCCACTGCAGAAGACTGCGATGAGTTTGGAGACTGCAGCACACAACACGGCGCCACCTTGGATACTCTGCATGTGGACGCCCCTGGCTCCTCCCACATGTCCAGTAACAGCGAGGAGCTGCGGATCCTGAGTGTCCACGGAAAAGGGGAGTACCCACTGGCGGTGGACGGCCATGACAACCTCTTCACAGTGTTCAAACTGGAGACTCTGAGCTCGCTGTCTGCGGAACACAGCGGGGCAAAGAGCCTGGAGCGCGGCGAGCAGCTGGTCCACCGTGAGGAGCTGACTGGGCATCAGGGCGGCGGTAAGGACCGGCCCGCTGTGTTGTCTGGCGAGTGTTTTCCCGAAAAAAACAATATGGTCATCCACAGGCGTACCCACACCGGCGAGAAGCCGTACGGGTGCGACCAGTGCACGGAGCGCTTCAAACGGAAAGACAGCCTGAAGAGCCACATGAGGAGGACTCACTCCGGGGAGAAGCCCTACAGGTGTGATCAATGCGTGAAGCGCTTTATGAGGAGCTCCAACCTGAAGGTCCACATGAGGACTCACTCCGAGGAGAAGCCCTACAGGTGTAACCAATGCGTGAAGCGCTTCATTGTGAGCTCTCACCTGAAGATCCACATGAGAACTCACTCCGGGGAGAAGCCCTACAGGTGTAACCAATGCGTGAAGCGCTTCAGTACGAGTTCCAACCTGACGGTCCACATGAGGACTCACTCCGGGGAGAAGCCCTACAGGTGTAACCAATGCGTGAAGCGCTTCAGCCAGAGCTCCCACCTGACGGGCCACATGAGGACTCACTCCGAGGAGAAGCCCTACAGGTGTAACCAATGCGTGAAGCGCTTCAGTACGAGTTCCCACCTGACGGTCCACATGAGGAGGACTCACTCCGGGGAGAAGCCCTACAGGTGTAACCAATGCGTGAAGCGCTTTATGAGGAGCTCCAACCTGAAGGTCCACATGAGGACTCACTCCGGGGAGAAGCCCTACAGGTGTAACCAATGCGTGAAGCGCTTCAGTACGAGTTCCCACCTGACGGTCCACATGAGGACTCACTCCGGGGAGAAGCCCTACTGGTGTAACCAATGCGTGAAGCGCTTCAGTACGAGTTCAAACCTGACGGTCCACATGAGGAGGACTCACTCCGGGGAGAAGCCCTGAAGGTGCAACACCAGCCTCAGTGACCCTAGCAATTTGCGTTGGCACATGCTCAAGCACAGAGGCAATGGGGTGCTTTGACACGGGCAATGGGACCTTTTAATTCACACCTCTATCCTGTTTTTGTTTAAATTTGTCTGTTCTAGTTATTTTTTATTCACGATTGTAGCTCTATAGCTCTGTTCCAGACTGTTCCCGGGAAGAAGATTCCTGCGCCTGGGAGTTTGCAAACCATTTCAGGTTTTGTTGTTAGCTTATGCAAGTGGTAATAAAGCCTTAATCTTTCAAACCTAGTCCTTCTCGACCTCTCGTATTTTGTTACAGTATTCGATTTTTTAATTTTTTATCCACAACAGGGTAAAATATGTTGATAAACATGTCGCCCTGCGGCTCAACTTTGGAAGAACAGCTTTCGTCCATAATGGACGTACTTGCGAAAGCTGCCGTATCTGAAATTAGCCAATTGTTCTCGGAAGGCTCGGCTACCCTTCGATTACAAATAACTCAGAGCCTGAAAGAAAACCAAGCGCTGAGGATGAAGGTGATGAGGAGTACGCTGTTTTCTTTGCGGATTCAAACGAGATCAAATGCATCCTGTGCGGCAAATCGTTTTGGTGGGAGATGGTGAGTTGTGTCCCGGGCCGTGATGGGTGGAAAACAAGACGGTCCAGGGTTTCAGGGGTCACTATTAGTTGTTTCATTTGGAGTAATTGGGAAAAGTTGATGATTCAAAATGAACAATGTATAATGACGTTAGTCCCATTTCCTGCTCTTTGAATGGTCTTGGATGTAATGTATTCCTCAGTCATCCGGCCCGAAACACAAGGCGGTTGGAAATTCCACTCATGTTACAGCACACATGGATTCTAGGCTGACTGCTAGTTTCTACCTGGTGCTCTTTTGAAAAGCATGAAGACCAGGGCCTTGATGAAACACGAGTCAAACTTGGAAGTTGCATTTCAAAGATGGAAACTGTCAAGACCCGAAAATGGTTTCCAGACAGATGCCACATGAGCTGGTTCATAATCTCAAACATCGATTCATTCAAAACCTATAAATGTTAGCTGATCAGCTTACAGGGAATGACACGTTGTCGCTTGTTATTGCCAAAATAGAATAATTACGCTTGTCTTGCATGTCATGTTATGCTCGTATCATTTTGCGCTGGTGTTCGTTCAGTGTCCTCCACCTGGTCAACCACTTGAGCTTTGAGTTGAGGGAATCTGTGTCTGCACTAGTATACATTTTGAACCCTCTGTGTTACATACATTTAAATAGTTTCTTTATTGACTCCTTTTCTGCAAATAATGTCATTTTTTCCCCTCTGCAGAACACTGCGATGACTTTGGAGACCGCAGCACACCGCGCGGCGACCCCTCAGATCGTCTGCATGTGGACGCCCCTGGCTCCTCCCACAAGTCCACTCACAACGAGGAGCTGAGGATCCTGAGCGTCCACGGAAAAGGGGGGGGCCCACTGGTGCTGCACGGCCATGACACCCTCTTCACTGCGTCCGAACCAGAGGCTCTGAGCTCGCTGTCCACGGAACACGGCGTGGTCAAGAGCCTGGAGCGCGGCGAGCAGCTGGTCCGCCGTGAGGAGCTGACTGGGCAGGTTGGAAATCATCTTCTCATTCACCATCCAAAAGAGAGGCTTCCTCTGCTACAACTCCAGCACACACCCATAGAAAGCACCCACCTTTATGATTCAATGTGTCGTTAGCGGGGATTGACAACTATTTTGTGCTAATGAAAGATTATTTCTTGTGTGTTTCCTTCTTTATGTGGAAAGCAGCAGACCCCAGACACCGTTTTAACCAAGGATGAAGAGGATATTGGTGGAGGCATGCCTGCTGTAGGTTAGTAATACACATTTCATATAGGGGGTTTATTTGTTCATCAACACGGCGGATGCGAGCGCAGAATGATCGTTTCAAATGGATACATACTGTATCCCTTTGTGCAAATTATTAATTTAGTACAATTAGTACAATTCAAAGCTGCAAACTTGTCGCTTTTCGGCGACAATCGCCGTTTTCTTAGTCAATTTGGTCCGCATCCGCATGCGCATCCGCATCCGCATCCATGCGCATGCATGCGGCCAAACAACGCAAGAGAGCTTGCGAAACACTCGTCCTGAGGGGTGTTCCACGAACGGAGGTTTAACAAACACTGAGTTAATGCTGAACTCTAGGTTGATTTACCCTGTGCCGAGTGACTAACCCAGAGTTTTCGGTTCCACAGCAGCGGTTATGCATTAGTTCAATCAACTCAGGGTTGGTTAACACAGGGTTGTGCGCGTCCACGCCAAACCTAAAAAGACGTGATGCATGGATCATGGAAACCCTGATCGAAATGGCGAAACGGGCCGCTTATTTCAATGAAATGGAACTCCAGGTTCTCCTGGAGAGCTATGACGAGTAGAAGGACATTGTCACAAGAAAAGGGAACGCTAAAGCCTCTGCAACCCGGAGAACCAAAGCCTGGCAGCGGATCGCTGACCGCGTAAATGCGTTAGTTACACGTCAAAAGCATGATCCTTAATATTTGAGCCATGAATATATATAAATATCCCAGTTAAGCATTCTTAAAGATCCTACCACATAACCCCTTTCTTCTAAAAAAATATGTACTCCGATGGCTTCCAAGCGGTCAGCGGATCAAGTATAAAAATGAAGTATAAAAAAACATACAAACTGGTAAGCTTTTCCCACCATAGTATTGGTACAAATTTAAATAAGCCATTTTTTTCGTGAAATCGTGAAAAGGCCGACAGTCGGCAGACTGGATCTGGCCCTCAAATTGTCTTGACCCCGGTGGAGGAGCTGTTAATAAACATAAATTCAGGGCGCCCTGGCATGGAGGGGGTACCTGGAGGTACCTACCTCCTCAGAGAGACAGGGGCCATACCCCACTGGTTGAATGTAGGTTTTTGTGTTTTCTTGTATTTTAGATTTTTTTTGCCTTCGAAGTAACACATGCAAACCATGTGCTTGCCACAGTGCATACTATTCCAAATGTTTCTTTTTTTGGCAACTGGGTAGAAAACCTAAATAACAATTCATCAACTTCACAGATCAAGATGGATTAGTGCGTGTAGCGATGAAACATTCTCCAGTGGATGCATGTCCGTTAGGACTATTTTATACTTTGTGTTGTAAGTGCCTCTCGGCATAGTACTCAGACAATATTGTATGATATATTGTTTGATCTTTGTATGATAGGAGGCCGATACAAATCTTGGATGGGTCATTTGAAAGGACTGAGATGTGCTCAGCATCTCCAACATTATAGCCTAGATAAGAGTACCATTTGCAAAAAACGGAGGGCTATGCAAATAGTCTGGAGTGAACTGAGGCCAGGTCCTCGATTGGTAGTGTTGGCTATGTAAGGCTATTTAAATATATTGAAGATTTGCACGAGAATCTATAGGCCTCTCTCCACTCCAGCAAAAAGTCATTTGATATGCCAAGATGTCGAGCCGTGGTCTTATCAATCGCTCCCGGTGGATTGCACGTATAATTTGCGCTCCGATATCAGCAGTTCTCTCATCAAAAGGGCATGCCATTGTGAAAACATGAAATCTGCGGTGAACGCGGGTTTAAATGTTTCAAACTTAAAGGTTGGGTATGGAATTCGCTTTTTTGGCCATTTTTGCAAAATTACTTGAAATCCTTAGCATAACCCGCTTACAGCCACTGAGTTAGAAGTACTGACATGAAAATTAAACAAGTCAATCATCTGTGGAACGGGCAGGGCTCGAAAAACTCCAGCCAATCTTTTCCATTGCCACCGAGTTGCATTGGACAGTAAGTACGTCAATCAAACGGTCGTACTGCACTCCTCCCCCGCGCGCGCAGTACTCGTGACCCAGAGCTCGTGACCCAGAGCTCGTGACCCAGAGCAAGCTCCTGTTTGTTGTTATCCTGCGGTAGCTACTGGAACTAGTTAATCCACATTTGGACCTAGTAGTAGAAGACAATTTCCATGGCAGACAAGACGCCACCATCCCCACCACCACCACCACCACCAGCAAAGAGAAGGAAAACTCTTTTTCAGAGAGTAATTGATAATAAAAACGCTGAAAGAGAAAAACTGAAATCAAGAATAATCCTAGGCGCTGCTTTCGAACGTTGGCGGTAACTGAAGGACGAGAAGGGTCTAAAAATCGATGCTTGTGTGGCGGTTGACCTAG
Organism: Gadus chalcogrammus; assembly: GCF_026213295.1. Classification (NCBI taxonomy): domain Eukaryota; kingdom Metazoa; phylum Chordata; class Actinopteri; order Gadiformes; family Gadidae; genus Gadus; species Gadus chalcogrammus. The sequence goes on from NC_079418.1 coordinate 18,101,918, forward strand.
TTTCAAAGTTTATACCGTTTATACTCGGTAATTCCGGTGTTGAGACGAGTGTATTACTCGTTGTGAAAATGTCCACACCGTGGCAACCCTAGTGAAAACCAGGACTTCCAATACAATTATATGAAACAAACATACATTTTCTAAAAATAGTAATGATTTATGTGACCGTTTAATGTTTATAATGGCGCGTTTCCACTGCAGGGTGCGGAACGGATCGGATCGCAAAGGTGCGGGTCGGGTCGCGTTTCCACCGCCAAAAGTGGGCGTGACCCGGACTTTGCCGTACCCGTTCCGGCTCCGTTCTCGGGACTCCTCCGTTGGGGTACCGCAAACGAGACGAGACGCCTGAAAGGGTCCCGTGAAATTCTAGCTACACCCCCCCTCCGTTGATTGGTCGACAGAATCGTCACTTCCGGGTGACGCGGGGATAAAAACAAACGAACAGTAGCCTCGAGGTATTATTCTTTACAATTAACTTGTCCCGTAAAACGCTTGCTTGGGCGAACAAGGAGGTGGAGACGTTCGTCTGCATTCTTGGGGAGGAAGACGTTTTTTACGATGTTTACGTAACTGCCGCGGAGATCGTCATCCGGCCTACCACCAAGGGTACTGTCGGCAGTGGAAACGCGACCTCGGAACTGAGCTGGGCTATACCGCCCCCTCCCTACCGCACCTTTGCGATCCGATCCGTTCCGCACCCTGCAGTGGAAACGCGGCATAACATCTGGTGCAACCATAGCCGCGAGAACGTATTCTCAGCAGGGGCTGCTAAAAAAAAAAACTCAGCCTGCACTAGACTCGCAACTCGTTACATTGATAAAAAAGATATATAGCAGCGCAGCTCAATTACACCAGTGCATGCGCGCACAGTTGAAAATCGATCGTTGTGTTCACTTCCTTCACACCATGGTTCACATCCAGCTGCTCACAGAACAAGTTTAGCGCACCACCGCTACCCTCACACTTTTTCATCTAACCTTTTTTCAGCACTAGGTCATATGAGCATTAAATAAATGCTGCGTCTCAAAATGCCTTGGACAGCAGCGAGGATGACTCGCTTTGCCACGGGCCGAAACAGTTCGGAGCGACCACAGCCAGAGCGAACACAGCGGGGCGGAGGAGTGTCAGGAATAGTCTTTGGTGTACACATCAGTACCGCCTATTTGCACTACTGTTTAGTGGCAATGCAGTGTATTATTCTATGCCTTTTTATTTTCGTATATTATTTCAATGAATACAATTTATTTATTCATAAAAACAAGATCTGGTCTTCAAATCTTTTTTCCAAATATAGGTCGTCTTACAATGGGGTTTGTGTTTATATTCAGACCAATACGGTACAGCGGGCGCATAATGTGACGCTTCAGAACCTAAAATCCCGTTTCTCCCCGTTGACACGACAACACATAATCGGCGTTTTCAGAAATCTCCACTTTGGCCGGAGTTTTTAGAAATGATCGTTTTCTGTGATAAGACAGGGCCTCGGACAGGGGGTGTTGCAGCACCCCCAGCACCCCTACTTCCCGCGGTACTGGGTGCAACTTACAGCTGAATGTAGTGCCATGTTGTTAAACGAAAACCTACGCTAGCCTGGCTCGCTCTCGCGCATCTCTGTTCGCGCTCGTGCATGATTGCGCGTCCAGGTACTTGGAATGGGTGGAGTCAGAGTCAGCGTTGAAGGAGAGGGGGTAGGACCATTTGAGTTGTGTATTTTCAAAATCTGGCGTTTCGCAAATCCCATACCCAACCTTTAACCTGCGCATTACCTGCTATGACCTGGTTTGATTCAGAGCATATGTTTCTATACAGTGATGCAAACTTGTCACCTTTCGGCGAAATTCGCCGTTTTTGTTCCGAAAAAGGTCATTTGTGTGATTCATGGAGATCTGCAATAAAAATATTTCGGGGGGGGGGGGCGTCCAAGTAATCGGCGAACGCAAGCTGTCATCAATATTTATTCCAAGCTTGTTCGTTTGGCCAACCCGTGTAATCATTTCATCTTCGGGTCTGTAGCTGCCTTGATGCCGTACTAGACAGGAGTGACGTTGGTACGCTTCAAAAACGTCAGGCTTTCTAACGTAGGCTAACGTGCTAATGAGAGCTAATGATTTGTTTGACCGGTTGCCGGTTATATCTGTGTGGTTAATTTGCAGTTGCGGTGTTGTCAGCTTACTGTTAGATTAAACTGCAATCAGAAAATGCGGTTATATGCTATAGACCCTATAGTGTCTGTGGTGTAAAGGCTGGGACGAATTAAAAAATATCAATACACTTTATGTTGAAACTATAGACCGTCCCGATTCCCATTGAAACGAATGGCGCGGTGATTATTCTTCAAAACGAGATCTGTTAAATTGTGAAAAATAAATCAAACTGTAATCAGACAACACGGTTATATGCTATAGACCCTAGAGTATCTGTGGTATAAAGGCTGAGACGAATTTCGAATTATAAATATGTACAATCCATAACGTTAGCTCTCTGGCTCATAGCTCAGCGGACTAGAATACCTCCTAGAATCATTGCCTGTTGGCCGGAAACGGAAATGGGGGCTGTTTACGTTTGGTTGTAGTCTTTTCGCTCGGTTCTCCGACTCAACAGTAGGGCTTGAACCGAGCGAAAAGACCACAACCAAATTTGAACTACAACGAAACTAGTTCCCTTTCCGCTTCCGGCCAACGAGCAATGAGTCTTCCAACAGAAATCAATGGGATTTACAAAATGCGCTAAATGTACAATAAAACACGCTAGAAACTGTATTTCGCTACGATGCTTGATTCAACCACTCTATTTCATCCTAGACAAATCACGAAGTGGGCTCGATGTTCAAAATACCGAAAAAAAATAATAGCTCACAGCAACATATTGAAAAAAAGAACTATGAACTAGTTTATTTTTTGGAACTGTGAACTTAGTTCAAATCTTTGAATTATGAACGCTGAACTGAACTAGTTCATTTTAAAATTTGTGAACTGAACTTTGAACTAGTTCACGTAGAAAGTGATCTATCCCAACACTGTGTGTGTGTGTGTGTGTGTGTGTGTGTGTGTGTGTGTGTGTGTGTATATATATATATATATATATATATATATATATATATATATTCCGTGAGGGGGTTTGGGTCCTTGTCACCTTTTTCATCCCTGATGTGTTTGCACCCCTGCTATAGCAACTAACATACCGTGATCCTTTTGGAACGGAAAACCTAGGGTTACAGCAAACCCTGGGTTAACTTACCCGGTTATGTGATAAAACCGGCTTTGTGGAACACCCCACAAGAGACAAAAAGAAAAAAAAATTGTAAATAAAATATTTTTTATAAGCCTCAAGGATGTTTGACATTGATTTTTGATAAAGTATGCTGAGTTTTGTTAAGTCACGCTCAGACTAGTGTCATTTGTATATCACAATCAAAAAAAAATCCCCCCATGACAATGTCACCTTTTTTCCTCTGAGGAGTTTGCAGGTCTGGCAATTACTTTCTGCCTTTATTCCCTCTGCAGAAGACTGCGATGACTTTGGAGACTGCAGCACACAACCCAGCGTCACCTTGGATAGTCTGCATGTGGACGCTCCTGGCTCCTCCCACATGTCAAGTAACGACAGGGAGCTGAGGATCCTGAGTGTCCACGGAAAAGGGGAGGGCCCACTGGCACTGGAAGGCCATGACAACATCTTCACCGTGTTCAAACTGGAGACTCTGAGCCCGCTGTCTGCGGAACACAGCGTGGCAAAGAGCCTGGAGCGCAGCGAGCAGCTGGTCCACCGTGAGGAGCTGACTCGGCATCGGGGCGGCGGCAAGGACCGGCCCGGTGTGTTGTCTGGCGAGTGTTTTCCCGACAAAACCAATAAGGTCATCCACAGGCGTACCCACACCAGCGAGAAGCCGTACGGGTGCGACCAGTGCACGATGAGCTACAAACTGAAAGACAGCCTGAACAGCCACATGAGGAGGACTCACTCCAGGGAGAAGCCCTACAGGTGTGATCAATGCGTGAAGTGCTACTATAGTAGCTTTCACCTGACGAGGCACATGACGACTCACTCCAGGGAGAAGCCCTACAGGTGTGATCAATGCGTGAAGTGCTACTATAGGAGCTCTCACCTGAAGAGGCACATGAAGACTCACTCCGGGGAGAAGCCCTACAGGTGTAACCAGTGCTTGATGCGATTCATGAGGAGTTCCAACCTGACGGTCCACATGAGGACTCACTCCGAGGAGAAGCCCTACAGTTGTGACCAATGCATGAAGCGCTTCATTACGAGCTCTCACCTGAAGAGCCACATGAGGACTCACTCCGGGGAGAAGCCCTACAGGTGCAACCAATGCGTGAAGCGCTTCATTTCGAGCGCTCACCTGAAGATCCACATGACGACTCACTCCGGGGAGAAGCCCTACAGGTGTAACCAATGCGTGAAGCGCTTCAATCAGAGCAGTCACCTGAAGGCACACATGAGGACTCACTCCGGGGAGAAGCCCTACAGGTGTAACCAATGCGTGAAGCGCTTCAGTCAGAGCTCCACTCTGAAGAGCCACATGAGGACTCACTCCGGGGAGAAGCCCTGAAGGTGCAACGCCAGCCTCAGTGACCCTAGCAATTTGCGTTGGCACATGCTCAAGCACAGAGGCAATGGGGGGCTTTGACACGGGCAATGGGACCTTTTGATTTACGCCTCTATCCTGTTTTTGTTTAAATTTGTCTGCTGTAGTTATTTTTTATTCACGATTATAGACGCTTTCCAACTTTTCATTCACTTTTCTTTTATTGTAAATAATTGATTTCTGTGTGATGATGAATCACTTATTTTTTGGACACTTCGGACAACCAAACATTAATTTTAAAATTTGGAGCATGATCATGGGAAGATATAGGCAGCAAATTGACAGAGCATTCACTCAATGAGGCAATGGGTGTACATGATTCTTATAGCCAATTTCACATCGTGGGTTAATACAAAGGAAACAAAGGTGTACAAGTTTCTATAGAAGTTCGGACTTCTATAGAAACTTGTACAAATCGAAATATTGCCATTAATCAGCCACTACTTTCTTGAACCCTCTTATCGTCACACCAATCCCTCAAGATGATAGGAAATTTTGCACTGACCCTATAATGACACGCCGCGTCCTGCTATGCCGTCCAACACCCCCATCTAGTGGCCACTTGACGCCACTGTACCTAATTGTTCCGTCACACCTGTTTTCAATCATCAATCTCCACTTTCTACTTCAGCCGGGGATCTCCATCCAACCGTCGTTTACAACTACCCAGTTCGCATCGGTCCTACCAGCATTCTCTAGACCCAGTTCAGGGTTCCCGTTCTCTTGATAACCCTCTCCCTTCGTTCTCCGTCCGGTACTCTGCCTAACCGTCGCCGAACCCATGCCGGTGTAAGTACCATATTGGCTCGGCTACCAGATCGGCTCGGGGTCCGTCGTCTGCTGATTACGTTACACAATATCATTGGCTGTACGCTTGAATGGGCGTAGGCTACATTGTGATTGGCTGCTAAGGGACAGTTGTGATTGGCTGTTTTGTGCTGTAGCTCTGGCTGTCGTCATAGCAACCACAGCGAGCACATGTGTGAGCGCGAGTAGGTCTGTCTAGTTTCGGTTTTTCCAGCCTAACGTGATTCAAAGTAGCCAAATCAGGCTGAAAACGTGCCCAATCTGGCAACACGGACGGCTTATCTTAACTGCCAAGATGATTCCGAGGGATGTTTTGTTTTTAGAAGAAAACTATCCATACAGATAGGTTGGGAATGGTCTATGTTCAAAATGAAAGATCATTACAGGCTCTTTAATTTAAGCCATAAAAGACCTTATTGCTGTAGATAGCGTATTGTGTGACGTAATCAGCAGACGACGGACCCCGAGCCGATCTGGTAGCCGAGCCAATATGGCACTTACACCGGCCTGACTACCCGCCTGTCGTCGAGTCCTTGCCTGCCTGACGCTGAACCCTTGCCTGCCTGACTACCCACCTGTCGCTGAGTCTTTGCCTGTCTGACTGACTCCCTGTTGCCGAACCCTCGCCTGCCTGACTGCTTCGCCCCAGCTTGTCTCCTACCCCGTGTCCCAATAAACCCTGTTTCCTTTTACCCCGTCTCTGCCTCCCTGTGTCCAGCGTTTGGGACACAGGGATACATTCTCGGAGTATGCGGAGTATGATAGCCTGCGCGCTGTATACAGTCGAGGAGGAGGAAGAAGTCGTTAATCCATGTAGATGGAGCAGAAAAAACTTTTTAACGTTCAGTTAGTAATTACTTCTTGTTAAATTTCAATTCAATTTCAAGATAATAATTAAACGAATTAAAAAATGTTTTTCAACGAAAATTTTTGTTATAATGTCTGTCTGTCTGTCTGTCTGTCTGTCTGTCTGTCTGTCTGTCTGTCTGTCTGTCTGTCTGTCTGTCTGTCTGTCTGTCTGTCTGTCTGTCTGTCTGTCTGTCTGTCTGTCTGTCTGTCTGTCTGTCTGTCTGTCTGTGTCTGTCTGTCTGTCTGTCTGTCTGTCTGTCTGTCTGTCTGTCTGTCTGTCTGTCTGTCTGTCTGTCTGTCTGTCTGTCTGTCTGTCTGTCTGTCTGTCTGTCTGTCTGTCTGTCTGTCTGTCTGTCTGTCTGTCTGTCTGTCTGTCTGTCTGTCTGTCTGTCTGTCTGTCTGTCTGTCTGTCTGTCTGTCTGTCTGTCTGTCTGTCTGTCTGTCTGTCTGTCTGTCTGTCTGTCTGTCTGTCTGTCTGTCTGTCTGTCTGTCTGTCTGTCTGTCTGTCTGTCTGTCTGTCTGTCTGTCTGTCTGTCTGTCTGTCTGTCTGTCTGTCTGTCTGTCTGTCTGTCTGTCTGTCTGTCTGTCTGTCTGTCTGTCTGTCTGTCTGTCTGTCTGTCTGTCTGTCTGTCTGTCTGTCTGTCTGTCTGTCTGTCTGTCTGTCTGTCTGTCTGTCTGTCTGTCTGTCTGTCTGTCTGTCTGTCTGTCTGTCTGTCTGTCTGTCTGTCTGTCTGTCTGTCTGTCTGTCTGTCTGTCTGTCTGTCTGTCTGTCTGTCTGTCTGTCTGTCTGTCTGTCTGTCTGTCTGTCTGTCTGTCTGTCTGTCTGTCTGTCTGTCTGTCTGTCTGTCTGTCTGTCTGTCTGTCTGTCTGTCTGTCTGTCTGTCTGTCTGTCTGTCTGTCTGTCTGTCTGTCTGTCTGTCTGTCTGTCTGTCTGTCTGTCTGTCTGTCTGTCTGTCTGTCTGTCTGTCTGTCTGTCTGTCTGTCTGTCTGTCTGTCTGTCTGTCTGTCTGTCTGTCTGTCTGTCTGTCTGTCTGTCTGTCTGTCTGTCTGTCTGTCTGTCTGTCTGTCTGTCTGTCTGTCTGTCTGTCTGTCTGTCTGTCTGTCTGTCTGTCTGTCTGTCTGTCTGTCTGTCTGTCTGTCTGTCTGTCTGTCTGTCTGTCTGTCTGTCTGTCTGTCTGTCTGTCTGTCTGTCTGTCTGTCTGTCTGTCTGTCTGTCTGTCTGTAACCCAAGATCCCTCAGCGATATGCCTCAAAACAATCAGACGCCAACGTCAAAGCCGAGCCCTTTCGGATGCTAGGCCGAAACAACATTTGTCTCACGACTCCTTTCAGCGGCCCCTCCTTCTCCTGCAAAATAATAAATAAATAAAACGGCTAATAAAACGCTTGAGGTGGCGTTTTGAAAAGAGAAAAGTTACATTTTATTAGTACATGGTATAGAGAAAATTATGAGCCTTTGATTGATATACAGACATTTTTAGCGGAGACACATTCCTGTTCCCCACTTGTATTGGAGTGAACGGAGATAACTACCTCGGCCCCTTGTATGGGAGTGAACGGAGATAACTACCTCTGGGCCCCTTGTATGGGAGTGAACGGAGATAGGCTAACTACCTCTGGGCCCCTTGTATTGGAGTGAACTGAGTTAACTACCTCTGGGCCCCTTGTATTGGAGTGAACGGAGATAACTACCTCCGGGCACCTTGAATCGACGGACGCGTCTACAGGCCGCTTAAACAGCTGCAATACCAGGCTTGGTCGCTGAGCCCCGGTGGATTGCGAAAGTATGCACTGTTCCCGAGGGGGTTGGGTTTACCGGATGACGCGCTGAAACAAAGATGGCTGCGCCCGTAGTAAATTAGTTGAGCTGTATATATTCTTTGCATTGGTACCACATTGGTCGTTAATGTCGATTTTGAATGCTCTTAAACACTTAATTACATTTCTGCTTTAATCTGGTCACCAATTTATGCATTGCATGGTATTGTTGGGCATGCAATTCAATGTAAATGTTTGTTTTCAAGCCGGTTTGCTAAACAGGCTAATGTAGCAAACAACAAATGACAGCCTGCTCCTGCCCTTCGTGGCACGGGAATAACAGCACTTCTTGAAATAGGCGAAAATAGCAAAATATTATTTAAATGTAAACGGAGTTACTTTAAATGCTAAGTCGATAACTGATGGATGTTCAGGAGTTCTTTGTAAACCATTTCAGGTTTTGTTGTTACCATATGCAAGTGGTAATAAAGCCTTAATCTTTCAAACTTAGTCCTTCTCGACCGCTCGTATTTTGTTGGGTCTTTATCCACAACAGAGTAAAGTATGTTAATAAACATGTCACCGTGCGGAAAAACTTTGGAAGAACAGCTTTCGTCCATAATGGACATACTTGCGAAAGCTGCCGTATCTGAAATTAGCCAACTGTTCTCGGAAGGCTCGGCTACCCTTCGATTACAAATAACTCGGAGCCTGAAAGAAAACGAAGCGCTGAGGAAGAGGATGAAGGTGATGAGGAGTGAGCTGTTTTCTTTGCGGCTTCAAACGAGATCAAATCCATCGTGTGCGGCAAGTCGTTTTACCCTGGCTCGAGCCAACATCTGCAAACCACAGACTAAACCACAGGGAGATGGTGAGTTACTGGTGTCCCGGCTGTGATAGCCGGATAACAAGACGGTTCAGGGGGCACTATTAGTTGTTACATTTGAAGTAATTGGAAAAGTTGATGATTCAAAAAATGAATAATGACGTTAATCCCATTTCCTGCTCTTTGAATGGTCTTGGATGTGATTCTAGGCTGACTGCTAGATTCTACCTGGTGCTCTTTTGAAAAGCATCAAGAAGAGAGCCTTTATGAAACACGAGTCAAACTTGGTAGTTGCATTTCAAAGTTTCCAGTCAGATTTTTTTTTCTGGTTTATAATCTCAAACATCAATTCATTCAAAAGTATACATTTTAGCTGATCAGCAGGGAATGACACGTTGTCGCTTGTTGCCAGAATAGAATAATTGTGCTTGTCATGTTCAGATCATTTTGCGCTGGTGTTCGTTCAGTGTCCTCAACCTGGTCAACCGCTTGAGCTTTCAGTTGAGGGAGGGGGGCTCCCAAACTCTGAATCTGTGTCTGCACTAGTACACATTTTGAACCCTCTGTGTCAATGTTGCATAGATTTAAATAGTTTCTTTCTTGTCTCCTTTTCTGCAAAACAGTCACTTTCTGTCATTTTCCCCCCTCTCTTCAGAACACTGCGATGTCTTTGGAGACCGCAGCACACAGCGCGACACCACCTCAGAGAGTCTTTACGCCCCTGGCTCCTCCCACATGTCCAGTCACAGCGAGGAGCTGAGGATCCTGAGCGTCTATGGAAAAGGGGAGGGCCCACTGGCGCTCGACGGCTATGACACACTCTTTACCGCGTCCAAACGGGAGGCCAAGAACTCGCTGTCTGCAGACCACAGCGTGGACAAGGGGCTTGAGTGCGGCGAGCAGCTGGTCCGCCAAGAGGAGCTGACTATGCAGGTTGGAAATCATCTTCTCATTCACCATCCAAAAGAGCTCTGCTACAACTCCAGCACACACCCATAGAAAGCACACACCTTTATGATTCAATCTGTCGTTAGCGGGGATTGACAACTATTCTGTGCTAATGAAAGAATTTGTCTTATGTGTGTTCCCTTTATGTGGAAAGCAGCAGACCACAGACACCATTTTAATCAAGGATGAAGAGGATATTGGTGGAGGCATGCCCGCTGTAGGTTAGTAATACATATTGCATTTATGCAAGAAAACGACCTCGATCAACTGAGAATGTACTCGTTTCTACCTGCGCTAAAAAGCCTGGTCCTCTTTTGAAAGCGCATCATGACCAGAGCCCTGCTAAAACACAAGGACTACTTATAAAGTTTATAGTAGAATGATTGACATGGGTGTAACGATACATGTATTAGTATTGAACCAGAATCGCATTTCCATGAGTCAGGGGGATAATAAACAAACACGTTATCCGCGAGGTATTTCTGGACAACGGCGAAGGCTTCGTTTATTGAAGGAAATGTTGTACAAAAGTTTGCCGTCCGCCTTGGACGTCCTACATTGTTGCTCTTTGTACATTGTGCGTGTTCTTCTTTTTCCTTGGATTTATTAGCAGACTACAATGTGTCCGGCAGCTATGAGGTCACAACGCTAACGTAGCTGCCGCGGCTATCGCAATCCAGTTTAACCCCCCCCCCCCCAACCATTAGGGTACTGTCGGCGGTGGAAACGTGAGCCATAACTGAGCTGCGCCGATCCACACCTTCACTACTCCACCAAGACGCACCGAACCGACCCGCACCCTCCGGTGGGAATGCGCAAATTCTGTGTACTTTGCACCTTCATGAATAAGACATGCTGAATTTTCCGTTAAATAACTGATTGTCTTATTTTGTTTACAAGTTACGGATGGAGTCTGGAGGTGATGTGGGGTACTTATTGTTTACATCTTAGATTACACAGTTCAGGCTGTTGCAGCTAGCTCAGGGGAGAGACTGTATGACACTAGGGGCCCTATTTTAACGGTCTGAAGCGCAAGTGAGAAGCGCAATGCGCAAGTAGCTTTGTGGGCGGTTCTATGGCGATGTTGCTATATTTCCGGCGCATGATTGACTCTTGCGCCCGGCGCTAATCTGAAAAGGGTTGGTCTGAAGTAGCCAAATTACCCGTAGGTGTGGTTTGGGTGTAACGTGCAATAGACCAATGAGAGCGCCATCTCCCATCCCCTTTAAGAGCAATGGGCGCATTTGAATCTGACGAGTTTGATAGCGCGTTTGCAGTCTCCGATGAGACAGATGCATGACGACATGAATTTCAAACTTCAAATGGCTTAGTTTATGCCCAAATAATATGGGCTAATTCACACATGGAATAGCGTTTTCTTCCACAACTTCAGAAACACTGAGTCCTCAAATAAATTTCAGCAAAGAAAACTTAACACACAAATGATATGCGGTAACTCTGGTTCTATTTAATGATATACGCAATACAGTAACCAACATCGTTGCTTACCAGTATTGTATGCATTATCATTATCGACTTGTGTTGCTAATATGCATGTGTCCCCCCGTTAATATACATTGCCATGGACTGTATTATGCGTTACGTGTGTTCAAACAGATCGACGCACATACGCGCGCCCGCTTTCATTCATTATTTTACACATACACACACGCGCCCCCGCATTCATTCATTCTTTTACACATACACACCCGCGCCCGCATTCATTCAATCTTTTTAACACTCGCTCGCGGTAAAACAATGTTTTCTCACGATCAAATACTCATCAATCCTAAAAATTATGGGCTTTGACACAATGTCTGTGTCAAGACAATATGTGTTTGCTGCACGGTGTTTGCAGATGCATTGATTTAAAAGTACAACTTATTACCGCTGTATCAGCTGTTCAAATAATTTCCCAAGTGCCTAGGTAGATGAGAGAAGCAAAGTGTGCACAAGCAACATTATGCATGCGCCCTTAAAAGAGCATCTGAACAACGCGCCACTGACTCTAAACCAGGTATTTCCTGGGTGGCACAATTGTTTTCTGAAACAAAAAAATAGCACTAGAGAACGTTTGCACCAGAACACGCCTCCTCCTTTTGCCGAACCGTCCCTTGGGGTGCAAGTCATTCCCTAATTTACAGGCGCGTGACGGTGGACGGAAAAGAACGCTCTGCGCCAGTTGCAAACTGGCAATGACATGCGTCAGTGTAGAAAGTCAATTGCACGGGATGCAAGATGGGGCCCTAGGTGGTACAACCTGAGACAATAAAAAAAGAACTGCCTTCTGCATTTTTGTTTTTTCTTTTCCCTTCATTGTACCGAACAGTGATGTCTGATCCGCGGTATGAACCGAACAGTGACTACAGTGTACCGTTACACCCCTAATTCCCAATATAACTACAGTTTTGGTAAAATGGGTGATAGGAAAACAGATAGCCTGGGTTGTGTCTTTATGACCTCCCCACATCTTTAAAAGGGGGAGAAGTAGCAGTGCTATGTCTCAAATGGATACATACTGTATAGCTTCATGCAAATGAATTAACACAATTACATTGTCTTTTCTCCCTCTGCAGAAGACTGCGTTGACTTTGGTGACTGCAGCACACAACATGACGCCACCATGAATAGTCTACATGTGGACGCCTCTGGCTCTTCCCACATGTCAAGTCACAACGGAGAGCTGCGGATCCTAAGTGTCTATGGAAAAGGGGAAGAACCACTGGCGGTTGATGGTCATGACAACCTCTTCACCGCGTTCGAACCGGAGGCTCTGAGCTTGCTGTCCGCAGAACGCAGCGTGGCAAAGAGCCTGGAGCGTGGAGAGCAGCTGGTCCAACGTGAGGAGCTGACCGGGCATCGGGGCAGCGGCAAGGACCGGCCCGGTGTGTTGTCTGGCGAGGTTTTTCCAGAAAATACCAATATGACCATCCACATGCGTACCCACACCGGCGAGAAGCCGTACGGGTGCGACCAATGCACAAAGCGCTTCCAAATGAAAGGCAGCCTGAAGATCCACCTGAGGACTCACTCCGGGGAGAAGCCCTACAGTTGTGAGCAATGTGTGAAGCGCTTCAATCAGAGCTCCGATCTGAAGGTTCACATGTGGACTCACTCCAGGGAGAAGCCCTACAGGTGTGACCAATGCGTGAAGAGCTTCACTAAGAGCTCCAACCTGAAGATCCACATGAGGACTCACTCCGGGGAGAAGCCCTACAGGTGTGACCAATGCATGAAGAGCTTCGGGCGGTGCTCCAGCCTGAAGTGCCACATGAGGACTCACTCAAGGGAGAAGCCCTACAGGTGTGACCATTGCGTGAGGTGCTTCAGTCATAGCTCCGACCTGAAGATCCACATGAAGACTCACTCCGGGGAGAAGCGCTACAGGTGTGACCAATGCATGAAGTGCTTCGGACAGAGCTCTCACCTGAAGAGCCACATGAGGACTCACTCCGGGGAGAAGCCCTGAAGGTGCAACGCCAGCCTCAGCGACCCTAGCAATTTGCGTTGGCACATGCTGAAGCCCAGAGGCAATTGCGTGCTTTGACACGGGTAAAGGGACGTTTTGATTGAAACCTCTATCCTGTATTCGTTGAAATGACTGCTGTAGATTTTCCTTTCTTCATGATTATAGATGCTCTCCAACTTTTCATTTGATTTCTGTTTTTATTGTTCTAAATAATTAACCCTTTAACTGCCGCACCAAGAAAGCTGCTATGTAAAAATTATTTTTTTGCATTTTGTATTCCCTTGGGTTGATAATAATCAGAATCAAATGTATTTTTCTCAAAAGAACCCACAGTTCTTTAAATATCAGCCTCTACCAAACGGTTGAGATGTCACTTAATGGTTATAGTACCGGAACTCTGACAAATACAACAAATAGTAGAATAAATCAAATATTTTACCATTGGATCCAGTTTATTTTTATATTGTCAGTATTGCAAAACGCACAGGAGAAAAATTGCACCTCTAACATATCTCATTACACTTTCACTGTGTGGTGGTGCAACAGCACAATTATTTTTGGGGCGAAAATGCACATTTCTAGTTGAACACTAAGCTTGTTTGCATTTAAACATTAGAAAACAATGCAAAAACTGGGAAACATTGGAAAACACAAGGAAACATTACACTTTTGATATTCTTTATCTCAACACCACTCATCTCTAGTGGGGCAACAGCACCAATGCAGCAGTTCCATGCTCTTTGAGCATTAGATCCACTATTTTTTCTTTTTGAGGAGAAATACCCACATTTCTAGTAGTATACTATGCAGCATTGCTGGTTTGCATTTAAACATTGGAAAACAATGCAAAAACAGGAACACATTGTAAAAGGCACAAATACATTTCAACAACACAACTCATTGGTGTTGTAGTGCAACGGCACCAATGATTTTTGAGCATTAGATCCACTTTACTTCTGGTGGTATGCTGCAAAGCATTCCTGGTTTACAGACAAGCACAGGAAAACCTTGCATTTCTGACATTTCCATCTTGACACACCCTTCGGACAGAGGTTGCATCGCCCCCGCTTGTCACTGTGAAGTGGCCACTGTCCCATGTTGTCATAGCGCACATCTGGTTGGGGTGAGGGTCGTGGGGTGTATTTTTGATTCTCTGGTGGGGGAGAGCTGGATGTTGGTCGGCCAACTTTGGTTGCATACTTGTTGACTTTGATCAGACTGTGGGCGACTGCCAGGCGAAACCTTTTTAGACACAAGGGTTTCTCGTTCAGTAGGCCAAAGTCCCTTTTGTAGACCAGCCAGGAATTGGCGATGCACAAGTCAAGGATGTATCCGAAGAGGGGAAAGTACCATCTCCTTGACTTGACTGGGGTCTTGTACAGGTGCACAAGCATGCCGGACAGAACAATCCCTCCCATATGCTCATCATAGACGGGGATGAGTGATGGGCATGCGACGGCAGTCTTGGCCTTAGACTCTTTGCTCCACCGTTTGACCGTTGAAAAAGGCATGATCCCACAGGCGTTGCTCAGAAGATTGACACATTTGTGAGGAAGGCCGAGCTCTCTGAGTGGCCAACGACGTGCGTCGCGACGTAGGTCGCATTGGTCGCGTCGTAGGTCGCATTGGTCGCGACGTAGGTCGAATTGGTCGTGTCGTAGGTCGCGTCGTAGGTCGCATTGGTCGCGACGTAGGTCGCTCGTCTGGCTGCTTTCAGCCGCTGTGGTCGCTGGCTGGCTTGGTCGCTGAAAATCTATGGGCGGTCGTTTATCAGTTAATTTGCATGTTAAGGTAACTTAACTGTTTTTTTGCGACAGTTGAAGTAGCTCTTTATTGCAAATATTATTTTTATATTTTTATATTGAAGTAGGCCTACAGTTTAAAATTATGAAATCGTTGGTCCATCAGTGTCAATAAAATATATTAGTTGTAATTTGGGGCGGATTCAAATAATGTATTTTAGATAGGTTATTATATAGCCTATTTGTTTTGTTATATGACAGTAAGCCTAATAAGGTATATTATACACAAACTTCTTCGTTATAGAGTGATATAGCCTTTTAGTTGTAATTTGGGGTGTATTCAAATAATGTATTTTATATATTATATATAGCCTTTTTGTTTTGTTAAATCACATTAAGCCTAATAAGGTATGTTATGCACAAAGTTCTTCGTTATAGAGTGATATACTATAATATGACTGCAAAGTGTTGAAGAAATTGTCACAGTGGTACAAGCAGTAGTGACGCCTGGTTAGTAATCAAGAAGGCGGTTGTTCGATTCTCTCCGGGGTCAGATACTTTCCTGCTCTTTTAGTCAAACTTACTGACGCAATCAGCCTCTTTCATTTGAGCATTTTTGTATGTTTTAGTACGATGGTATGATAATTATATGACGTAATGACGGGCTGCGACACCTGGCTGGTATCGGCTGGCTGGCTGCGACGACAGGCCAGCCACGGCTGGCCGCTGTCTGCCGCTGTCTGCGGCTGGCATCTGGCTCTGGCAGGCTGACCGACTAGGTCGCGACCGTAAAAGCGTTGCGATCCTTTTGGCGGCAAATAGGTCGCAACCAACCAGAGGTATTGCTGAATGAGCGACCTGTGGCAGCCAGCCATTGTCACCGTGGCTGCTACCATAACCAAATAACTGTTATCAGTTAACATCTCATTGAACAGAATAAATACACATGCGTCAGTATAATAAAAACGTACATACAATAATATATAGGCCTATTGGTCTACCCATCTATATTTAATTAATTTTAAATTAACTTTGTAATAGGCTACAGTGTGTACAAATTTATATTGATTATATTGTACAGCCTTTTGATTGGTTAAATGTCAAAGACTAATAAAATATCCTATGAAGAAAGACAGTTATAGTGTAATATACAACACTGTCGAAATGTATCGAATAAAACAATGGGGGTAACACCAAGGACGCGGGAAGTCAGTCCCAGGGGGGGGGTGCTGAGAGAGAGTCTACATAATGACGTCATAATAAATCCTGCGCAACATCCATTGTTTACAGAGACGAGATGACGGGTGACGTCTAATTCAGGGCTCCGCTCTGATAAACACTACTGGTGTTTAAAAAGAGTTCTGCCAACTAGCCACTGTTATTCTCAAACGTTAGCAAGTAAACAATGTGGAAATTATGCCTAACCTACTGGAGACCGCGGCTCAATTTCTGTGGAAAACATAATATCTTTAATTTTAAACGTAACGCTATGATGACATATATAACCACAGACATATTTAAATAACATATCTCAGTGGGAAGTGGTGAGAGCTGTGAGCTTACCCCCTGGCGACCGGGGTTCAAGTCCGGTTGTTGTCGTCTGTTGGATGACTCTTATCTCTATTTCATGCGAATTATAAAGTCAAGTATAACCATTGTGTTGACTTTATCCGGTGTCTTGATGGTACATTGATAATTTCGGAGGTTAACACTCTAAACAGCGCAGGTTCGGATCCACGCATAAACGTCGACAGGGCTAACACTCAATTTTTATTGTTCGACACGGAAAAAACATTATGGGTAACCGTCGTTTTTTATCGGCCGTCATGAAATAAACATAAGGGGTAACTGTCGTTTTTTATCGGCCGTCATGAAATAAAACACAAGGGGTAACACTGTCGTTTTTATCAAATGAAACATGAGGGGTAAAACTGTCGTTTTCATCAAATGAAACATGACACTGTAGTTTTTTATTGGTCAACATGGAAAAAACATGAGGGGTAACTGTCGTTTTTTATCGGCCGTCATGAAATAAACATAAGGGGTAACACTGTCGATATTTATCAAATAAAACATGGGGGGTAACTGTTGTTTTTCTTTGGTCGTCATGAAAAAAAACATAGGGGTTGAAAAAAAACAACTGTGGTTTTTTATTGGTCGTCATGAAAAAAAACATAAGGGGTAACTCTGTTGTTTTTTATTGGTCGTCATGAAAAAAAACATAAGGGGTAACACTGTTGTTCTTTATTGGTCGTCATGAAAAAAAACATAAGGGGTAACACTGTTGTTTTTTATTGATCGTCATGAAAAAAAACATAAGGGGTAACACTGTTGTTCTTTATTAGTCGTCATGAAAAAAACATAAGGGGTAACACTGTTGTTTTTTATTGGTCGTCGTCATGAAAAAAAACATAAGGGGTAACACTGTTGTTTTTTATTGGTCGTCATGAAAAAAACATAAGGGGTAACACTGTTGTTTTTTATTGGTCGTCATGAAAAAAAACATAAGGGTAACACTGTTGTTTTTCATTGGTCGTCATGAAAAAAAACATAAAGGGTAACACTGTTGTCTTTGACGAATAAAATATAAGGGGTAACACTGTTGTTTTTTATTGGTCGTCATGAAAAAAAACATAAGGGGTAACACTGTTGTTCTTTATTGGTCGTCATGAAAAAAAACATAAGGGGTAACACTGTTGTTTTTTATTGGTCATCATGAAAGAAAACATAAGGGGTAACACTGTCGATATTTATCAAATAAAACATGGGGGGTAACACTGTTGTTTTTCTTTGGTCGTCATGAAAAAAAACATAGGGGTTGAAAAAAAACAACTGTCGTTCTTTATTGGTCGTCATGAAAAAAAACATAAGGGGTAACACTGTTGTTCTTTATTGGTCGTCATGAAAAAAAACATAAGGGGTAACACTGTTGTTCTTTATTGGTCGTCATGAAAAAAAACATAAGGGGTAACACTGTCGTTTTTTATTGGTCGTCATGAAAAAAACATAAGGGGTAACACTGTTGTTCTTTATTTGTCGTCATGAAAAAAAACATAAGGGGTAACACTGTTGTTTTTTATTGGTCGTCATGAAAAAAAACATAAAGGGTAACACTGTTGTCTTTGACAAATAAAATATAAGGGGTAACACTGTTGTTTTTTATTGGTCGTCATGAAAAAAAACATAAGGGGTAACACTGTTGTTCTTTATTGGTCGTCATGAAAAAAAACATAAGGGGTAACACTGTTGTTTTTTAATGGTCGTCATGAAAGAAAACATAAGTGGTAACACTGTTGTTTTTTATTGGTCGTCATGAAAAAAAACATAAGGGGTAACACTGTTGTTTTTTCATTGGTCGTCATGAAAAAAAACATAAGGGGTAACACTGTTGTTCTTTATTGGTCGTCATGAAAAAAAACATAAGGGGTAACACTGTTGTTTTTTATTGGTCGTCATGAAAAAAAACATAAGGGGTAACACTGTTGTTTTTTATTGGTCGTCATGAAAAAAAACATTAAGGGTAACACTGTTGTCTTTGACAAATAAAATATAAGGGGTAACACTGTCGTTTTTTATTGGTCATCATGAAAAAAAACATAAGGGGTGACACTGTTGTTTTTTATTGGTCGTCATGAAAAAAAACATAAGGGGTATCACTGTCGTTTTTTATTGGTCGTCATGAAAAAAACATAAGGGGTAACACTGTTGTTCTTTATTTGTCGTCATGAAAAAAAACATAAGGGGTAACACTGTTGTTTTTTTATTGGTCGTCATGAAAAAAAACATAAAGGGTAACACTGTTGTCTTTGACAAATAAAATATAAGGGGTAACACTGTCGTTTTTTATTGGTCATCATGAAAAAAAACATAAGGGGTAACACTGTTGTTTTTTATTGGTCGTCATGAAAAAAAACATAAGGGGTAACACTGTTGTTTTTTATTGGTCGTCATGAAAAAAAACATAAGGGGTAACACTGTTGTTTTTTATTGGTCGTCATGAAAAAAAACATAAGGGGTAACACTGTCGTTTTTTATTGGTCGTCATGAAAAAAACATAAGGGGTAACACTGTTGTTCTTTATTTGTCGTCATGAAAAAAAACATAAGGGGTAACACTGTTGTTTTTTATTGGTCGTCATGAAAAAAAACATAAAGGGTAACACTGTTGTTTTTTATTGGTCGTCATGAAAAAAAACATAAAGGGTAACACTGTTGTCTTTGACAAATAAAATATAAGGGGTAACACTGTTGTTTTTTATTGGTCGTCATGAAAAAAAACATAAGGGGTAACACTGTTGTTCTTTATTGGTCGTCATGAAAAAAAACATAAGGGGTAACACTGTTGTTTTTTATTGGTCGTCATGAAAAAAAACATAAAGGGTAACACTGTTGTCTTTGACAAATAAAATATAAGGGGTAACACTGTTGTTTTTTATTGGTCGTCATGAAAAAAAACATAAGGGGTAACACTGTTGTTTTTTATTGGTCGTCATGAAAGAAAACATAAGGGGTAACACTGTCGATATTTATCAAATAAAACATGGGGGGTAACACTGTTGTTTTTCTTTGGTCGTCATGAAAAAAAACATAGGGGTTGAAAAAAAACAACTGTTGTTTTTTATTGGTCGTCATGAAAAAAAACATAAGGGGTAACACTGTTGTTCTTTATTGGTCGTCATGAAAAAAAACATAAGGGGTAACACTGTTGTTTTTTATTGGTCGTCATGAAAAAAAACATAGGGGGTAACACTGTTGTTTTTTATTGCTCGTCATGAAAAAAAACATAAGGGGTAACACTGTTGTTCTTTACTGGTCGTCATGAAAAAAAACATAAGGCGTAACACTGTTGTTTTTTATTGGTCGTCATGAAAAAAAACATAAGGGGTAACACTGTTGTTTTTTATTGGTCGTCATGAAAAAAAACATAAGGGGTAACACTGTTGTTCTTTATTGGTCGTCATGAAAAAAAACATAAGGGGTAACACTGTTGTTTTTTATTGGTCGTCATGAAAAAAAACATAAGGGGTAACACTGTTGTTTTTTATTGGTCGTCATGAAAAAAAACATAAGGGGTAACACTGTTGTTTTTTATTGGTCGTCATGAAAAAAAACATAAAGGGTAACACTGTTGTCTTTGACAAATAAAATATAAGGGTGTCACTGTTGTGTGACACTGTTGTGTCACCCAACAGTGTCACTGTTGTTTTTTATTGGTCGTCATGAAAAAAAACATAAGGGGTAACACTGTTGTTCTTTATTGGTCGTCATGAAAAAAAACATAAGGGGTAACACTGTTGTTTTTTATTGGTCGTCATGAAAGAAAACATAAGGGGTAACACTGTTGTTTTTTATTGGTCGTCATGAAAAAAAACATAAGGGGTAACACTGTTGTTTTTTATTGGTCGTCATGAAAAAAAACATAAAGGGTAACACTGTTGTCTTTGACAAATAAAATATAAGGGGTAACACTGTCGTTTTTTATTGGTCATCATGAAAAAAAACATAAGGGGTAACACTGTTGTTTTTTATTGGTCGTCATGAAAAATAACATAAGGGGTAACACTGTCGTTTTTTATTGGTCGTCATGAAAAAAACATAAGGGGTAACACTGTTGTTCTTTATTTGTCGTCATGAAAAAAAACATAAGGGGTAACACTGTTGTTTTTTATTGGTCGTCATGAAAAAAAACATAAGGGGTAACACTGTTGTTTTTTATTGGTCGTCATGAAAGAAAACATAAGGGGTAACACTGTCGATATTTATCAAATAAAACATGGGGGGTAACACTGTTGTTTTTCTTTGGTCGTCATGAAAAAAAACATAGGGGTTGAAAAAAAACAACTGTTGAAAAAAAACATAAGGGTTACTCATGTTTTTGTTTTTTATTGGTCGTCATGAAAAAAAACATAAGGGGTAACACTGTTGTTTTTTATTGGTCGTCATGAAAAAAAACATAATGGGTAACACTGTCGATATTTATCAATTAAAACATAGGGGGTAACACTGTCGTTTTTATCAAATGAAACATGAGGGGTCAATACGTCTTATAATTATCATACCATCCTACTAAAACATACAAAAATGTTAAAATGAAAGAGGCCGATTGCGTCAATAAGTTTGACTAAAAGAGCAAAACTATGACCATCCGTGGAGAGAATCGAATACCGGCCTTCATGATTGCTAACCTAGCATGACTACCGCTTGTAACACTGTGGCATTGGCTTCATATTATTGCACTTATATTTATGTTTATCACTCTATAAAGAAGAACTTTGTGCATAATATACGTTATTAGGCTTAATGACATTTAACAAAACCAATGATACTGATAGACCAACGATTTCATCATTTAAACTGTACTTAAATAGAAAAATATTAAAACAATATTAGCACTAAAGAGCATTAGGTAGCTTTCGCCAGAGAGCATGGCTTTCTGGTAGCCTACTTCAACTGACGCAAAAAAAAAGTTAATAACATGCAAATCAACTGATTATATAGACTTTGAGCGAGCCAGCCAGTGACCACAGCGACTGAAAGCAGCCAGACGAGCGACCCACACAGCGACCAATGCGACCTACGTCGCGACCAATGCGACCTACGTCACGACGCACGTCGTTGGCCACTCAGAGAGCTCGGCCCTACAGACATTTGTTGTCAAACCATTTCACTGCAACCACTCCGTCCGCAGACATGTAATCACATGCTCCACGCCCTCTCTTCATCAGCTCTTTGTCTGTCATAAAGGGAGCTCCACCAATGCGGTTTGGTCGGACGGCGCCGATGCACTTGACACCCAGCAATGTGTGCAGGTCTCTGACCAAGTTAAAACTGGTGAAGTAGTTGTCACAGAAGACGACAGAAAGGCGTGGCTGTGCTATGGTTTTGCATCGTCACTACTTTTGCTCCCAAAAGTAGCGTCTGCTCCTGCTCACTGAGGGCAACATTGAAAAATGTGGATGCCCCTTGGTACATCAGCAGGTCGTGGATGCCCCTTGGTACATCAGCAGGTCGTGGATGATGCCAGATGAACTGGCTCGGCAGAACATCTTGAAGCCCCATTTATCTGGCTTGTTTGCAATATATTGGCGGAGACTGCCAGCCCTTGTGCCTTTATATGCGACCATGACTTCATCCACACTGTGTTTGTAAGTGGATGGAATCGGAAGGCATTGCTCTCGAAGCATATCAAAGAGGGGACGGATTTTGTAGAATCGGTCTGGACTCTGATTCCACTGCTGATTGTCATTGAAATGAATGTACCTGCGTAAAAGCTGGAATCTCTTCTTTGGCATGATAGCAGCTATCATGTCGAAACGTGACTCATAGTGCCAGTAGTCCTCCGGTGATGGGAAGGTGAAAACCACCATGAAGAGTAAGATTGCCAGGAAATCTTGTATCTCTTCAAGGCTTGTCTTGATGGGATCCCCCAACTCTTGGGCAGAGTAGAGATTGGTATGATGGCCAATATGTTTTATCATCTCATCAGTGAAAAGCCTTTTGAAGTACTGGAAGGGTGTCTCTACAGCCTCAGGGGGTTCAAATTTTGAAACCGGAACCTCAAATTCCTCAATGTCTTCATGCTTCCAGATTATCTCTGTGCCTTTGTTTGGACCTGAGGTCGAACTTGGGTCAGGGGTATCCCCCGTCTCGGGGCGCTTTTTCCTTTTCTGCTTTTTTTACGAGGCGGCTGTGTGGTGGAGCTGCTTGCTGAGGGAGCCTCTTCTTCTTCCAGGGATTCAAAAGGACCGTCACCAGCAGCTTCTGCTGGTGTGGGATGATAATCCGGATCCTTTATTGGGTCATCACTATCACTCAGATCAGCATCAGAATCTACAGGAATTTCTGGTACAAGGGCCAGGAGAGTGCGTTATCTTGCACCGTAGAAACTTTTAGCATCCATCTAGTATTTTAAAACCAATTAAAAAAATGAAATAACAAACCACATTCTTCTACAAGGGTATTCATTAGTATAGCAGCATCATTAATTTGGTTAAATTGGAATTAGTTGTGATAGTTAGGATTTTCACGTATTTTTTCTCGATATTTACCACATTTATTTTGAAAACAACTCGGTGTCAAAACGACATAATTAAGAAATTATTTCAGCACATTTATGTTGGAATATCATTAAATGTTCAGTATTTTAAGCAATAACTGATAAAAGGTTTTGATTTCATAGCACATTGTTTATTATAGATGACATTAGCTTAATTATTCTATGTCTACCATAAAGTGCCAAATCAACCGTTTGGGACTTATTCAGAGGTCTATTATTTTCAGCACAAGAGGTGTGATCAACTAACCTGACTCGCGGCTCCACCTAGCTCCACTCATCCATCTGGGATCAATCAATGGACCTCTGAAGAATAAGTCCCGCCTCCGAGGCTCTTGGTTCCATGTTTAAATGTCTATGGAAAATAACATGGGGGTTTTGATTGATCGTAAATGACAAACTCTGTAGGTGGCAAAGAAGTAAAAGCTGCTCAGGTTTTAAACTACACACTTTCTCCATCTAGATTCCACTTGGCTTTTGGATTGTCGGGGCCATTAATGTAGTTAACTATTATGAAGAAGCATTATGCTAACGCCGAATGGGCTGGGGGTACCCAGTCTACTTCTCTCCCATGATGGTCAGAACCTTGCAGATTTTGCCTTCTCTCTGCTGCTAGTTCCATGTTGATATCGCTGCGTTGTCTCTGTTGTAGAGTCAACGCAGTGGCACCACCCAAGTCCCGCCCCTGGTACCGCCATGCCGTCTAAATGCATTTACATGAAAATGAAACCCCCAATATGTTTAGAGTTCGAGGGGGTAAATTGGGGTGCGAAATCAAGCCTCTATTACCTCGGTCAGTGTTAACGCGCGGACCAAGCCGGGAAAGATGCGGGTTCGAGAGGGGCATATTTGGCAGTGTAAAAACTTTCTCGATAGCGGAATTAAATCGGTGGCAACCATCTTGGTTGATGTTGAAAATACCTTATCTGCAACTTTATCATATTTATCCCGCCACATAATACTTTGTGAAACGTGAAACGGTTGTGATTGGTCGGTCTATCTCGTCCCGGAAAGAAATCTTGAGTGCTTGCAAAGTAAATTAAGCCTGAACTCGAGAGATCCTCGGGTTCCCACGCTGTTTAAGGGCGGACTCACACTAGGCAAGTTTGCCTGTTCCGTGCTGCAGGAAGATTCAGCATGATTCCCCCCCTCCCCACTCCCCCGCTGGCCCGTGTTCACACTGCTCCCAAAGGCCGTGGCCTGGGCACGATTGCTCCTTCATACATACGTCATCACGTCGTAATACGATAAATACGTCATCACCAAGCGTGGTGTCCAGCTGTGACTGAATGCTGACGTCGGCCCAAATTTCAAGTAAACACTCGACTTCACTATTGCACAAACGTAAACCCACTCGTGAACCGCTTGCCGCCATTGTTTAAAAAGATTGTGGGGAAGGGCATGGACCTATAAAGAAGGGTTGCGCAAGGACTACGTCATCCAGCTCACGTTGCGTATCCTTGCGTGTCATCTCATTAGCATCTGCACTTTGGCGACGGCACAACTCTCCCAAGTGTGCCGTGGCCAAGGGGCTGTTTCGTGCTGGATTACGGATGGCGTGGTCACACTAGCCAAACGTTCTAGACTTTAGTATGCAAATGAGCTCGGGCACGGGGCCGCGGCCCTAGTGTGAGTGGCCCAAAACTCCTATCCCTTCAATATCCCTCTCCATCAGCCTACCCCGTCATCAGTTTGGAGAACACTGTCCTCTGGTGGAGGTTTATTAGTATTGTAGTGCTGTTTTTATTCATAAAGAAGGTTTAGTTGTATCTATGTAGATGTGAATTCATTTCACATCAGACAACAGATATTACCGACCTACAATCGGTATTCTCATTAAGAAAATAATGCATTCATATTTCAGCAGTCGTATACATTTACTGTTGCATTCACATCGACATTAAGAACACACATACCACAAACATTAATAATTGTTTAGTTAAGCTCCTGATTTCTTTCATACAAACAAATGTGCCTTTTGATTAGCAGTAGCAAAATTAACACACCAGACACCAAAATACACACACACTGCCCTGTTCTATAGCTGCATACGTTGGCACTTTTAGACACATATACAAAGCAAACCAACGTTAAATGATATAGCTCTACCCGGTTCTAAATCTGGTTCATCAACAATCGACGACTGTACAATGTGTTCTCCTGTAGCCTGTACAACTCAAGGATCCAGGGTAGCCCCACGTGTGTGGCTAGAGAGTTTCAAACCCCTTCCCCTTCAGCACAGCGTTATTCCCAGCTCTGCGTCGGCGCCGGGTGAAGTTCCTTTGAGGTTGTGGACCGGCCGAGTGTGCCTCTACTCGGTCGACGAGGCGCACCAGGAGAGAAAAGCTCCACTTTGTGAAATAGGATACGGCTAGGAAAATGTTTTTTTGTTTTCTTTCTTTTTTCCTTGCAGAACGGATTCTGTTTCACTGCTCATCCATCGCCCCCTTGAACAAATTGAGCAAGTTAAAAATGGATTTAGTGTTCATGGTGAACCAACCAATGTAATAAACTGAGATACTGGGTGAGTATTTGGTAAAAGTATGGCAGGAAATGGACTCGATTAGTTCTTAGATTTCAGTGAACAAACAC
The DNA here is from genome assembly GCF_026213295.1 of Gadus chalcogrammus. Taxonomy (NCBI): domain Eukaryota; kingdom Metazoa; phylum Chordata; class Actinopteri; order Gadiformes; family Gadidae; genus Gadus; species Gadus chalcogrammus. Next base: position 18,127,564 of record NC_079418.1, read on the forward strand.
GGCGATGGAAATAAAACCAAACACATCCTACGTCAAAGTAAAATCCCCTTATATCCACAAAGCCCACAACAAAAAGCATTGAAAAAATGAGAATCGTTTCAGTGAATGGACAAAAAAAAAAAGAGCAAAAAAAGCTTTAAACAGCAATACTGCAGGTCTCTCTGAGGGCTATGGGAGCAAGATGACCTGGAAGAAGGCATGCCGTTTTCATAACAGTTAGGTTCATCCGGCCTGTTGGAGCAATGGAACAGTCCACACCTTAACGGAGCAATCGACCCCCCCGTTTCACGAGATTTACATAAAGAAGTCGAAAGTGGGAACCCCTGTAAGCGACCCAAGAGAACTTGCCCACTCGGAAACACTGCGGAGGTCCTACTGGAAACACATAATTTGTCTAGGAGCTGATTCTACTCTTGAAGCGGCATATGGTGGAATCCCTCTTCCATCGTCCTCCCCTTGGGTTCCTGCCCTGATGACTTGTGCCCTCGATGGCCGGGCTGAGGGTCGGGGCTGCCTGGAGGACCCTGGAGGCTCATGGGTGCCCCCTGGGTGCCCCCTGGAGGCTCATGGGTGCCCCCTGGAGGACAGGAGGTCAGACGCTGCAGCGGTTTTCAAAAAGCTGCTCCACGACGGAGGAGTCGGCCAGGGTGGAGATGTCGCCCAGGTCCCGCTCGTTGCGGGCGATCTTACGGAGCACCCTCCTCATTATCTTCCCTGGGAGGGGGGGGGGAGAGAGAGAGACAGAGAGAGATGCACATTTACACTTTTGTACGACGCAGAGTGAATTTGTGTTCCATGTCATTAAAGCACTCTGAAGCGAGAGAGTGTAGCGGGACGATGAAAGGAAAAAGAAAGACCGAGAGGAAAGTAGAAGATAGACCAGGGATGTAGTCAACCATCTCGTCTGTCTCCCTGCAGTGATTGTGGACCACCTATCCCTCTTATCATGTGCACAGTTAAGTCCACGCCAATACAAAGGGAACAATATTTGTTCGGACATTTAACAATGGCTTCACCATGTTTTTTCGTTATCAATATTCATATGAAATGAGCAATTTCAGGATCATTTCAAGTATTATATAATTCCAGCGTTGTACGACTCCTTACAGTCATATAACCTGAGTGTTACTTGATTTACTATGTGTAGTACAGAATGTAGGAGTCCTTGTCGTACATCCCTCATCCATCTAGCTCATTATAATAAAAGCAGTCCAACCATCATCACCATATCTATTAGCATCACACTAGTGTTAAGGATCATTGCTGTTGTGTTACCAGATCTGGTCTTTGGGAGTGCCGGCGCGTTCTGAATGAAGTCTGGAGTGGCGATCGCTCCTATCTTGTCCCGGACTGTTGAGAGAGACACAAAGAATATTCAAATTGGGTTACCTATAATTGATTTACTGGGATAACATGATATAGATTTAAAATAATAATTCATTTTTTTGGGGGGTATTGTCCACAAATTGGTGCAAATCAGGTATACAGCTGTATTATGTAGTTATGACACATCCCTGCCTCATAAAACTGACGCCTTTTTCATCTGATTACATTGCTCCATTTTCAACGGTAATCAAAGCACGGTGATTGATAGCTAGCTTTGGCTTTTGATGTTTTATCGCGGCAAACCTCTACCCTGGCCTGCACGATAAAACCCACCCCCTTTTTGACGAGCTATGTCCCGCCCCTACCTCTGGTTTTATGCTAACGCCCCACGAACGATCACACACACACACACACACACACACACACACACACACACACACACACACACACACACACACACACACACACACACACACACACACACACACACACACACACACACACACACACACACACACACACACCTTGCTTCCTGAGCTGGGCCTCCAGCGCGGCGTTGTACGTCACCCCCTGGTTGAGTGTCACAAAGCAGTACAGGCTCTCCCCCTTGATGGGGTGGGGGCGCCCCACCACCGCAGCCTCCGCCACCGACTCGTGCTCCACCAGGGAGGACTCCACCTCAGCCGTGCTCAGCAGGTGACCTGGGGACAAGAAGGCATGTCGTGGGGGTTCACGAGGTCTGATTGACGTTCCACGGTGAAGAGCCGTCATTGGAGTGTTCAATCGTTAGAGAAGACATGGCCATCCTTCAGCTCATGGGGAGTGGAATGCCCCGTTAATAATATAAGTAAGGTACACTCTTCAGGGTGAAGGTCCTGGAGATCAATTTTGCTTTGTCAATCCCACACGCGCACACACCGAGATAATAGTCCACCACAGGATGTGTGTCAATGTCCTGGTGTCTTATGCCGCTTTTCCACCGCACATGTAGCTCGACTCGACACGACACGACTCGACACGGTAGCAGCGCGGGTGCTTTTCCACCGCAAATAGTACCTCCGGGACGTGGGCGGGGTCGTCTGCGCGAAAGGGCAGTGACGTATTTTTGTACGCGACGCAAACAACACCTACGTAACCCACACATGGACAGAACCCACATAACAACAATGGAGAACATCGATGCGATGGTATTCGTGTTCGTATTATTAGCTGGCATGTTGAAGAAGTGGAATATGTTGGCTGCGGCGCTACTATGGCTGTTCTATCGTTACCAGCATGGTTGCCATGTCGCTCTCGTGACTTCGTCACACTCTCTGGCCAATCAGTGGCCGGCCGTCTGCCGACGTCACCTTTTAGCATCGGCTCAGCCGCTTGGAACCTAGAGCGAGGCGGTACTAGAAAAAGCAGCCACTTGAGGTACTAGATCGCGGTGGAAACGCAAAAAAGGCGAGCTGAGTCGAGTCGAGTCGAGTCGTGTCGAGCTGGTACCATGCAGTGGAAAAGCGGCATTAGAATCCTGTTTGCTTTCCGGTAGCTATAAACTATATGACAAAATTTCATATAGATAAACTTGTTGTGTACGACCTCTGTGACCCATTCAACATTTCCGATAAGGACAAAAGAAGGCTGTCGGGCCGACAGTTGAATCTGTATTGTTATTCTGTCTGTATATCTTTGTTTTGTTGCAAAAAATGCTTAATAAAAACTAAGTTGAAAAAAAAAAAAAGATAATGAGAGATAATGATCCACAGAGAGGGTGGATTTTTATGGGGGTTGTTCATTTTCTTGAATTGCCCTCTCCTACTTCTCCCAAATTTAACATCTTACCTACAGTAGCTTTACGATCAAACACACAACACACTAACCTGAGACGTTTAACATGTCGTCTATCCGCCCAGTGATCCAGTAGTAGCCATCCTTGTCTCTACGGCAACCTACAGGACCAAAACAAAGCCACATCACCATACTGTTCACCATGTGCCGCAACCGTCCAGAACGTCAGATGGCTCTCTATCGATAAGATTGTTTATGTTAGAAAGAGTGTGTGTTTGAGTTTGTAGACAAGCGCTATATAGATCAAACCGTATGAATAAGATCTAGTCAGTTTATTGTTGTCCTACCGTCTCCGGTGACATAGTACCCGGGGAACTTGTTGAAGTAGATGCTTTCAAAGCGCTGGTGGTTGCCGTAGACGGTCCTCATCAAACCTGGCCAGGGCTGCTTGAAAACCTGGAGGGGGGGACACAGTCCACGGTCACCAGGCTGAAATCGTCCCTTTCGTTTACATGGACTGACATTTGAATACCAGGTTTACAAAATAACTAAATTGTTTCAGGATTTTATCCAACTCTGTTCATATTATGTTGTCTTGTCCTTTTTTCTGGGAAGATTGTTTGATTCTTCTTAACATATAGAATCCAAGAGTTTTTCAAGTCAGCATGAAACGGCTTGCTGCCAGGACTTTTAATTTGAAAAGTGTACAGTATAAACATTTATTTTGAAAAGCCGACTGACCAGGTATCCTTCGCTGGGGCCCTCCAGTTCCTCTCCGGACTCGTTCAAAACGGCCGGCACCACGCCGAAGAACGGAAACGTCTGGGGGAGACGCAACAACACAGACCCTTCAGACACACTACCTGTGCTTATGTGTCAACGTGATATTGATCTTCCTTAAACGGGCTATATCCCTATACGAATTGCGTCATTAAAATACAGATCCCGAAACGTACAATTAAAAAATGTGGGGCAACCCATCGCGTCTAGTGGGAGTCCCAGCCCTGAACCCGTCCCTCCCCACTGGAAATCAGAAACAACGGGCGGTTTTCAGTGGGTGTTCCTTTCCCGCCACTCACTCCACTTTCATCGTTCTTTCTGGATGAGCGATGTCTGCCTTCTTATTTTCGGTAGCGACACAACGATGGGACTACGGAGAAACCCGGCAGGCGTCGGATTCAAAGTTTCCACTGTCTTCAATATCGCCCCATGAACCCCATAAAGGAAAGGTGGTATTTGTACACTGGCGCCCGTCTCATTGGTGTTAAGGGGCATGTGGAGGAGACGCGGTGTGGGTTGTACTTACGGCTGAGCCAGGTTTCATGGGTGTGGCAGCAGGCAGAGGAGTCAACACGTGTCCACCCTAAGAGACGATCACACCACATGGTTCATAGACCGTTAAAAGTACACTGAACACAAAAAGACTAGACGACATGGCTTGAGAAGTTACAACATTTGTTTGACCAACAGCTCTCCAGATAGTTCATTACTAGAAAAGGATCGAGGCAAGTCTCAGGCTGCATCCGAATACTCATACTTGACTGCTTATACAGAAGGCATTTTGTAGGCATCTGTTGTGCAGCGCACAGAAGGGAAATACGTAACCTCCAACCGTCCGGTGGCGGTCCGGTGGCGTTCGGAAGCGTTCGGAGGCGTTCTACGCATAGCTGTAGAACGTACTACATTAACGGTGAAGTAGTACACACTGCACAGAAATAGTATAAACTTAGTATTCGGACGCATCCTTAGTCTGCCAGGACGGGATCTATGTATAGTACTGCAGTACTAACAGTAGACTACTGCAGTCATACCCTCCGTCTCAGTCTACGGGAAGGTGATCTTTATATAGCATAGTTATACTGCAGTCTACTGTACTAACAGTTGACTAACAGTACTGTACTAACAGTAGACTACTGCAGTAGTACCCACCGTCTCCCTCTGCCAGAAGGTGATCTTTATATAGTATAGTATAGTTATACTGCAGTAGTAACAGTAGACTACTGCAGTAGTACCCACCGTCTCGGTCTGCCAGAAGGTGTCCACGATGGGGCACCTCTTCTCCCCGACCACGTTGTAGTACCACTGCCACGCCTCCGGGTTGATGGGCTCTCCCACCGTCCCCAGGACCTTCAGGGACGCACGGCTGCGCCTGCACACACACGCGCACGCGCACGCGCACACGCACACGCACACACACACACACACACACACACACACACACACACACACACAGTATGGTTAGAGAGTGCCTATACACACACACACACACATTATGGTTATAGAGCGTCTGTACAAGCGCGCACACACACATACACACACACAAACACTATAGCCCTTGTACCTGGACATAGAGGCCTTTGTTACCCAGGAGAATGAGGAAATATAACCATTGTACGACCATATTTGGACCTCGAATGTTTCCTTTTACAGGTAAGGCACAACGATCACGTTCAATAACAGAAAGGCAGAGTGGTCTACATTTCATGCAACCCTTCCTGCTTGTTGAGAAAGCGGAATTATCAGTAGTAACACAACACCTGTGTCCTGGACACGTACAGTGAGACTAATAGCAGTCTGGTTGTAAAGCACTTGGTCACAGGGACAGTATTGCAAAGGTTTTAGTAATAATAACAACCGTGATGGGATAAACCTGGAGCGGCCACTGTGCTGGTTTGGTGTGGTTACACGTTAAGACCTGAATAACTGAACTCCAGCTCGACAGCATTAACAGACAGACAGACACTCAGAGACAGGCAGGCAGACAGACGGGTGTAGAGACGTACTGCTGCACCGGTTGGCTGCCGTACTTCATCAGCAGGCGGATGGCGGTGGGGGCGGTGTAGAACTTGCTCACGTGATACTTGTCCACGATGTCCCACATGCGGCCCACGTCAGGGTAGGTGGGCAGGCCCTCAAACTGACACACACACACACACACACACACACACACACACACACACACACACACACACACACACACACACACACACACACACACACACACACACACACACACACACACACACACACACACACACGGTCGGGGTTGGTGACAAGTTTCATCGCAGTATGGATTATCCAATTCTTAAAAAACATAAAAAATGTAAAAAACTGTATATCCTCAGCAGCAGGTCAGGTTTGAATTAAACAAGTTAATATTGATTATCTATATAATATTCTTTATTAAGGAATTCAATTGACCCAATATATTGTCAACAATACAACTGAGGGTATTCAGTTGTACGTGATGTATGGTAACAGACTAGCCCTAGTTCATATTATACATCTTTCCCATTGTGATCCATGTCGACTACCAAACATCTCCATAGGACGAATCCGACCCGAGTGCACTCAAGACGGTCAACAGTGCCACGTCACCACCGCCGCCCCCAGCGCCGCCGCCATCATGACTCACCAGAACGCTGGTGGCCCCGTTGGCCAGCGGCCCGTAGGTGATGTAGGAGTGGCCCGTGATCCAGCCGATGTCGGCGGTGCACCAGTAGACGTCGTCGGGCTGGTAGTCAAACACTAGCTTGAAGGTGGTGGCGGTGTACAGCATGTACCCGCCTACCGTGTGGAGGACGCCCTGCAGGGGGCAGAGGGGGGGGGATTGAGACGCCTCACGCAACATGGCGGGCTTCGAGTGCCACGCAAGGCTGCTTAAAGTGTCTTTATTGGTGCTCTTTATTGGGGTAGTGTCTTTGTGTGCGTGTGGCTGTGTCTTTGTGCGTGTGCGTGTCTTTGCTGGGGTAGTGTGTGTCTTTGCGGGTGTTTGCGTGTCTTTGCGCGTGCGTGGGTGTGTCTTTGTGCGTGTGTGTGTGTGTGTCTTGGCTTGTTTTTGTGTTCTCCACTTGCGATCGTGTGTCTTTGCGCGTGTGTGTGTGTGTGCGTGTCTTTGCGCGTGTTTCTTTCCGCGTGTGTGTGTGCGTGTACCTTGGGTTTGCCCGTGGAGCCGCTGGTGTAGAGGACGAAGAGGGCGTCCTCTGAGTTGCACCACTCTGGTTCACACTCGTCAGACACGCCGCGCAGCAGAGCGTGCCAACACGCATCCACATCCGGGTTCCAGGGAACCTGGGACGAGACACACAGAGCCGGACACACGGGGACACATGCACCCAGAGACACACGAAAGCCGGCACACACAGAGACACACATATCCAGAGACACACACGCAGACGCGTACCCAAACAGACACGCGCCGAAAAACACAGAGACACACACACGCAGACACATACGAGCGGAAACACACGTAAACACAAATGAATGCAGAAAACCACACACACAAACAAAACAATGAGCAATCATTGTTAATCAGTCGCAGAGCATATAAAGGAGCACTGGAGGGTCAAACACTTCCACATCCTTGAAAAAACATAGGAGAGTTAGCTCAGCACAGATGTTGTTATCAAAGCTAGCTAGAACGACACGAGGGCACAAACAGTGTTCAGAACAAGGGGAGGCGGGTTGATGATGGTGGTGCGCGGGGGACGACGGATGAAACGTTTCAGACGGGATGCGACCCTGTGTGTGACCTGATGCACTGGGCGAGGATTTAAAGAATAGCAAGGGTATCAAAGAACGAAAACATATATATGGGTAATCCACACATAGCCTGGTTAAAATTGTGAGCTATTCAATAGAGGACAAGGTCCGTTTCTGACTGTGAAAAAGGTGATAATGTCCCAGTATTATCGTCACTCACATCTAAGACCAACAGGTAGATTCCAGGCCAATGCAATTCTCCACAATAATGGCATAAGGGTTCAAACAACCTGTATCCTCATAAAAGTCCATCTACCAATTTGAAGACGGCATTTATTGTCAACATTGTTTAGAAATTGACATTGGCATTGTGAGAACCAGCCGCTAGCAACAGCTGTGTGTAGCTACGTCCCGGAGCTGACTCGTATGTTAATACACACTAGAGATATGAACCTACAACACGACAACATCAGCCTGTTATCTTCTTGTGGTGAACATGACGAGAATCAGTGTTCCCAAAGTTTGTTAACTCAAGAGAAAATACGATTAGATTTCAAACGTAGCTAATGTGTATTTATCATACGAGGATGCAGTGTTCTGTTGTAGCTACAACACAACGGTCCGCAATTCTACTCCGGTGACAGTATGTGTGGCTGCCTCGTTGAACCCGTGTGTGGCTGTGCATGCGCAAACACACCATGTCAAGCACGTAGTGCACGTGGAAGGGCCTATATTGGATCATGAATTCAAGCACTTATGAGGTGCTTGAATTCCCTGGCCGGGACTTTAGAGCGACGGCGACGTGTTAAGAAAGACCACACGCCTAGTGAACAGCTGGGACACGCATGGAACTGAGGACAGGGAGACAAGCCTACACACACACACACACACACACACACACACACACACACACACACACACACACACACACACACACACACACACACACACACACACACACACACACACACACACACACACACACACACTACAGCTACATCTGCCGTGCTCCTGCACTTTGACAAGAGAACGACCATAATCAAATGTGAAATTGTACCCCGCCCCTTCACACAAAATCCCCAGGTTATTTTCGTTCTAAGGATTACTGTCGAAATGTACCAACAGTTTTTATTGCTGAGCAGGCAATTATTTTGAATTAGCTCCATTCAGATCTTACTCTTCATTGTGAATTAGGAGCGGTACACTGATAGATTGGATCCTATATCCTATATGCCCTTAAACCCTGAGGTCGAGGTGCTGGTGGCGAACCTCAGGGCCCTGAGGATTCAGTCGAGGGGTACAATCTGCCATGCAGGAGCGTCGGAGTGGGAGGGCGCGGTGGTGTATAAAATACCTGGGGCGCGGGGCGCGTTTTCCTAACTTTGTCTGTCTGTTTGTTCTGCTGGAGAGGAGATGGGGGAGGGGGTGGGGGGGAGGGGGGGGGGGTTACGATGGAGAAGGGTTACAAAAAGGAAAGAATAAAAACATATGCACAATACAACGGTACAACTGAAGCACCAAGAGACCCAAGAGGACACAGAGTTACATGAGAGTGAAGAGGCGGCTGAATAACACAGGATGTACAGGCAGAACTGGTGGACGGTCATCGCAAAGCGCACTGACTGATTGTCCTTCAAGGAAGTCACCCACCCACTCACTCACTCACTCTTCCTCTCTCTCTCTCTCTCTCTCTCTCACCTGTAGGTCAGGACAGGGGCGTTTGGCGGGGGGAGACGGGCAGCCCGGCGGCGCCTGCTCCGTCTCTTTGGACAGGTGCTTCAGCACGATACACCTGCGGACAGGGAACTCTCTGCAGGGACACAAGCAGACCGGGCCGGTGGTTATCACGGCTCCCCCGTCCAGCGCCTCCACACAGCAACACTGAAGATGTCCCGTGCATTTTGACGGGATAGGGCAAGTTTAGAAGGCAGTGTTTCCCCTAGAATTTTTTTTAGGCCCGGTGGTAAGAGCTGATGGTGTGATTTGTTATACATTTCTCACGGGATGCTAGAGTATTTGTTGGTTATTTCCATATAAAACACTTGCTTAGCCATCACAAGTTGGTTAAGTTATGGACATATAAGGACGAGGCTAGTGTTTCGCGGGGGCAGTAAAAATGTCCATGGTAACGGCGGGCTGAACCAATCAGACGTCGCATTTACGCGATCGGTTCATGGTATGGTTCTTCTGCCGGAGAATAAACAGTGTTTTTCTAAAAACAAAGTTGATATAATATAAACTAATTTCATGTACAGGAGCATAAAGCACCAATACATATTGAGATCGCTGGTGGTGAGCTTGGATGGTTATGATATTATGGCTAATAATAATAATAATTAAAAAAAAAAACATTTTTTTTTTTTTTTTTTTTTTTCTCTTTTTCATTTTCCCCCTTTTTTTGGCCGGTTGTTGGCCTGGCGGCCCGCCAGGCCTGAACAATGGTAGGGGAAACACTGGAAGGGATAGGGTTAGAATAGATGAGTTAGGGTTAGTTTAGAAGGGTTAGGGTTGGGATAGAGGGGTATGGGTTAGTACAGATGAGATAGGGTTAGTTTAGAAGGGACAGGGTATGTATAGATGGGTAAGTATTAGTATAGATGAGTTAGGGTTAGTTTAGAAGGGTTGGGATTGGAGTTAGTATAGATGTATGGGTTAGTACAGAAGAGTAAGGGTTAGTATAGATGGGTTAGTGCTAGTGTAGATGAGACAGGGTTAGTAAAGATGAGATAGGATTAGGGTTAATATGGATGGGTTAGGACTAGTAAAGATGGGTTAGCTGTATCGCACTATTTCAATTAAAGTTCTTATCATTATGTAGCGCGCAGTAAGCTATAGACGTGTTGTCCTATATCCTGTGTGTGCGAGTGCAGGCTGAGCTTACTTGTCTCTGCATTTCTGTAGCGCTTCGTCAGCAATGAGCTTGAGGTTGATCAGCTTATCTCCCCGGTAGAAGCCGTCTGAGAGCCAGGGAGAAAACAATGGTCATTATTTATAAAGTTGGGGAGATACTTCCTGCTGCGTCCATGTGTGCATGCCGTATACAATCCACGTAGACTCCTGCAGTATCTGATGGCTATAGCGCAGGACAACAGTCCACAGAGATAAACAGGCCGGCGTCACTGAAGTCCTACTAAATACTAGCGGAGAATAGAGGCCGTTCGGACTTTGATGCGCATGTATTACAAGACAATTGAACAACCTTTATGGGTTCCCAACAACACTGATAAAACTATCATCATGAGTTGAAAAAAAACACAACCAAGTGACGTTGCAGTCTGGAGAGATAAAATGTGTGCATGGACCTTTGTGCATTATGTTTGTGTACAGTTAACCGGTGAAGCATAGAGGGGCATTCGGGTGATTTTTTGTGCGCGTGGGTGTGTGTGTGTGCATGCGTGTATTTCCAGTCTAGACATCCATCCATTGTAATCCATCCTGTTCAGCTGAACCATATGAATGGTTCAGTTTCTACCTTCTACTTTGGTAGAACAAAGCTAATTTCAATGAACAAAATCTTGACCTCTTGAACAATCTTGCAGTACCTTTCTGAAAGTGAACTCCCAACGGCAGCCGTACAAACGGGCGTGGTTTTAATTATTATTTTTGTCTTGCATGCACCACTCTACTCACCGGCGGTTATAAGCAACGAACACTGGGAGTCAAGGATCCTCTCACACAGCGCGTCCGCCGAGAAACCAGCAAACTGCAGAACACACGGCAAAACATGAGCACAAGGCAGTGGACCCCCTGGCGAGAGCCCCCACATCACTACTGGGGCAGTATTCAGCGTCCACCTAGCCACGCAGAACACTCACGACGATGGAATGCACCGCGCCGATGCGGGCACACGCCAACATGGCCACCACGAGCTCCACCACCATGGGCATGTAAATGGAGACCCGGTCGCCCTTCTTCACACCTTGAGTTGAGGATAAAGAAGAGCCATCATCATCAATCATCCAGATGATCAATATATAGACATGAAATAGGCATTGAGGGGGTTCATTTTGTGAATAGCAATGGAATCATGTTTCACGTGTAATTATCATTCTTGGGTGGCGTTCTGATTTGCAGCACTCGTCGTCACCACCTGCTGACCTGGAATGCCGATGTGAGAGCTGACTTGAAAGCATTTTTGTGTTTTGTGTGGACGATCAGAGACTTTCTAAAACTCTTTGGGTGTGGACGTGGTCATTGTCATGTAAACAGCGGGGGGGGGGGGGGGGGGGGGCTTTCCGGACACGGCTTCACCGAGACCCACCTTGTGACTTGAGGACGTTGGAGAAGCGGCAGACCCTCTGGAGCAGCTCTCGGTAGGTCACCGTCATCTCATCCCCGGGCTCATTGCCTTCCCTGGATGCGACAACCACAAACAAACCTCGGAATGAGCGCCACAAACGACGGCTTCACAATGCCATTACTTGCCCTGTTCACCTCAGATGACCGTACTTGGGCGAGAGACACACACACACACACACACACACACACACACACACACACACACACACACACACACACACACACACACACACACACACACACACACACACACACACACACACACACACACACACACAACCGTTCAACTAACTTTCAGATGAGGAACGCTATGTGGCCATTTTCACCACAGAGGTCTTCCTCGGGTTTGTCATGTTGTGGCCCTGCAGTGTTGGCGACCCTGCGGTCCTGGTGCACACAGCGGCTCCGGTTATAGACTGGGCCGGCCCCCCGACGTCTACAGAGCAGCTAGTGCGATAGCTTCTGACAACGGTGCCATGTTACATGAATACATACTGCTGAGTTCCAAGCCTGCCTGGCTCTGAGCTGAGCTACTTTAATACAGAGGGACGAGGGAGAGGACAAAAGGAGTGGACACGTTCTAAACGGCGGTATGACCTCATTGGCAACGGGAGCCAGTGTAGATAACGTAGACGACTTGGGAGGATATTAAGGCAGTGAAAGAAGCAGGTCAGATTAGATGGTACTTTCTTTGTGCAACTTAAGATTTTAAGAAAGCAACAAAATTGTCTATAGGGCAGAGAAGTTAGTGTTAGTATAGATGGGATAGGGTTATTATAGATGGTGTAGGGTTAGTTTAAAATGGTGAGGGTTAGTATGGATGGTTAAGAGTTGGTTTAGATGGGTTTCAGTTGGTTCAGATGGGTTTCAGTTGGTTCAGATGGGTTATTATGAGTTAGGTTTAGTACAGATGAGTTACAGTTTGTATAGTTGTATAGTGGGGGTTTGTTTAGATGGGTTAGGGTTAATATAGATGGGTTAGGACTAGTAAAGATGAGTTAGAGTTAGTATAGATGAGTTAGGACTACTAGAGATGAGTTAGAGTTAGGGTAAGGGGGGTTGTTTAGATGTTTTAGGGTTAGTATAGATGTGTAAGGCTTATTCTTTAGCCATGCGCATGACAGGGAAATGGCTTGGTGTGATGCAGAGACCGTACAATACATGACCTCATTGCTTGTCTGCTTACACACTCCTTTCACATGACCCAAGCCCTGGAGTGTCATCAAGTCTGTCTGTCTGTCTGCTCTATGTCAGTCGCTCTCCCAACCTCCTCCTTCTTCTTCTTTCCATGTCCTCAAAGTCCCCCTACCACTGTGGTAATAGTAAGCCATCAACCCTGTTGATACTCTTCAATTCAATATTATTTGTAAATCCCTTAATCACCATTACACTCATAACGGGGATAACAGGTCAAATATTTATGACATCCCCGATTACCCAAGGAAAGAACTTGAATAAATCAGCGAGGAAGATATCTTGAGAAGAAACACGTGCATAGTAGGGGATCCCTTCTTCCATCCCTGGAAGAAGGGATCCCCTACTATGCATTTCTTCAAGATTTCTTCCTTGCTGATTCTCAAATGAACCATTACAATGCAATCAATATGGCGATGCCTTTCGTCCGAGCATCTCACAGTCAGTGCAGACATAGGTTACGCTGGTGGAAGAAGGGATGAGGTAAACCAACGGCCTGGCCTATAAACCATCCTGTATCCTCAAAAAGCAATATTTTAAAAACTGTACAAATGATTTTGTATAAGAATCTGCTAGTACACAGGTTGGTCATTATGCAGCTATTGCTCCTTGTATTTGTTTGGCCTCCTGTCTGTGGCCAAACAGTAGTGTACCAAGACTGACTATACAAATGAGCTGGCCAGGGACGCTCGCATGCACACAAGACACACAAGACATTCAAATAAGTGGCAGGCCGGTACGTTGCATCTTTCGAGTTGAACACGTTTGCTTCCCCCGAGGCGAACAGAGGAGCAGCTACCCACCAAAGGAGAAGTAAAGTAAGAAGTGAGTTACATAACACGCTCAGGCCCCAGGTAAACTACGCGCTTCACTGTTGAACCAAGGTAGACATATGACTAATTTAAAGAACATACATATTGACTCTAAAAAATATTAGAGTCAATCAGAGTGAAATATTGGCAACTACCATCCAAACTATTTCCGTCTGCCTGTTCGACTGATTCAAGTCACTGACAGCAAGACGGACAGGTTGTTCGGAACAATGCCTGCATTGATCATCCTCTTCTCTGGTAGCTTTCAATGCCATTGTGTGCGCACACACACACACACACACACACACACACACACACACACACACACACACACACACACACACACACACACACACACACACACACACACACACACACACACACACACACACACACACACACACACACACAGTGGATTACAGAGAAACCTCAATGACAGAAATCTTTGGAGATTGACACAATCTGAGAGCGGAGCCATGTAGTATAACAATGTACCATTGTTGTAACCTAATTCTGTAGCCACCACTGGGGTGATAGCGAAGGTTTAAGGTTACAACAATGCAACATGTTTTATAACACTGCACCGTGTTGTAACCTTATTCTGTATCAACCAAGGTGATTGATACTAATGGTTTAAGATTACAACATAGCAAAACATGCTTTATAACAAGGAGGTTAACTGAAGGGGACATTTCTACAACTGACCCCTGGGCTTGCGGCGTGCTGGGTTCAGGCATAAAATCAAACCTCTAAACACACATGCAAGCACACATATGACGGAGACCATACACACAAATGACAGGCCCAAAGTCGCAACAGGCGTATTAAACTGGGGGCCCGGGGCCAATTCTTTTAAGAAAATAAATGCTCTGAATCAATGTTCTCTGAATAAAAAGCTCATTCTGAAGAATGAGAGAATTTCTACCATTAGAACACCGTTTTATCAGATTAGTCCCGCACATGATCTCGTAGTATATCTCGGTATCTCGTTGTCCACATTGTAAAGGCCAGAGCTACACGATGAAAATTTAAAAAACGTCATCGAGTCGACAATTGAACGAGTCGTGGACGGTGAAATATAGGGTAAAGTAGGACCGAAGCCCATGAGTCATCGGCCAAACGCTGTAAACAACAAACACAATCTGAGAAGACGGATGCTGTACGGCATATCACTTCCGATTGGGCCGAATCAAAGTGCAGAGAGACCCTCTGTGAAGGATCCACAGAGGGTCTTCTCAGACTGTGGACGAGTCAACAGACCGCAGTCACCACAGTGATGGAGCAGAGTTTGTGCCCTGCTGCTGTAATGGAATAACTCATACGTGGGGTTCTATCTAATCATTTAAGCCTGGTTTTCTATTCCTTGTATTATCTAACCATCGTTTAACTAGTGTTATAAAGCCCCTTTTTGGATTAACCTTTGCCTGAGGCAAACTGGTCAAAAGTAAACAGTGACCTCTCATAAAGATATCTGCTTGGGGGGAACGCAGGGTGAGATAGATCCCCCCTTGATTTACGGAGAAAATGCCGAAACAGAAAGCCTTACAGAGAGAAAGGCTCTGTAAAAATGTGTTTGAGGCTACCAGAGAGGGGACTATTGACAATAGTCCTAGACGCAATATCTCACAAAGAAACTGCCATGACACTGCACAATGAGAATAACACTAATTCCGATACAATTTTACTTTTCAACTGTTACCTACATGGAAGCTGCAGTGTAGAATCTCAAGGGACCCGTTACGCTGATATAACCATCACATCTCAGTCTGAGATGCGCACTCCCCATCCAATGAGCTCAGTAAAAAAAATGTCTACATAAAGTCAACAGTGTTTTGTGATTGGATAGGTACGACTCTAATTCATATTGCACTAGAGGTATATGGTTCATCCCTTCAGATGCCTACTGACCAATAGAAGGCGACCTTGTTGCCGAGCTTGCGATGGTGCACGTTGCGGTCCAGCAGGTTGTAGCAGATGTTGGTGGAGGCGCCTTCCATGCATTTGATGAAGATTTTCCCTTTGGTCACATCAAAGTTGTAGTCCATGAAGGGGCCCGTATGCTTGGTCTTCCAGAAGAAGTCTTTGGAAATATCTCCCCAGAACTCTGGAGGACAACAAGGGAGAGACATGATTCACATGAAGATATATTACAGAGCTAAATCATCCGTAGGAAATAAAACACATCAATGATGTCCATCTAAACCGATATCAAACCGGACCAATCTAAATAGAGCTCATTTACGTTAAACATACACAACTGAATAAAAGGAAGAGAAAAAATTGAATTGAGTGTTGTGGTAGATGAGATTGTAAAGCCTTCATTGCCTATCAATGGACTCACAGTAAGATGTGTGAATCTTCTGGCAGGTGTATGGTGGTGTACTTAATGCCTCGTATTTATGCCTTTGTGTAATAGACAGGTAAGTGCTTGATCATTGAAACACGTTGAATAGTCTGCAAGGTTATATCATATAAAAATGGGTTTCATCCATACATTTTCCCTGTCTGTCGTCTTCACTTTTCCCATGTATTTATTTTCCTCCCCAAATGCATTGGTGGCGGTGGTGGTGGACATGTCAAAAGCAGCCCTGCTTACCATCTGGGTTCTCTATGGATTTATCATAGAGCTCCTTGTATTTCTCGAAGCTCGGGACGTGAGCCTTCGCCTTCAGATCCTCCGCTGCATGGAAGACGTCGTCCTTCGGAGCTTTGTCGGGAATCATTTTATTATTATTTTTAAACGTAGACTTTACACTAGCCACTACGGTAATTGTGTTACACTGAGCCGTTTACTATGCAAGATTGGACGGCAATTCTACTATTCAATTGGGGGCTGGGCTGTACGACCACCTCAGCTGCAGCCACAATACACAAATTGTAATAGCTATTCGGCTAGCTAATGGCTAGCTAATAAGGAAGCTATAAAGTTAATCAAGACTTCCTTGTTCTAACTGGTTTCCAATCCATGTACCCTCTCAAAAAGGTAGAATTTATGCAAAAAAGTCGCGCTTGGAAAGTCCTTCTGCAGTGGCGCATGCAAAGCAATGCTCGATTTCTGTTCCCCCCAATCCGATTCGATTCCCAAGTATGAGTAGCGGTCTTGAAGCGTTCCAGCCCCGTTTAAAAAGCGTGCTGGCTAAAAGCTAGCTCATCCAGTAGTAGAGGAATAAGTCGAGCTGGATTCAGTTGCGCAATGATATGAGGCCGCGACGTCTGCAGCCCACATTCAATAGAATCGCTTCTTTTCAATCAGAAAGTCGCATTAATTCCGTAAAGAACATGCCAATAAATCCACTTGTCCCCAGCGGTGACATTCAGAGACGATCTCCTCTATTGCTTTCTTGTGAGTGGTGAGGGACGAGGTAGGAGACGAGCTGATGCTGGGGGCGGAGCTTGAACTCTGGATGTCCCACACTACCGGCCAATCACAGCTCAGCAAGTTGTCGACGTCATCCACGAGGACAACTTCACAACAGCAAGTTCCAAAACAAGCGGACTGGCCCACAAACTCTGAAGAGGTTTTTACAAATAGTGCTGGGATACGGCTGATGGAGTTTTTAAATCTTGTTTTGACATGCTTAAATGTTGGTGGAAAATCATGTTTGACATCTGCAGGCCTCTAAATATTAGTGTAGAAACCAAATTAGAGAGGGGTAGCCACCTGGGAATATGTCTGAAATGAACATGATCAACGGTGTGTCAAGGAGTAAAATGCTTTCTATTTAGTAGGTTGGCTGTTTGTGTAACACATTTGGCTGTGACACATCTGGCTGTGTGTGGAACACACCTGGCTGCCTGTGTGTCTTGGTGGCCTGAGTGCTTGCTTACAGACTCCCAACACCTTATTGAGAGGTGATATGTCAATTTGGCATGTAGGCCTACTGTGTATGAACATATCGATTGTTCAAGACAGTGACACGTGTTGAATCAAAGAAGACACACTTAACTTAAAGAGTGATGGATTTAGATTGTTTAAGCCATTAACGTTATAAATGGTTGAGCTGAATTACCCCTTAGAGTCTATCCTTTCAAACAGAGTCCCCACTACACAAACATACAAATACACAATAGTATAAGGACTGTGAGCCGAAACAGATGAACTCCAGGCGCCTTTCCTCAACAATCTGGAACCACATGACATTCGCTCCATCGAGAATGTCCCAACCGCTCACCACGCAGTAGTGACAGCAACTCACCACCTGGGGGAGACAGCCGATCGGGTAGAGAGGATTGATATGGTGTCCTATCATTTACATTTACATTTAGGGCATTTAGCAGACGCTTTTATCCAAAGCGACTTACATCAGTTAATACACACATTGACACACCGATGGCAGAGTCAACCATGCAAGGCGACAGCAGTTACGGTCAGCAGTTAAGTGTCTTGCTCAGGGACACATCAACACTCAGCTAGGATGAGCTGGGGATCGAACTAGCGAACTTACGCTGTATTGTATTTAACCATGGGGTGCCACCTGTTCAAGTTTGGCTTGTGAAGAGCAGCACACAGAGGCATCTCATGGGGGATGTTTGGTCTGTGGACAACATATTTCACATAGACATGAATATGGGCAGACAGACAAACAAGCAAACAGAAAGGGCGGCCAAAGTACAGGAAGACAGACAGACAGGCAGATAAGGCAGGCTTTTTCTGACGTAGACAGGCATAGAGGAAGGCTAACAGACAGACAGATTTATATCAGCTTGACAGGAAAGGGCCTGGATCCTTCAGAGCGGTTCACTCTGGGCCTCGATGGGCCTTCCTACTCTCCGTGTGCAAGCACCTGCATTCAAATCAAACGCACCCCAAGCCATGCAGGGTTGACGAGTGCATCCCTGTTCCCCACACTGAGTTTCCTAAAGGAAAGACCGTTTTATATGTTGACTGCTTCCAATGTTGTGTTGGTCATACTACAGAATGATTTATTGCTTGTTCAGTGAATAATGCAGAACACTAGGTAATTTTAAAAGAAATAATCACAATCGCAATATTATAATATATATTATGTATTATGAACGTATAAATGATAATAAAAATGTATATATTATTTTTTATTGTACTGTTTATATTTTTGAAGTTACAAATGTCATAATTTGTTCAATGTCTAAAAGAAGATTAACAGTTAGTCTGAAGAAGTTGAAGCATCAGAGAAGAATAATCTGAATAGAAGCACGCGATTCCAAGCTGATCTTAACATTTTAAAATTTGAATGTAGTCTCTCAGGGGAAAATTGTGGAAGGAGCAGGATCCCAAAGTTTGTTGAGAATAAGTACGAAAGAATAAAACTTAAGAAAGACAAAGACAAACTATAATATACAATTATATATTGTATGTAGACAATTGAAAGGGATTTCGATACATTCTCCTTGGACCTAGAGATACCTCCCGCTCCCGTCATCTCTATTTGAAAGGTTTTGTTGCATTTGCATTGCAACTGTAGCCGCGAAGTCTGATACTGAGGCCAGTCCACTGACTTATTTGTTTTGTAGATTCCTTTAACTGTCTTGCAGCCACGTCCACTTCACCCAGTGTACTTAAATTGAACTTGGTCTCTCCTCTGGGCAATCCTAAAATCTCCACGATGGTCACTCCCCCTCACCTTTGTATTAACCCACAATGTGAAATTGCCTACAAGAATCATGTACACCCTTTGTCTCGTTGAATGTATGCTTGGTAACTTTGCTTCCTGTATCTTCCCATGATCATGCTCTAAATTTAACTCAGATATTTGGTATTCCGAAGTGTCCAAAAAACAAGCGACTATTCATCACACACACATAAATTTCAAACAATAAAATCAGAAGGCGAATGAAAAGTGGGAAAGAGTCTTTAAAGGTCCCATGGCATGAAAATGTCACTTTATGAGGTTTTCTAACATTAATATGTCCCCCATTCCCCCAGTGGCTAGAAATGGCGTTAGGTGTAAAACGAGGACTAGCTATCCTGCTCTGCCTTTAAAAAAGACGCGCCGGTTTGGAATTTTCCTCCCTCTGCTTTGCCAGCCAAGAGAATGTGGCCCTCCAATGAGACAATACGACCATGCGAGCACCACGTGTGTGTGTGTGTGTGTGTGAATACACACACTGTAACGCAGGTGTTGTACACTTCTTTGTTATTTGGATAACCGTTCTGTTGGTGTTATGGCACATAACACGTCGGGTTCTCTGACGTCTCTGGTAGTAAGTCTCGTAGTGGGGGTTATATCATCCATGGTTGAGAAGGAATTGGGGGAAAGGAACTTTGGCTTTGACTCCGAGAAGAACTTGATACCACGACATGGAGGAGAAAGGGATTGTTGCCCGCGATTGTCTCCCGCCGGAGCCCCACTGCCCACTGCTTTCTACCGAGGCAGCACGCCTCGGCAGCGGGGCTCCGGCGGGAGTCAATCGCGGGAAACAATCCCTTTCTCCTCCATGACGTGGTTCAGTCTACTTCAGATTGATGTGGAAGTGGAAGAACCAGACGTCAGAGAAACCGATGCAGCCGTTTGAGATTCATAATATCGTCTGGAGGCACACACAGCTTTTGCCCATGATAATATATATTATATGATAGATATCTATGTATAATATGATACTATTTAGATATAGAGCGCCAGGACTCCGGCCGGAGTAGCCGGAGGGTTCTAGAATATTCACAGAACATGAACAAAATCTGTATGCGCCACGCCATTGGGATACATCCACTGTAAACACAATCACTTTTTCCCCTCTTGGCACACTAGTGGCCTTGGGGTGCTCCTGTCTGAACATATGGTCCAGCACTCGCATCAGTTCATTTCTCTTCATCAAAGTTCTTTGTATTTGTAATATGTCCATACCGAATATCCTTTCTAGTTTGTTACAGATGGTTTTGGGCATTCTGCGATCAAATAGCATCTGGTTTTGTAACTGAGTTATCTACACGACAAATGTGGCCGATGTATTTTACTTGTTGTATGTAACAAAAGTCATGCATTGGACAGGTCTTCGTGACGTAACGTAGTCTCTCGTTTGACAGCTTGTAACTCCAGTCCACGAGAGCATGGTAGCGTGGCCGCAAGCTGCTCAAGGCCACACCCCCAGCCTCCACCCTGACCTGCCTCTAAAAAAACGGCACGTTTGTGGAAAACAAATGGTGGGACTGCCTCGTAGTGGCTGTTTTTCTGCACAAAGGCTGAATTTCTTGAACGTCTTCCAGTACTGTATTAGGGGCCCACTAACGCCTATATAAAAGCATCCATAAAGTAACATGCCATGGAACCTTTAATAAAGCAAAAAAATAATGGCGACGATCAAAGCGTCCCGTTGCCCCGTGTCAAAGCTCCCAATTGGCTCTTTGTTTGGGACGCTGAAGCTGGCATTGCACCTTCAGGGCTTCTCCCCGGAGTGAGTACTCATGTGGTACTTCAGAGTGGAGCTCTGTCTGAAGCGCCTCAAGCATTGGTCACAACTGTAGGGCTTCTCCCCGGAGTGAGTCCTCAGGTGGCTCTTCAGAGTGGAAAGCCGTCCGAAGCTCCTCATGCATTGAACACACCTGTAGGGCTTCTCCCCGGAGTGAGTCCTCATGTGGATCTTCATGTTGGAGCTCTTACTGAAGCCTTTACCGCATTGGTCACACCAGTAAGGCTTCTCCCTGGAGTGAGTCCACATGTGGACCTTCAGGTCGGAGCTCTGACTGAAGCGCTTCACGCATTGGTCACAACTGTACGGCTTCTCCCCGGAGTGAGTCCTCATGTGGATCTTCAGGCTGCCTTTCAGTTGGAAGCGCTTCGTGCATTGGTCGCACCCGTACGGCTTCTCGCCATTGTGGAAATGAGAACACACCTCTCCAGACAACACACCGGGCCGGTCCTTGCCGCCGCCCCGATGCCCGGTCAGCTCCTCACGGTGGACCAGCTGCTCGCCGCGCTCCAGGCTCTTTGCCACACTGTGTTCTACGGACAGCGAGCTCAGAGCCTCAGGTCCGGTGAAGAGGTTGTCATGGCCATCAACCGCCAGTGGGTCCTCCCCTTTTCCATAGACACTCAGGATCCTCAGCTCCCCGTTGTGACTTGACATGTGGGAGGAGCCAGGAGCGTCCACATGCAGACTATCTAAGGTGGCGCTGTGCTGTGTGCTGCAGTCTCCAAATTCAGCCCAGCCTTCTGTAGAGGGAAAAATAGACAGAAAGTAATTGTGTTAATTCATTATTTGCACAAAGGAACACAATATACAAAGGGACTCATTTGAGACATAGCACTGCTACGTCTCCCCCTTTTAAAGATGTGGGGAGGTCATAAAGACAAAACCCAGACTCAGTTGTACCCTATCACCTGTTTTACCAATACTGTAGCTTTTCAGCGCAGGTAAAATCTAGTACATTCTCAGTTGATCCAGGTTGTTTTATTGCTTGCTTGCATTCATGCAATGTGTATTACTAACCTACAGCTGGCATGCCCCCACCAATATCCTCTTCATCTTTGATTAAAATGGTGTCTGGGGTCTGCTGCTTTCCACATGAAGGAAACACACACAAGACATAATCTTTTATTAGCACAGAATAGTTTTCAATCCCCGCTAACGACACATTGAATCATAAAGGTGGGTGCTTTCTATGGGTGTGTGTTGGAGTTGTAGCAGAGGAAGCCTCTCTTTTGGATGGTGAATGAGAAGATGATTTCCAACCTGCACAGTCAGCTCCTCACGGTGGACCAGCTCCTCGCCGCGCTCCAGGCTCTTGGCCACGCTGTGGTCTGCAGACAGAGAGTTCAGGGCCTCCAGTTCGGACAAGTTGAAGAGTGTGCCATTGCAGTCCAGCGCCAGTGGGCCCTCCCCTTTTCCATAGACACTCAGGATCCTCAGCTCCTCGCTGTGACTGGACATGTGGGAGGAGCCAGGGGTGTTAAGAGTCTCTGAGATGGCGTCGCGCTGTGTGCTGCGGTCTCCAAAGTCACTGCAGTCATCTGCAGAGAGGGAAATAAAAGGAAAGTAAGTTATTGTTTCGATACATTATTTGCACAAAAAGAGACAGTGTGCTTTTGAACAGGTGAAAGAAACTATTTAAATCGATGTAACATTGACACAGAGGGTTCAAAATGTGTACTAGTGCAGACACCGATTCAGAGTTTGGGAGCCCCCCTCCCTCAACTCAAAGCTCAAGCGGTTGACCAGGTGGAGGACACTGAACGAACACCAGAGCATAATGATACGAGCACAACATGACATGCAAGACAAGCGTCATTATTCTATTTTTGAAATAACAAGCAACAAGGTTTCGTTCCCTGTGAGCTGACAAGCTAACATTTATGAATAACATTAACATGAATGAATTTAGGTTTGAGAATGATAAACCAGCTCGTCTGCCATCATGTGGTATCTTTCTTGAAACCATTCTGGGCACTTGACTGTTTCCATCTTTGAAATGCAACTACCAAGTTTGACTGAAAAGCAAGTACCAAGTTTGACTCATCTTTCAGCACCAAGTTTGGTGCTGAAAGATGAGTGGAATTTCCAACCTTCTTGTGCTTTAGGCCTGATGACGATGATGAGGAATACATTACACCCAAGACCATTAAAAGAGCAGGAAATAGGATTAACGTCATTATTCATTGTTTATTTATTGTTTATAGTCATAGTCAACTTTTTCCAATTACTACAAATGTAACAACTAATAGTGCCCCCTGAACACTTGGGCCCTCTAGTTTTCCACCTACCCTAGCCGGGACACGACTCACCATTTGGTTTGCAGGTGTTGGCTCGAGCCAAAGCCAAACGAATGGCCGCAGACGATGCATTTGATCTCGTTTGAAGCCGCAAAGAAAACAGCTCACTCCTCATCACCTTCATCCTCATCCTCAGCGCTTGGTTTTCTTTCAGGCTCCGAGTTGTTTGTAATCGAAGGGTAGCCGAGCCTTCCGAGAACAGTTGGCTAATTTCTGATACAGCAGCTTTCGCAAGTACGTCAATTATGGACGAAAGCTGTTCTTCCAAAGTTGGGCCGCAGAGTGACATATTTGTTAACATATTTTACTCTGTTGTCGATAAAAACCCAGAATCGGATATTCGGGGGGGAAATAATAAGAGAGGTCGAGAAAGTCTAGGTTTGAAAGATTAAGAATTTATAACCACTTGCATAATGTAACAAAACCTGAAATGGATTGCAAAGATTTCCTGAACATTCATCAGGTATAAACTTAACATTTCAAGCAACTCCGATCACTAATATTTTGTTATTTTCGCCTATTTCAATTCCCAAAAAAATGTGCTTTCGCTGTTTCCCTGAGGCACGAAGAGCCGTACCAGGATGTAAATATTGTTTGCTACATTAGCCTTTATAGCAAACCAGCTTGAAAACAAACATTTACCTTGAATTGCATGCCCCAAAAAACCGTGCAATGCATAAATCGGTGACCGGATTAAAGCAGAAATGTATTCAAGTGTATACGATCATTTCAAATCGACATTAAAATAAACAACGTGGTATAAATGCTAAGAAAATAAATCTAAACTCAATCACTACGGGCGCAGCCATCTTTGTTTATCGCGTCATCCGGTAAACCTCACTGCACTCGGTCTACTCGGCCTAAACATTTATTTAATCATGGGCGAACATACTAGCATAGCCTACACTGATTTAAAACATATATAGAAAATATAGTGACACTTGACCCATTTGCATTAAGCTTTTTATCGTTAGAAAGCCAGTCATATTTTTGAATGCTCTTGCATCATTCCCTCATTTTCCCCTGAGACGGGAGCGGTATCTACTGGTGCGTTCCTGAATCCTCGGACGCCAGCCTTCCGATTTTCATTTCATTCATTTCCGGTCTCGGAGCATTTATAGCGTTCCCGTTCGACTTTGTGATTGTGTCATGGAAATGGCTAGT
This sequence comes from Gadus chalcogrammus, assembly GCF_026213295.1. Lineage (NCBI taxonomy): Eukaryota > Metazoa > Chordata > Actinopteri > Gadiformes > Gadidae > Gadus > Gadus chalcogrammus. The sequence continues at coordinate 18,152,297 of NC_079418.1, forward strand.
CATTGTTGCTACATTACCCTGCTTTAATTGACGTAAATTTACGATTTTTGCGTAATTTAAAGCAAAAATTACAGGAAGTGCTTTTTAATGGTGTGTTCCCGAATCCTCGGACGCCAGCCTTCCGAGTCGAAAGTCGGGAGGTCTCCCAGGTTTCTTGCGGCATTTCTCGGAGGCACGCGCGCCCCCTTTTTGTCTTCATCTCACGGGATTCTGAGAGTACACCAAGCCCCCAGGAACAGTGCTTACTTCCACAATCCACCGGTGCTCAGCGGCCAAGCCCGATATTGCAGCTGTTTAATCGGGCTGTGGAAGGGTCCCTGATTCAAGGGGCCCAGATGCAGGGTTCGAGTTGGTGGCAGCCTGTGGGAGCTGAGCTCCCATAGAGAGATGCCTGGCTCCCATGAAAGCAGCAAACTCAAATATCTGTGGGCTCTCTGAAAATACAGCAGCATAATATTTTAATTACAAATAAAGCTATTTTCCCTTCCACATACAGAGTAATATTGACGTTAAGTAAGGGATAATGTATAGAACGCCGGTCATTATCGGGAAAATAAGCCGCAGGGTGAACAGGACACCGAAGCGAAGCAGAGGTGTCTTGCTTCGACCTGAAGCATTAACCCGCTTATTACAGCTACTTGCAAAACAAAATAATAACTTCACATGTTGTGTCTTTTTACAAATTATCCGGGGTTGATAGCTTACCGGGCTGCAGAGGTGTCGAGTAAAGAAGTACAAATACTTTGTTACCTTACTTAAGTAAAAATTTTGGGTATCTATACTTTACTGGAGTAATTATTTTTCAGCCTACTTTTTACTTCTACTCCTTACATTTTCACGCACTCCTTACTTTTTAAAAATGGCCTCGTTACTCCTATTTAATTTCGGCTTGTTTTTATTATTCCGCTCTTTTTAAACCTATCCAGATCATTTGCGCCATCGAATAGAGTGAATTTGATTGGTTGGATGAGAATAGAAACATATACCACTCTGACACCCTATTGGTTTATACGCGTTCCATGGCACCTGCGCATGACCAGAGCCCGTCTACATTCTCTGACATGACATAAATCGCGTCACATTTCAGCTACGAAATAGCAGACGTAGATGAGCGAAATGACCCAACCAAGCACCAGTGAGGAGGTTGGTAGCCAAGAAGACCAGCCAACCATTCTACATCCCTGGCCATACCTGGAAGAATTTTTTGAAATGGTTTGATGCAAGGGTGTCACACAGTGCGATTGCTATGCCAATGCGGTTATAGTTGTTTTGTCTGATTGAGATATGTGACGACTTGGAGCCTGGTAGGCCTATCCTGACATAAAAAACTGGGGTCCAGCAGGAGTACATTGATCGGGCTCCGCTCGCAGCTTCACCTTAGCCCATAAGGCGAAGCCTAGACGGCTACGCCTACAATCATAGAACTAGAGTTATAATAACATAACTATCGTTCTATTTCATGCAGGCTACGCCGTCTAGGCTTCGCCTTATGGGCTAAGGTGAAGCTGCGAGCGGAGCCCGATCAATGTACTCCTGCTGGACCCCAGTCAAACCGACTTAAGTAACCAGAGCACATTAAGACTCAAAAAGCCAAGGAAGTGTAAAACACAACAGCTTAATAAAAAACTAATTCCTCCTAGATCAAGCAAGGCAATGATCAAGAGAGAAAAAAGTGAGTCTGTAAAGACTCCGGCTCTAATCCGTGCTTCATGGAACCCATGAAAAGGAGAAGAAAAACCAGAGCAACACGGTTTCCATTAGGTCCGCTACCACCGGGGGCGGAGCTATGGAATCCGGCTCTCATACTGGCAAACAAAACCACCTGACAATTGGCGGGCCAATAGAAAAAACCCCTAGCCTGTTTTTCACTTGAAAAAAGGTGGGAGAGTAACGCCCCGTGCCCACTACCTCCGTCCGTTGCGTGATCCCCATTTACTTTAATGGGGACGGACGTGCGATGCATTGTGGATCCGTACGTTCCGTTGGAGCCTTCGGCTCAGTCAAGAAGTTGAAAAATGTTCAACTTTTTCGGCAGCGACGGATCCGTCATCCAATCAGATCGCGTATGCAAATGTAAGCACTGTGACGCGACTCGGGCTCTGACGATACTGGAAAGCGGGAAAGCGGGCCATCTTGCATCGCAACAAGCAGGAAGTAGCGGGAAGAACCCGGCGAAGCGATTTGATTGGCTGACGGATGCCTCTGCAAAGACTACTCCCCCATCAGTCAGCAACGCCTTCCCACCTCCGTTGACTGAAGGAGGTAGTGGGCACGGGGCGTAAGACTGGTAGTCAAGTCCAACTCGCCAGCTGGCGAGAGGAAATCCAACCACTCCGCTTTAAAGAACATGTCTATATTCTTAAGCCGTAAAAGGGTTCCCGGACTCCAGCACAGAGTTGCCGAGTGAGCCCCTGGACATGTCTAACATGTAAAAACGGGCAAAGGGGCCGGGGGAAGAACAAGACGCAGCCGTGCAGATGTCTTCCACCGAACCGCCCTTGAGTAGAGCCATTGAAGCGGCCACGCTCCGTGTGGAGTGAGCTTTAACGCCCAACGGTGGCGCCAAGCCCTGCCGAGAGTAGGCTAAGCAAACACCCTCACATACCCAGCGAGAAAACCGCTGCTTAGAGAGAGCGCGGCCCCTGCTAGCGTCGCTATAACACACAAACAACTGTTGTGTGGAGCGGAACGCGGCCGAGCGATTCACGTACATAGCCAATGCCCGAACCGGGCACAGGAGATGCAACTCCGCCTCCGCCTCACTAGAATGAGGCGGGGGGTGAAAAGCCTTAAGCACAATATCCCTCGACCGAAAATAACTATTAATGTTCTTCGGGAGGAACGCAGGATTAGGTCTGAGCAACGCGAAGGAGCTGTCCTCGTTTAGCAACAAGCAACTCGGGCTGACAGACAGCGGTTAGCTCACCGGCCCGCTTGGCAGAAACCAAAGCCAACAAGAGCGCCGTCTTAAAGGACAGGGCATCCAAAGGGGCCTGAGAAAGAGGCTCGAAAGGATCCCTGGACAATCCGCGCAACACGGTGGGTAGATCCCAGCGTGGTGTAAGCACGCGTGAAACAGGCCTAACCCGTCTAGCCCCACGCAAGAATCTCTTGACCAGTGGATGGCTGAAGAGCAGTCCACCATTACAGCCTGCATGGCCAGCCGAAACGGTTGCCGCATAGACCTCGGTAGTGGAGAAGGCCAAACCTTTCTCCAATAAGTTTTGCAGAAACGAAAGCATGCTTCCAACCTCGCATTGAGATGGGACAGTGTGGTTCCTCTCACACCAATTAGAGAAGGCGCACCACTTCGCCGCATAGAGGGAAGAAGTAGAAGGCGCACGAGCACTCTGAATAGTGTTGATAACCGTCTCAGGCAAACCTTTGCCCTGCAGGATCAACCTCTCAGGAGCCAAACCAACAGCCGTCCCGAGACATCGGGCGGGTGGTGCACCGTCCCGTGGGCCTGTGAAAGCGCATCCGGCCTGAACGGTTCCGGCCACGGCGCCGACCGTGAGAGCGCGGCCAGCTCTGGTAACCACAGAGCTGAACGGTTCTCCGGGGCCACTATTATCAGGGACAGTCTCTCCTGTATGACCCGTTCCAGAAGAGGAAGGATCAGCTGGAACGGGGGAAACGCATACAAGAGAGCCCGCGGCCAAGGTGTGTGTGCCAACGCATCTACCCCCCAGGCAAAGCCGAGAAACTTCCTGTGCGCCTGCCGAACAGGGACGTGGAAGTAAGCATCCTTGAGATCCAGGGATGTGAACCAATCGCCCTCTCTCACACACCGGAACGCTCCGACAGAGAGCATTCGGAACTTCCTCGTGGCAACGAATCTGTTGAACACGGGAAGATCCAGAATAGGTCTCTTTTCCCCTGACTTCTTGGAAACCAGGAAGTAGCTGGAATAAAACCCTAGGTGAGACTCGTGGGGGGGAACGACAGTGATGGCCCCCTTCACAAAGAGACGTGCCACCTCTGCTGCCAGAGCCGTGCTCGCAGCCGGGTCCCGTAGCGTGGTCTCCACCAACCCCATTAAGGGTGGGGGACGACGCTTGAACTGCATGGGATGGCCCCATCTCAACGTGGTGTCCAACCACGATGGTAGAACGCACCGCTCTTGCCAACACGCATAGCGGTCGGAGAGAGGGCGAGTCGACAGCTGAGGAAGACCGTCCAGGAATAACCCGTATTCTTTGGCCCCTACCGCCTCCACACTGCGTGTGAACCAAGGGGGGCTTCCCATGAAAGGGAGGAGGCTCAGCGAGCGTAGGAGACGTACCAGAACCAGCCGCTGTAAAAACAACGAGCTGTCTAGACGTCGCGCTCGTGCCCGCTGAACAGGGAGCGAGCCGTCCGGCCGCCGCACCTGTGCGCACGCGCTGTCTGCAGGCTGTAGCCACAGCGCGTGGACCCGTCTCCTCACCTCCCACAAACCGTTGAAGGGAGGTAGAGGGGATAATGTGGGGAACCAGGAGACCGGTACAAGCGGCGTATCCACGGCCTCGGGCAACGAGTCTCTGAACCGTCCACGAGGCTCCAAGGGACGCCGCTTCTTAGAAGCAGGTGAACCAGAGGCCATGTGAACACGCCGTCCGACCGCCACCCTACAGCCACCGGGCTGAGGGGGAAAGAGGCAACATGGAGGAACGCACCACAAGCGTAGGACGCAGGTGGCCTGAGGAATATCGCTCTTTAGGTACCATGCACTGCCGTTCGGCCGAACAGTCTTTACTTTTTTCTTTAATTGGGCAGGAAAAAGTAGGAGCAAGCTTCCGGAACTTCCCGGTCCGTGGCGCTGCTCTCCCCGTCTGCGGCGGCTGCTGCTGCGGAACCGGGGCTGGAGTCGGAGGCGGCCCCCTGGAACTCTGGGACCGGCCTGGACCCCGCTTCCGCCCGGCCTGCTTGTGGGAGGAGCCTGTGAGAATCGCCCCGAACCGGGAACGATTCTCACGGACAGACTGCTGGTGCGCGAGCACCTCGGAGAACCGGGGACCAAATAGGCCATCCGGCGCTAGTAGACCCTGGACGAGGCTGGCCCGCTCTCGTTCCGGCACTGCAGTGTGGGAGAGCCATATGACCCTTTGAATCATGGTAGCCCACGCCATATGCCGGTGATATCAAACCTGCTGCCAACTTTTACCCCCAAAAAACAAGATAAATGGTAGTTTATATTTCAACAGTTAAATTTGTTTTGGAAACAGTGATGTTATCCTGCTTTTCACAGCGTCTCAAAACAATACGATGCGCATTTTGCAGGCAGGCAAATGTGAAAGGTCCCGTTGATAGCCTATGACGTCACCTACTTGCAGCGCAGGTAGATGAGGCTACCAACTTTACTTCTATATTGTTACTTTTAGACCTTTTTTATCTCGAATAATTGATTCACATGTCGATTTTAAATATTCATGTAGAATTTTACAAAGCCTTGATCATTTAAATGTCCACTCAAAAGGGAACTTTGGACATTCAGAGGCAAAGGGCAGTTCTCAGGCACCCATAGCACCCCCCCCCCCGCCCCGAATTACCTTCCGCACCTGATCAGACCCGCTATAAATTGATACCGACACCTGACCCGCACTCGAAGGAAGATATAAGATGGAACGCTGAGGAATTACACTATCTGGTGTTTGGCATGGTGCTTTAGATTGCTGTGCAAAAAAAGCACATCATCCACTGTGGACGGTTTTAGTTGAATCCTCCGCTCCTCAATTAGGCTACATATCCAGAACCGGAGAGAAGTCTCGCTCGCAATCGCAAAACCCGCGACCAACCCACGCTGTTAAGGCGTCCGACCCAACCCAAACCCGTGTCCGACACAGTAGCCTATTCTTTTTCAACCGTTTAATCCAAATTGTGCGGGTCACCAGTCGGGTACCCGAACACGTGCAGGACTCTGGCCGAGATAACCCACACTATGAGTCTTTACTTGTTGTGGAAGTAGGCTACCAGAGACGTCCCATACAGTCTTTAATTCATAATATCCTCTGGAGGCGCACACAGCTTTTGGCCATGATATTATAGATAATATTATATAGATACCTATATATTGTATAATATATTATTTAGATATAGAGCTCCGGGAGTCCGCATCAATCACTTCTCCTCCATGCTAGCTTGGCTATTGCCAGAAGATCAATCGTAGATTGCACGTTGGTCTGGGGAAGCTACCGTAATTTTCTTCAGCACAAGAGGCGTGATCAATAGGCCTATTTCAAATTACTCTGTACACAACTGGTTGCTTGCTGTCGCTTCCCTGTCATCATTGTTTTAAACAAGCCAATGGCACGCCAGGGGGAAAAGCCAACTTGGTGATTTGCTCCCGCAAAAACATATCAGAAGTAGGTCTCGGGAAACCGGGCCCTGGGCTATTGACAATTTCCATCTTCGAAATGCAAGTTTGACTTGTGGTTCATCAGGGCTCTAGTCATGTTTTGCAGAGAGCATAAAGCGTTATAGCAAAGGTAGAATCTATTCATTTAAATCAAATATTGGGGAGTCCGAGGTGTGATTCATGACACAGACATCAATTATGGCGAATGAAAAGTTGGAAAGCGTCTTTAATAAAGCGGGAAAAAAAAACGACAGTCATTTCAATGTCTAGAGCAGGGATGGGCAACTTTCATGATAAAGAGGGCCACATTTTTCATCATAACCATCAGAGGGCCACATGACTGCACACTTCAACTAAACGTGAGCTGAGAGAAGCTACACAATTTTGAATTTGGTTGATTGATTTCCTGTATTCTGGTGCATTTTGGGGATGGCCACTACCTAAAAAATCTTCCAGAATCATAACCTATGTACGGTATGTTAATTGAACCAACATACATTCATTTAATGTTTTCCATGCTCTAACAGCCACATGAATGGTCAGTATTTTTATCAGTGCAAAGGGCTCACATACATCATCATTCAATGAAGTCAAAAAATCAAAAACAGTGGCCCACATTAAGTGCAACAACTCAATGAACTCAAACCCAACAAGCAGTTGCAGTAGTTGTAGTGGCGACTTAAGTGGATATCTTTAATGACTGATATCGCTTCTAAGCAAACTAGACGCATGGGTTTGCCTTCGAATTCTATGAATTCTTCTCATCTTTCTTGACCGAGTTTTCTGTAACTCGATCAATTATTATTATTCTTTTTTTTATAGAAAGTAGATAGAGGTTAGAGGATAGAGGTTTCAATCAAAGCGCCCATTGCCCTGTGTCAAAGCACCGCATTGCCTCGTTGTTTGGGTCGCTGAAGCTGGCGTTGCACATTCAGGGCTTCTCCCCGGAGTGAGTCTTCATGTGGTACTTCAGAGTGGAGCTCCGTCTAAAGCGCCTTGAGCATTGGTCACACCTGTAAGGCTTCTCCCCGGAGTGAGTCCTCATGTGGACCTTCAGGTCGGAGGTCTGACTGAAGCTCTTCACGCATTGGTCACACCTGTAGGGCTTCTCCCCGGAGTGAGTCCTCATGTGGATCTTCAGGTGAGAGCTCTGACTGAAGCGCTTCACGCATTGGTCACAACTGTAGGGCTTCTCCCCGGAGTGAGTCCTCATGTGGATCTTCAGGTGGCCTTTCAGTTGGAAGCGCCTTGAGCATTGGTCACACCTGTATGGCTTCTCCCCGGAGTGAATCTTCATGTGGCTCTTCAGGTAAGAGCTCGTACTGAAGTGCTTCAAGCATTGGTCACACCTGTAAGGCTTCTCCCCGGAGTGAGTCCTCATGTGGACCTTCAGGTCGGAGGTCTGACTGAAGCTTTTCACGCATTGGTCACACCTGTAGGGCTTCTCCCCGGAGTGAGTCCTCATGTGGATCTTCAGTTGAGAGCTCTGACTGAAGCGCTTCACGCATTGGTCACAACTGTACGGCTTCTCCCCGGAGTGAGTCCTCATGTGGATCTTCAGGCTGCCTTTCAGTTGGAAGCGCTTCGTGCATTGGTCGCACCCGTACGGCTTCTCGCCATTGTGGAAATGACAACACACCTCTCCAGACAACACACCGGGCCGGTCCTTGCCGCCGCCCTGATGCCCAGTCAGCTCCTCATGGTGGACCAGCTGCTCGCCGCGCTCCAGGCTCTTTGCCACGCTGTGTTCTACGGACAGCGAGCTCAGAGCCTCAGGTCCGAACGCGGTGAAGAGGTTGTCATGGCCATCAACCGCCAGTGGGTCCTCCCCTTTTCCAAAGACACTCAAGATCCGCAGCTCCATATTGTCACTTGACATGTGGGAGGAGCCAGGAGCGTCCACATGCAGACTATCTAAGGTGGCGCTGTGCTGTGTGCTGCAGTCTCCAAATTCAGCGCAGTTTTCTGTAGAGGGAAAAATAGACAGAAAGTATTTGTGTTAATTCATTATTTGCACAAAGGGATACAGTATGTATCCCTTTGAGACATAGCACTGCTACGTCTCCCCTTTTTTGAAGATGTGGGGAGGTCCTAAAGACAAAACCCAGACTATCTGTTGTACCCTATCACCTGTTTTACCAATACTATAGCTTTTCAGCGCAGGTAAAATCTAGTACATTCTCAGTTGATCCAGGTTGTGTTATTGCTTGCTTGCATTTATGCAATGTGTATTACTAACCTACAGCGGGCATGCCCCCACCAATATCCTCTTCATCTTTGATTAAAATGGTGTCTGGGGTCTGCTGCTTTCCACACAAAGAAGGAAACACACACAAGACATAATCTTTTATTAGCACAGAATAGTTGTCAATCCCCGCTAACGACACATTGAATCATAAAGGTGGGTGCTTTCTATGGGTGTGTGTTGGAGTTGTAGCAGAGGAAGCCTCTCTTTTGGATGGTGAATGAGAAGATAAATTCAAACCTGAACCGTCAGCTCCTCACGGTGGACCAGCTCCTTGCCGCGCTCTAGGCTCTTGGCCACGCTGTGGTCTGCAGACAGAGAGTTCAGGGCCTCCAGTTCGGACAAGTTGAAGAGTGTGCCATTGCCGTCCAGCGCCAGTGGGCCCTCCCCTTTTCCATAGACGCTCAGGATCCTCAGCTCCTCGCTGTGACTGGACATGTGGGAGGAGCCAGGGGTGTTAAGAGTCTCTGAGATGGCGTCGCGCTGTGTGCTGCGGTCTCCAAAGTCACTGCAGTCATCTGCAGAGAGGGAAATAAACGGAAAGGAAGTTATGCTTCGATACATTAGTTGCACAAAAAGAGACAGTGTGCATTTGAACAGGTGAAAGAAACTATTTAAATCGATGTAACATTGACACAGAGGGTTCAAAATGTGTACTAGTGCAGACACCGATTCAGAGTTCGGGAGACCCCTCCCTGAACTCAAAGCTCAAGCGGTTGACCAGGTGGAGGACACTGAACGAACACCAGAGCATAATGATACGAGCACAACATGACATGCAAGACAAGCGTCATTATTCTATTTTTGAAATAACAAGCAACAAGGATTTGTTCCCTGTGAGCAGATCAGCTAACATTAATGAATAACAATAACCTGAATGAATTTAGGTTTGAGAATGATAAACCAGCTCGTCTACCATCATGTGGTATCTGTCTTGAAACCATTCTGGGCACTTGACTGTTTCCATCTTTGAAATGCAACCAAGTTTGACTGAAATGCAACTACCAAGTTTGACTGAAATGCAACCACCAAGTTTGACTCATCTTTCAGCACCAAGTTTGGTGCTGAAAGATGAGTGGAATTTCCAACCGCCTTGTACTTCAGGCCTGATGACGATGATGAGGAATACATTACACCCAAGACCATTAAAAGAGCAGGAAATGGGATTAGCGTCATTATTCATTGTTTATTTATGGTTTATAGTCAGTCAACTTTTTCCAATTACTACAAATTTAACAACTAATAGTACCCCCTGAACACTTGGGCCCTCTAGTTTTCCACCTACCCTAGCCGGGACACAACTCACCATTTCCCAGTGATTTCATCTCTGGTTTGCAGGTGTTGGCTCGAGCCAGGGCCAAACGAATGGCCGCACACGATCCATTTGATCTCGTTTGAAGCCGCAAAGAAAACAGCTCACTCCTCATCACCTTCATCTTCATCCTCAGCGCTTGGTTTTCTTTCAGGCTCCGAGTTATTTGTAATCGAAGGGTAGCCGAGCCTTCCGAGAACAGTTTGCTAATTTCTGATACAGCAGCTTTCGCAAGTACGTCCATTATGGACGAAAGCTGTTCTTCCAAAGTTGGGCCGCAGAGTGACATATTTGTTAACATATTTTACTCTGTTGTCGATAAAAACTCAGAATCGGATATTCGGGGGGAAATAATAAGAGAGGTCGAGAAAGTCTAGGTTTGAAAGATTAAGAATTTATAACCACTTGCATAATGTAACAAAACCTGAAATGGATTGCAAAGATTTCCTGAACATTCATCAGGTATAAACTTAACATTAGAAGTAACTCCGATCACTAATATTTTGTTATTTTCGCCTATTTCAATTCCCCCAAAAAAGTGCTTTCGCTGTTTCCCTGAGGCACGAAGAGCCGTACCAGGATGTAAATATTGTTTGCTACATTAGCCTTTATAGCAAACCAGCTTGAAAACAAACATTTACCTTGAATTGCATGCCCCAAAAGACCGTGCAATGCATAAATCGGTGACCGGATTAAAGCAGAAATGTATTCAAGTGTATACGATCATTTCAAATCGACATTAAAATAAACAACGTGGTATAAATGCTAAGAAAATAAATCTAAACTCAATCACTACGGGCGCAACCATCTTTGTTTATCGCGTCATCCGGTAAACCTCACTGCAATCGGTCTACTCGGCCTAAACATTTATTTAATCATGGGCGAACATACTAGCATAGCCTACACTGATTTAAACCATGTATAGAAAATATAGTGACACTTCACCCATTTGCATTAAGCTTTTTATCGTTAGAACTCCATTCATATTTTTGAATGCTCTTGCATCATTCCCTCATTTTCCCCTGAGACTGGAGCGGTATCTACTGGTGCATTCCTGAATCCTCGGACGCCAGCCTTCCGAGTTTCATTTCATTCATCTTCTTCTTCTTCTTCTTCTTCTTCTTCTTCTTGGGGTTTTTCGGCGGTGGCATCCACAACTTGGTGCATTACCGCCCTCTTCTGATCCAGTTAATGAATCAAAAACAAAAATATCCAAACACTCACTCATTCACACCTTCTTTCTACTCTATATCCTACCATATAACCCTGTTTCTCTCAAAAAGCCAAACAATACTTTTATACAATTCCTCTTCATTAAACTTCATTAAAAGTATAGTATAAATATGCTACCCAATTCTCTCAATTGATTTTTCATACTTTCCCTCTCCATCCCATAACCACTACAGTTCATTAAAACATGTTCCACTGTCTCCTCTACCTGGCACCCCTCACATAATCCAGCGTGGTGTTTTCCCATCAAATTCATTGTTTTATTTAGTGCACTGTGCCCCAACCTTAACCTAATCAAAATTTGTTCATCCTTCCTCTGACCACTATACCTTATTTTAACATTAACACTTTTTTGAATATTATATTCAAAAGAAATATTATATTCTCCCTTTCTCCTCACTGTCCCATTTGTCTTGCCACATCTTGTTAACTTTCCCCCATATCAGGCTTTTAACTTCTGCCTTACTTAAACTGATATTCATTTCTACTTTTTCCTTCTCCAATGCCTTCTTCGCCATCTTATCGGCTTTCTCATTTCCCTTCACCCCTACATGAGCTGGAACCCATAAAAAATGTATTTGCCTCCCCTGCTGAACGATTCTCGTAATCGACTGTAGCACTTCATACAACAAACCTTGGCGACTACTTGAATAAAAAGACCTCATACTTGCCAAAACTGATGCTGAATCTGTACAGATCACAATTTTTCCAACTGAACTTGATTCCACCCATTTTAAAGCGACCAGCACCCCCAACATCTCCACTGTATAAACGCTTAAATTATCTGATGTTCTTCTATTAAACTCTATTCTTTTTGATGGAACAACTACTCCAAACCCTGTCGCTCCTGTCTCAGGTTGTTTGGCACCATCTGTAAAAACATGAACATACTCACTGTACTCTATAAGAAGATGAATATTAAAAACACTAGCCAGGTCTATCTGTTCTCTCTCTCTCTCTTCTTTATACCCAACACAAACCAGTCCACCTCTGGCCACACCATCCTCCATGGCGGCATTAATGGATATACCACTGTTGGACTAAGCTTCAATTCACCCACACCAAACTCTTTCGCTATATCATTCCCCACCCGACCAAAATGATTCCTCTCAAACTTCCCATAAACCCAGTACTCTTTCAACACTCCTTTTGTGGGGTGAGACTCACTGTGCCCTCGCAGATTAGCCCAATAGTTCCCCATCAAATGTTTCCTTCTCAACTCCAGTGGCATTTCACCCATTTCTACCTGCAGGGCAGGCACTGGTGATGATTTAAAAGCCCCACTGCATACCCTTAATGCCTTAGCCTGAATCACGTCCAGCTTTCTCAAGAGAGACACTGCGGCTGACCCATACACTATACACCCATAATCAAACACAGATCTAATCATAGCTACATATATCTTTAAAGCTGAACAGCTCGCTCCCCAATCCCTACCAGTCAAACATCTCATCACATTTATTACCTTTTTGCATTTATCCTCAATCTTCCTAATATGGTCTGCCCACGTTACCCTAGAATCAAAAATAACTCCCAAATATTTAAATGAGCCAACTCTTTCCAACTCTTTCCCATACATCCTCAATATCATCCCATCCTCAATTATTTTCCTAGTGAAAAATACAGTTTGCGTTTTCTCTACCGAAAATCTGCACCCCCAGTCAAATCCCCACTCTGTCACCCCATCAATTGCAGACTGGACTTTACTAATAATATGCATCACATTTCTTCCACTTTTCCACAAAGCCCCATCGTCTGCAAACAGAGAACTTCCTATATCCTCTGGTACCTTTGAAAAAACATCATTTATCATGATTATAAACAATAAAGGACTAATTACACTTCCTTGGGGAGTGCCATTCCCCACCATATACTTATTTGACAATTCAGACCCAATCCGGACTTGTATTTTTCTGTCAAACAAAAAATTCTTTATCCAGTTAAAATCCCTTCCACCTACCCCCATCTTATACAACTTAATTAACAAACCTTCCCTCCACATCATGTCATATGTTTTTTCGATATCAAAAAACACTACCACCACTGACTCTTTGTTTGCCTGTGCTTTCCGTGTCTCATTTTCAAGCCTTACCACTGCATCCATTGTATGTCTCCCTTTTCTGAAACCACTTTGACAACTTGTCAACAACCCTTTCTTCTCAAGCTCATACGTTAACCTTTCTGTCACCAATCTCTCCATTATTTTACATATGTTAGACGTTAATGCTATTGGCCTATAACTAGAAGGTTTACCTGGATCTTTCCCTGGTTTCCTAATCGGAATCACCACCGCTTCCTTCCATACACTTGGTAACTTTCCCTCCTCCCATACTCTATTATATAGTTCTAACAATTTTTCCATTCCTCTTTCTCCTAGATGTTTTAACATTACATAGCTCACCTGATCTCCCCCTGGAGCTGAGGGCTTTGCTTTTTTAATTGCTCTCACAAGCTCTGCCATTGTAAATCCATCATCTATTTTCTCCCTAGTATCTACCCTCCTAACTAGCACATCAGGATAATTACTCAAAGTAACTTCTCTTCTCCTTCTCCCTTCCACTGTCAACTGATCAACACTATGCACCTTAGCAAAAGATTTGGCCATCAAATCAGCCTTATCTTTATCACGTATAGCAGTTTGCTCCTCTAACGTAATCACTGGGTACTCCCACTCTCTTCTATCTCCTCCCATCTTCCTTATCATTCCCCACACTTCTACCGGTGTTGTTCTTCCTATCTTACCACAAAACTGTCTCCAGCTTACCCTCTGTGTTCTCTTTGTAACTCTCTTTACCAGTGCCTGTGCCCTCTGATACTCCACCAAACTTTGTGTATTATGCTCTCTTTTGACTTTCCTAAATGCTTTGTTTCGGGCTTTAACTGCCTTGGAACACTCCTCTGTCCACCAAGGAACTAACTTCCTATCCCTTCTATTTTTACTTCTTGGAATAGATTTACTTGCTGCAGCAATAATTGCTGATGTAACACTGTTATTTACTGTATCTATATCTCCACTAGTAACAACTGAAACCATAACTTCTTCACTGACCAACTTAAATATACCCCAATCTGCTTTACTATACACCCATTTCTGAATTCCATTTCCAACAATCACTTCTCCTCTTCCTCCTACTGAACAAAGTAACACATAGTGGTCACTACCTAAAGATTTACCTGTCAAAACCTCCCAGTTACTGATCCCTGCCAAACTTACTGACACCAACGTCAGATCCAACACTGACTCATTACTTGTTCTTATATCCATCCTTGTCCCCCTCCCATCATTCAAACAAACAAGATTATTGTCCTCCATTAACTCTTCAATCACTTTCCCATTCGTGTCTGTATGATTCCCTCCCCACATTGTGTTATGAGCATTGAAGTCTGCACACCATATTATCCTGTGTCTTTCTATACCTTTAATCCTAACTAGTTTATCATTCTCCAACCTTTGACATGGATTATAGTAATTAACAACAACAAACTCCTCTCCCCCCTCCCATACCTCCACCACTATATACTCTTGTTCCGTTCCAATATCTAATACCCTGTATGATATACCTTGCTTGATAAATGTTACACACCCTCCACCAACCCCTTCACCTTCACTCCTGTCTCTTCTTATACCTACATATCCATAGATAACAAAATCTAACACTGGTTTCAAAAACGTTTCTTGAATGCATATTACTTGTGGTTTTTCTTTCATTTGACTTAAAAAATATTTAAACTCCCGGCCATTTGCCACCAAGCTCCTAGCATTCCACTGTAGAATTTTCACCATGGTTATGATGTTTTCTCACCGGCTCCTGACTACTCTGTGTATTTATCTCGGCTACCAAAGCCTCCCATTTTAACCCTTCCATCCCCAAATAACCCTTGGCTGCCTTAGCTATTATCTGTATGCTCGTTGTCTTTGATGTGGAGTCTCTAGTGGAGTTTATCACTGCTGCAACAAAAATCACCACCTGCTTCTTATCTACCCACACTTTATTCCTATCTTGCTTCTCTCCCACCGACTCCCTTGTCACTTCCCTTCCACCTCCCCAGGCTGCTACCAACCCCTGACTCTTAGCACCTTGCCTCTGTTTTACCACTTTCACTGCCTCTGCATAGGTCACTTTGTCCAACACTTTTACCTTCTGAACTGCAACTTCCTCTTTCATTATTTCACAGCCTCCAAATGTGACGACATGTTCACCCCCACAACTACAACATTTTAACTTGGCCCCCTCACACTTCCCATACTCATGATCCCCTGAGCATTTCGCACACCTCCTCTTTTCCTTACAGATTTTAGCGATGTGCCCAAATCGTTGACACTGAAAGCTCCTCATTGGCTTAGGTATGCAAGCCCTCACATAGAAACACAGGAACCCTAGAAATACTCTATCTGGTAATACATCTCCTTTAAGCTCCACCAATACAGATTCACTCATTTCCTTTTCAGGGCCCCTTGTCATCCTCTTAATACTAATCACTTCTATGCCTTTGGCCACCAAGTTCTCTTTAATCTCCTGCTCCTCAATATCCAGAGAGATTCCTGTTATCACCCCTTTGCAACGTTTCTCTCTCTGCAATCCAACCTGCACCACCTTCACCACTTTGTTAACACCAACCATTGTTAGATTCTTTGTCAGAACTACCTGAAGCTCATCCGAGCAACCAATCAACAGATTTCCATCGCCTAAAACCCTGGCAAACTTTATATCACCGCACTTTCCTGTCAACTCCTTTGTTAGCTTTAACGGGTTCATTTTTCCTATACCTCCCTCCTCAGCAAACCGGACTATCATTTTGACATCTACCTTTTTCTCAACTCCCTCCTCCTCACTTGAGTCACTCACCATCTCCGTTTCGATACCATCTACTATTAAATGTTCTCGCTCTTTTAACATCTTTTCCTTCTCTTCCCTGAATCTCCTCTTCTCTTCCTTCCTCGCTACTACTACTGCCTCTTCCCCTACACTGCCCCTTTTCTCCTACCTCCCTTTCTTCCCTCCCCCTACCTTTACTCCATTTGGTCATCCTATACACTAGACAGAAAAGACGGGGAAAATTATAAAAGAGAAAGAAAAGAAACGGGCACCTTTCCGGACCTATACAGGTCGTCGGTCGGAACCCGCCTCTAGAACACCACCTAACTCTAACCCCCACCAAGTGATACCCTTTTCCTTTATTACCTATGAACCACAATCACACAAGTGCAACAAAAAAGCTCAAAAAAGTTTGTCTCTACAACCGGAGCAGCAGCTTCTCGAGCAGTGACCTACCGCGTTCCCTCGCACACCTCCACTCCTCTCGCAATCACGTGCATCCAATCACGGGCCAGCCAGGACAACCTCTACCGGCCTCCATTTCATTCATTTCCGGTCTCGGAGCATTTATAGCGTTCCCGTTCGACTTTGTGATTGTGTCATGGAAATGGCTAGTCATTGTTTGTTTTTTTTACTCGTCGTTACATCTTAAATTCCTGCAGCTAAGCTTGGATACATACATTTACATTCCCCATAAAGGCTTTTGATAACATGCCTTTGAAGTTAGACTTTTTGCATCATTCCAATACTTCATCTTATCCTCCACTCCTTGAAACACAAGTTAATGCTCAGTAGTACACATATGGTTCTTTAATGTATTTGTATTGTACTAATGTGTGTTCATTTTCAATGGGCATAAATGTGTCTGAAACAGGTGCATCCCAATTTTTTCAACATTAACATTATAGTCATTAGATGGCCTTAGAAAAATAATATTGGGGGGGAAGTGGGGCAGTGTGCTATAGAGGTGTGCTGTGTGTGTGTGTGTGTGTGTGTGTGTGTGTGTGTGTCACTAATTCAAGGATGGGATAAATGCAGAGACCAAATTCCTTGTATTTGTGGGCATACTTGGCAAAAAGCTGATTGTATTTCTATAGGCCCCTGTGGCACGGCCAAAGCTTTTGTCCTTAATGGCATTTATTCCCCCCTCGCATTACTTTTACTTTAATATTTTAAGTAGTTTTGAAACCAGTACTTTTATACTTTTACTGAAATAAAAAGCTTGAGTTGATACTTCAACTTCTACAGAAGTATTTTCAAATAGTATCTATACTTCTACTTGAGTAATGACTGTGAATACTTTGGACACGGTGCCTCTGCCGGGCTGCTTGCCGAGTGATTCAGTAACGGGCTGAGGGCGGTCCTGCGTTCCTGGCGGGTGCCGGGGGGGCCACGGGCTCTCGTGGGCCGTTTGAGCCGGCCGGCCAATTATGGAAAATATCAGAATTTATACCAGTTATGGGTCTCTATATCACAGTCATGGTTACCCTCAACTAGTGCTGTCAGTTAAACGCGTCATTAACGGCGTTAACGCAAACCAATTTTAACGGCGTTAATTTTTTTATTTACTGGTTGCTTGCCGTCGCTTCCCTGTCGTTATTGTGTTAAACAAGCCAATAGCACGCCAGGGGGAAAAGCCAACTTGGTGATTTGCTCCTGCAAAAACATATCGGAAGTAGGTCTCAGGAAAACGGGCCCTGGGCTATTGACGATTTCCATCATCGAAATGCAAGTCTGACTTGTGTTTCATCAGGGCTCTAGTCATGTTTTGCAGAGAGCATCAAGCGTTATAGCGGAGGTAGAATGTATTCATTTAAATCAAATATTGGGGAGTCCGAGGTGTCCAAAAAATAATTTATTCTTCATCACACAGATCAATTATGGCGAATGAAAAGTTGGAAAGCGTCTTTAATAAAAGGGGAAAAAAAAAACGACAGTCATTTCAACGTCTACAGGATAGACTAGAGGTTTTAATCAAAGCGCCCGTTGCCCTGTGTCAAAGCACCCCATTGCCTCGTTGTTTGGGTCGCTAAAGCTGGCATTGCACCTGTAGGGCTTCTCCCCGGAGTGAGTCCACATGTGGATCTTCAGGTTGAAGCTCCGACTGAAGCGCTTCACGCATTGGTCACACCTGTAGGGCTTCTCCCCGGAGTGAGTGTTCATGTGTTTCTTCAGGTTGGAGCTGTGTCCGAAGCGCTTCTCGCATTGGTCACACCTGTAGGGCTTCTCCCCGGAGTGAGTCCTCATGTGGACCTTCAGGTCAAAGCTCCGACTGAAGCGCTTCACGCATTGGTCACACCTGTAGGGCTTCTCCCCGGAGTGAGTGTTCATGTGTTTCTTCAGGTCGGAGTTCGTACAGAAGCGCTTCACGCATTGGTCACACCTGTAGGGATTCTCCCCGGAGTGAGTCCTCATGTGGATCTTCAGTTCGGAGCTCTGTCCGAAGCACTTCATGCATTGGTCACAACTGTAGGGCTTCTCCCCGGAGTGAGTCCTCATGTGTTTCTTCAGGTTGGAGCTGTGTCCGAAGCGCTTCTCGCATTGGTCACACTGGTAGGGCTTCTCCCCGGAGTGAGCCCTCATGTGGCTCTTCAGGTGAGAGCTCGTACTGAAGCGCTTCACGCATTGGTCACACTGGTAGGGCTTCTCCCCGGAGTGAGTGTTCATGTGTTTCTTCAGGTCGGAGTTCGTACAGAAGCGCTTCACGCATTGGTCACACCTGTAGGGCTTCTCCCCGGAGTGAGTCCACATGTGGATCTTCAGGTTGGAGCTCGTACTGAAGCGCTTCACGCATTGGTCACACCTGTAGGGCTTCTCCCCGGAGTGAGTCCTCATGTGGATCTTCAGTTCGGAGCTCTGTCCGAAGCACTTCATGCATTGGTCACAACTGTAGGGCTTCTCCCCGGAGTGAGTCCTCATGTGTTTCTTCAGGTTGGAGCTGTGTCCGAAGCGCTTCTCGCATTGGTCACACTGGTAGGGCTTCTCCCCGGAGTGAGCCCTCATGTGGCTCTTCAGGTGAGAGCTCGTACTGAAGCGCTTCACGCATTGGTCACACTGGTAGGGCTTCTCCCCGGAGTGAGCCCTCATGTGGCTCTTCAGGTGAGAGCTCTTACTGAAGCGCTTCACGCATTGGTCACACCTGTAGGGCTTCTCCCCGGAGTGAGTCCTCATGTGTCTCTTCAGGGCGGAGCTCTGACTGAAGCGCTTCACGCATTGGTCACACCTGTAGGGCTTCTCCCCGGAGTGGGTACGCATGTGGTTGGTCATATTGGTATCGTCGGGTAAACCCTGGCCAGATAACACACCGGGTGGGTCCTTGCCACCTCCCCGATGCGCAGCCAGCTCCTCACGGTGGACCAGCGGCTCGCCGCACTCCAGGCTCTTGGCCACGCTGTGGTCTGCAGACAGAGAGTTCAGGGCCTCCAGTTCGGACACGGTGAAGAGGGCGTCATGGCTGTGCAGCGCCAGTGGGCCCTCCCCTTTTCCGTGGACGCTCAGGATCCTCAGCTCCTCGCTGTGACTGGACAGGTGGGATGAGCCAGGGGCGTCCACATGCAGACCATCTGAGGGGGCACCGCGCTGTGTGCTGCAGTCTCCAAAGTCATCGCAGTCTTCTGAAGAGAGGACATAGTAATTGCTTTGATTCATTATTTGCAGAAAAGGAGCCAATGTGCATTTCTACACGTGGAAGGAACTATTTAAATGTATCTGTATGTAACATTGACACAGAGGGTTTAAATGTGTACTACAGACACAGATTCAGAGTTTTGGAGAGGGATGTATCCTCCTACCCACTCCTCCCTAAACTCAAAGCTCAAGCGTGTGACCAGATTGAGGACACTGATCAACTGCTCTTGACTGTTTCCATCTTTGAAATGCAACTACCAAGTTTGACTCGTGTTTCATCAGGGCTCTGGTCATGATGCTTTTCAAAAGAGCATCAGGCTTTTTAGCGCAGGCAGAATCTAGAAGTCAGCCTAGAATCTATGGGTGCTGTAAGATGAGGGGAATTTCCAACCGCCCTGTGCTTTAGGCATGATGATGATGATGAATAATACCTTACATCCTAGACCATTCAGAGTACAGGAAATGGGCAAGTCGTCAAATTATATTAGGCGTGTGTTGCGAGGTAGCATGCATATCCAATACAAATAATTGTTCATTTTGAATCATGATTATTATTACAACTTTTACCAATTACTACAAATGGGACAACTAATAATAATAAATGAAATGTATATAGCGCTTAATATGGTACTCCAAGACGCTTAATAGTGCCCCCTGAGCATTTGGACCTTCCTGTTTCCACCTATTACAACCGGGACTTAACTAGGGCTGAAGGATTAATCGAATTCAAACCAAAATCTCTGTGTAATGGAACGCTGTATGCAAATCACGAAGGCTGCGATTCAAATAAAAGTTTTTTTTTCTCAATTATTTTTTACTGTTACTGTACTGACTTGAGATCAGTACATTACAATTCAATAGTTAAAAAAATATGTTATTTCATTTCATCTCAACACATAGGCATGGCCTTAAGGAAGGAGTGCTTTACACGTGGACTGCTTCCAGTCTTTGTTATACAACAGAAAATGTTTAGCTTGTTTAGTGAATAATACAGAACATAAGGAACTTTACAAAGAATAATCGCATACTAAATCTCAATTGCAATACTGGTCGAAAAAAATCACAATTCGATTATTTCCCCAAATCGTTCAGCCCTACACCGGTCTGCCACGAAGAACATGTAAATCATTCTACTATAAACTGTATAAGTAGTTCTGGTGTTTTGGCAGCGCTCTGGTCATGATGCGCTTTCAAAAGAGGACCAGGCTTTTTAGCGCAGGCAGAATCAAGTACATTCTCAGTTGTTCCAGGTTGTTTTCTTGCTTTCTTGCATGCAATGTGTATTATAACTAACCTGCAGTGGGCATGACTCCACCAATTTCCTCTTCATCCTTGATTAAAACAGTGTCTGCGGTCTGCTGCTTTCCAAATAAAGAAGGAAACAAACACAAGAAATATTCTTTCATCAGCACAGAATAGTTGTCAATCCCCGCTAACGACACATTGAATCATAAAGGTGGGTGCTTTCTATGGGTGTGTGTTGTTGTAGCAGAGGAAGCCTCTCTTTTGGATGGTGAATGAGAAGATAAATTCAAACCTGAACAGTCAGCTCCTCACGGTGGACCAGCTCCTTGCCGCGCTCTAGGCTCTTGGCCACGCTGTGGTCTGCAGACAGAGAGTTCAGGGCCTCCAGTTCAGACACGGTGAAGAGGGTGTCATGACCGTGCAGCGCCAGTGGGCCCTCCCCTTTTCCGTGGACGCTCAGGATCCTCATTTCCTCGCTGTGACTGGACATGTGGGAGGAGCCAGGGGCGTCCACATGCAGACTATCTGAGGTGGCGCCGCGCTGTGTGCTGCGGTCTCCAAAGTCATCGCAGTCTTCTGAAGAGAGGAAAAAGTAATTGTTTCGATACATTATTTGCAAAAAAGGAGCCAATGTGCATTTGTACACGTGAAAGGAACTGTTTAAATGTATCTGTATGTAACATTGACACAGAGGGTTTAAATGTGTACTGCAGACACAGATTCAGAGTTTTGGAGAGGGATGTCTCCTCCTACCCACTCCTCCCTAGACTCAAAGCTCAAGCGTGTGACCAGGTTGAGGACACTGATCAACTGCTCTTGACTGTTTCCATCTTTGAAATGCAACCACCAAGTTTGACTCGTGTTTCATCAGGGCTCTGGTCATGATGCTTTTCAACAGAGCATCAGGCTTTTTAGCGCAGGCAGAATCTAGCCTAGAATCTATGGGTGCTGTAAGATGAGGGGAATTTCCAACCGCCCGGTGCTTTAGGCATGATGATGATGATGAATAATACCTTACATCCTAGACCATTCAGAGTACAGGAAATGGGCAAGTCGTCAAATTATATTAGGCGTGTGTTGTGAGGTAGCATGCATATCCAATACAAATAATTATTCATTTTGAATCATGATTAATATTACAACTTTTTCCAATAACTACAAATGGGACAACTAATAGTGCCCCCTGAGCATTTGGACTTTCCTGTTTCCACCTATTACAACCGCGACTTAACTAGGGCTGAAGGATTAATCGATTTCAAACCAAAATCTCTGTGTAATGGAACGATGTATGCAAATCACGAAGGCTGCGATTCAAATAAAGAAATTAATAAAAAAAATTCAATTATTTTTTACTGTTACTGTACTGACTTGAGATCAGTACATTACAATTCAATAGTTAAATAAAGATGTTATTTAATTTCATCTCAACACATAGGCATGGCCTTAAGGAAATAGTGCTTTATACGTTGACTGCTTCCAGTCTTTGTTATACGACAGAAAACGTTTAGCTTGTTTAGTGAATATTACAGAACATAAGAAACTTTACAAATAATAATCGAATACTAAATCTCAATTGCGATACTGGTCTAAAAAAATCGCAATTCGATTATTTCCCCAAATCGTTAGCCCTACACCGGTCTGCCACGAAGAACATGTAAATCATTCTACTATAAACTGTATAAGTAGTTCTGGTGTTTTGGCAGCGCTCTGGTCATGATGCGCTTTCAAAAGAGGACCACGCTATTTAGCGCAGGCAGAATCAAGTACATTCTCAGTTGTTCCAGGTTGTTTTCTTGCATGCAATGTGTATTATAACTAACCTGCAGTGGGCATGCCTCCACCAATTTCCTCTTCATCCTTGATTAAAACAGTGTCTGCGGTCTGCTGCTTTCCAAATAAAGAAGGAAACAAACACAAGAAATATTCTTTCATCAGCACAGAATAGTTGTCAATCCCCGCTAACGACACATTGAATCATAAAGGTGGGTGCTTTCCATCGGTGTGTGTTGTTGTAGCAGAGGAAGCCTCTCTTTTGGATGTAAATGAGAAGATGATTTCCAACCTGCACAGTCAGCTCCTCGCCGCGCTCCAGGCTCTTGGCCACGCTGTGGTCTGCAGACAGCGAGTTCAGGGCCTCCAGTTCGGACAAGTTGAAGAGTGTGCCATTGCCGTCCAGCGCCAGTGGGCCCTCCCCTTTTCCATAGACGCTCAGGATCCTCAGCTCCTCGCTGTGACTGGACATGTGGGAGGAGCCAGGGGTGTAAAGAGTCTCTGAGATGGCGTCGCGCTGTGTGCTGCGGTCTCCAAAGTCACTGCAGTCATCTGCAGAGAGGGAAATAAAAGGAAAGGAAGTTATTGTTTCGATAAATTATTTGCACAAAAAGAGACAGTGTGCATTTGAACAGGTGAAAGAAACTATTTAAATCGATGTAACATTGACACAGAGGGTTCAAAATGTGTACTAGTGCAGACACTGATTCAGAGTTCGGGAGCCCCCCTCCCTGAACTCAAAGCTCAAGCGGTTGACCAGGTGGAGGACACTGAACGAACACCAGAGCATAATGATACGAGCACAACATGACATGCAAGACAAGCGTAATTATTCTATTTTTGAAATAACAAGCAACACGGTTTCGTTCCCTGTGAGCTGATCAGCTAACATTTATGAATAACATTAACATGAATGAATTTAGGTTTGAGAATGATAAACCAGCTCGTCTGCCATCATGTGGTATCTGTCTTGAAACCATTCTGGGCACTTGACTGTTTCCATCTTTGAAATGCAACCAAGTTTGACTGAAAAGCAAGTACCAAGTTTGACTCATCTTTCAGCACCAAGTTTGGTGCTGAAAGATGAGTGGAATTTCCAACCACCTTGTGCTTTAGGCCTGATGACGATGATGAGGAATACATTACACCCAAGACCATTTAAAGAGCAGGAAATGGGATTAACGTCATTATTCATTGTTTATTTATTGTTTATAGTCATAGTCAACTTTTTCCAATTACTAAAATGTAACAACTAATAGTGACCCCTGAACACTTGGGCCCTCTAGTTTTCCACCTACCCTAGCCGGGACACAACTCACCATTTGGTTTGCAGGTGTAGGCTCGAGCCAAGGCCAAACGAATGGCCGCACACGATGCATTTGATCTCGTTTGAAGCCGCAAAGAAAACAGCTCACTCCTCATCACCTTCATCCTCGTCCTCAGCGCTTCGTTTTCTTTCAGGCTCCGAGTTATTTGTAATCGAAGGGTAGCCGAGCCTTCCGAGAACAGTTGGCTAATTTCTGATACAGCAGCTTTCGCAAGTACGTCAATTATGGACGAAAGCTGTTCTTCCAAAGTTGGGCCGCAGAGTGACATATTTGTTAACATATTTTACTCTGTTGTCGATAAAAACTCAGAATCGGATATTCGGGGGGAAATAATAAGAGAGGTCGAGAAAGTCTAGGTTTGAAAGATTAAGAATTTATAACCACTTAATTGCATAATGTAACAAAACCTGAAATGGATTGCAAAGATTTCCTGAACATTCATCAGGTATAAACTTAACATTAGAAGTAACTCCGATCACTAATATTTTGTTATTTTCGCCTATTTCAATTCCCCCAAAAAAGTGCTTTCGCTGTTTCCCTGAGGCACGAAGAGCCGTACCAGGATGTAAATATTGTTTGCTACATTAGCCTTTATAGCAAACCAGCTTGAAAACAAACATTTACCTTGAATTGCATGCCCCAAAAGACCGTGCAATGCATAAATCGGTGACCGGATTAAAGCAGAAATGTATTCAAGTGTATACGATCATTTCAAATCGACATTAAAATAAACAACGTGGTATAAATGCTAAGAAAATCAATCTAAACTCAATCACTACGGGCGCAGCCATCTTTGTTTATCGCGTCATCCGGTAAACCTCACTGCAATCGGTCTACTCGGCCTAAACATTTATTTAATCATGGGCGAACATACTAGCATAGCCTACACTGATTTAAACCATGTATAGAAAATATAGTGACACTTCACCCATTTGCATTAAGCTTTTTATCGTTAGAACTCCATTCATATTTTTGAATGCTCTTGCATCATTCCCTCATTTTCCCCTGAGACTGGAGCGGTATCTACTGGTGCGTTCCTGAATCCTCGGACGCCAGCCTTCCGAGTTTCATTTCATTCATCTTCTTCTTCTTCTTGGGGTTTTTCGGTGGTGGCATCCACAACTTGGTGCATTACCGCCCTCTTCTGATCCAGTTAATGAATCAAAAACAAAAATATCCAAACACTCACTCATTCACAGCTTCTTTCTACTCTATATCCTACCATATAACCCTGTTTCTCTCAAAAAGCCAAACAATACTTTTATACAATTCCTCTTCATTAAAAGTATAGTATAAATATGCTACCCAATTCTCTCAATTGATTTTTCATACTTTCCCTCTCCATCCCATAACCACTACAGTTCATTAAAACATGTTCCACTGTCTCCTCTACCTGGCACCCCTCACATAATCCAGCGTGGTGTTTTCCCATCAAATTCATTGTTTTATTTAGTGCACTGTGCCCCAACCTTAACCTAATCAAAATTTGTTCATCCTTCCTCTGACCACTATACCTTATTTTAACATTAACACTTTTTTGAATATTATATTAAAAAAAAATATTATATTCTCCCTTTCTCCTCACTGTCCCATTTGTCTTGCCACATCTTGTTAACTTTCCCCCATATCAGGCTTTTAACTTCTGCCTTACTTAAACTGATATTCATTTCTACTTTTTCCTTCTCCAATGCCTTCTTCGCCATCTTATCGGCTTTCTCATTTCCCTTCACCCCTACATGAGCTGGAACCCATAAAAAATGTATTTGCCTCCCCTGCTGAACGATTCTCGTAATCGACTGTAGCACTTCATACAACAAACCTTGGCGACTACTTGAATAAAAAGACCTCATACTTGCCAAAACTGATGCTGAATCTGTACAGATCACAATTTTTCCAACTGAACTTGATTCCACCCATTTTAAAGCGACCAGCACCCCCAACATCTCCACTGTATAAACGCTTAAATTATCTGATGTTCTTCTATTAAACTCTATTCTTTTTGATGGAACAACTACTCCAAACCCTGTCGCTCCTGTCTCAGGTTGTTTGGCACCATCTGTAAAAACATGAACATACTCACTGTACTCTATAAGAAGATGAATATTAAAAACACTAGCCAGGTCTATCTGTTCTCTCTCTCTCTCTTCTTTATACCCAACACAAACCAGTCCACCTCTGGCCACACCATCCTCCATGGCGGCATTAATGGATATACCACTGTTGGACTAAGCTTCAATTCACCCACACCAAACTCTTTCGCTATATCATTCCCCACCCGACCAAAATGATTCCTCTCAAACTTCCCATAAACCCAGTACTCTTTCAACACTCCTTTTGTGGGGTGAGACTCACTGTGCCCTCGCAGATTAGCCCAATAGTTCCCCATCAAATGTTTCCTTCTCAACTCCAGTGGCATTTCACCCATTTCTACCTGCAGGGCAGGCACTGGTGATGATTTAAAAGCCCCACTGCATACCCTTAATGCCTTAGCCTGAATCACGTCCAGCTTTCTCAAGAGAGACACTGCGGCTGACCCATACACTATACACCCATAATCAAACACAGATCTAATCATAGCTACATATATCTTTAAAGCTGAACAGCTCGCTCCCCAATCCCTACCAGTCAAACATCTCATCACATTTATTACCTTTTTGCATTTATCCTCAATCTTCCTAATATGGTCTGCCCACGTTACCCTAGAATCAAAAATAACTCCCAAATATTTAAATGAGCCAACTCTTTCCAACTCTTTCCCATACATCCTCAATATCATCCCATCCTCAATTATTTTCCTAGTGAAAAATACAGTTTGCGTTTTCTCTACCGAAAATCTGCACCCCCAGTCAAATCCCCACTCTGTCACCCCATCAATTGCAGACTGGACTTTACTAATAATATGCATCACATTTCTTCCACTTTTCCACAAAGCCCCATCGTCTGCAAACAGAGAACTTCCTATATCCTCTGGTACCTTTGAAAAAACATCATTTATCATGATTATAAACAATAAAGGACTAATTACACTTCCTTGGGGAGTGCCATTCCCCACCATATACTTATTTGACAATTCAGACCCAATCCGGACTTGTATTTTTCTGTCAAACAAAAAATTCTTTATCCAGTTAAAATCCCTTCCACCTACCCCCATCTTATACAACTTAATTAACAAACCTTCCCTCCACATCATGTCATATGTTTTTTCGATATCAAAAAACACTACCACCACTGACTCTTTGTTTGCCTGTGCTTTCCGTGTCTCATTTTCAAGCCTTACCACTGCATCCATTGTATGTCTCCCTTTTCTGAAACCACTTTGACAACTTGTCAACAACCCTTTCTTCTCAAGCTCATACGTTAACCTTTCTGTCACCAATCTCTCCATTATTTTACATATGTTAGACGTTAATGCTATTGGCCTATAACTAGAAGGTTTACCTGGATCTTTCCCTGGTTTCCTAATCGGAATCACCACCGCTTCCTTCCATACACTTGGTAACTTTCCCTCCTCCCATACTCTATTATATAGTTCTAACAATTTTTCCATTCCTCTTTCTCCTAGATGTTTTATCATTACATAGCTCACCTGATCTCCCCCTGGAGCTGAGGGCTTTGCTTTTTTAATTGCTCTCACAAGCTCTGCCATTGTAAATCCATCATCTATTTTCTCCCTAGTATCTACCCTACTAACTAGCACATCAGGATAATTACTCAAAGTAACTTCTCTTCTCCTTCTCCCTTCCACTGTCAACTGATCAACACTATGCACCTTAGCAAAAGATTTGGCCATCAAATCAGCCTTATCTTTATCACATATTGCAGTTTGCTCCTCTAACGTAATCACTGGGTACTCCCACTCTCTTCTATCTCCTCCCATCTTCCTTATCATTCCCCACACTTCTCCTACCGGTGTTGTTCTTCCTATCTTACCACAAAACTGTCTCCAGCTTACCCTCTGTGTTCTCTTTGTAACTCTCTTTACCAGTGCCTGTGCCCTCTGATACTCCACCAAACTTTGTGTATTATGCTCTCTTTTGACTTTCCTAAATGCTTTGTTTCGGGCTTTAACTGCCTTGGAACACTCCTCTGTCCACCAAGGAACTAACTTCCTATCCCTTCTATTTTTACTTCTTGGAATAGATTTACTTGCTGCAGCAATAATTGCTGATGTAACACTGTTATTTACTGTATCTATATCTCCACTAGTAACAACTGAAACCATAACTTCTTCACTGACCAACTTAAATATACCCCAATCTGCTTTACTATACACCCATTTCTGAATTCCATTTCCAACAATCACTTCTCCTCTTCCTCCTACTGAACAAAGTAACACATAGTGGTCACTACCTAAAGATTTACCTGTCAAAACCTCCCAGTTACTGATCCCTGCCAAACTTACTGACACCAACGTCAGATCCAACACTGACTCATTACTTGTTCTTATATCCATCCTTGTCCCCCTCCCATCATTCAAACAAACAAGATTATTGTCCTCCATTAACTCTTCAATCACTTTCCCATTCGTGTCTGTATGATTCCCTCCCCACATTGTGTTATGAGCATTGAAGTCTGCACACCATATTATCCTGTGTCTTTCTATACCTTTAATCCTAACTAGTTTATCATTCTCCAACCTTTGACATGGATTATAGTAATTAACAACAACAAACTCCTCTCCCCCTTCCCATACCTCCACCACTATATACTCTTGTTCCGTTCCAATATCTAATACCCTGTATGATATACCTTGCTTGATAAATGTTACACACCCTCCACCAACCCCTTCACCTTCACTCCTGTCTCTTCTTATACCTACATATCCATAGATAACAAAATCTAACACTGGTTTCAAAAACGTTTCTTGAATGCATATTACTTGTGGTTTTTCTTTCATTTGACTTAAAAAATATTTAAACTCCCGGCCATTTGCCACCAAGCTCCTAGCATTCCACTGTAGAATTTTCACCATGGTTATGATGTTTTCTCACCGGCTCCTGACTACTCTGTGTATTTATCTCGGCTACCAAAGCCTCCCATTTTAACCCTTCCATCCCCAAATAACCCTTGGCTGCCTTAGCTATTATCTGTATGCTCGTTGTCTTTGATGTGGAGTCTCTAGTGGAGTTTATCACTGCTGCAACAAAAATCACCACCTGCTTCTTATCTACCCACACTTTATTCCTATCTTGCTTCTCTCCCACCGACTCCCTTGTCACTTCCCTTCCACCTCCCCAGGCTGCTACCAACCCCTGACTCTTAGCACCTTGCCTCTGTTTTACCACTTTCACTGCCTCTGCATAGGTCACTTTGTCCAACACTTTTACCTTCTGAACTGCAACTTCCTCTTTCATTATTTCACAGCCTCCAAATGTGACGACATGTTCACCCCCACAACTACAACATTTTAACTTGGCCCCCTCACACTTCCCATACTCATGATCCCCTGAGCATTTCGCACACCTCCTCTTTTCCTTACAGATTTTAGCGATGTGCCCAAATCGTTGACACTGAAAGCTCCTCATTGGCTTAGGTATGTAAGCCCTCACATAGAAACACAGGAACCCTAGAAATACTCTATCTGGTAATACATCTCCTTTAAGCTCCACCAATACAGATTCACTCATTTCCTTTTCAGGGCCCCTTGTCATCCTCTTAATACTAATCACTTCTATGCCTTTGGCCACCAAGTTCTCTTTAATCTCCTGCTCCTCAATATCCAGAGAGATTCCTGTTATCACCCCTTTGCAACGTTTCTCTCTCTGCAATCCAACCTGCACCACCTTCACCACTTTGTTAACACCAACCATTGTTAGATTCTTTGTCAGAACTACCTGAAGCTCATCCGAGCAACCAATCAACAGATTTCCATCGCCTAAAACCCTGGCAAACTTTATATCACCGCACTTTCCTGTCAACTCCTTTGTTAGCTTTAACGGGTTCATTTTTCCTATACCTCCCTCCTCAGCAAACCGGACTATCATTTTGACATCTACCTTTTTCTCAACTCCCTCCTCCTCACTTGAGTCACTCACCATCTCCGTTTCGATACCATCTACACTATTAAATGTTCTCGCTCTTTTAACATCTTTTCCTTCTCTTCCCTGAATCTCCTCTTCTCTTCCTTCCTCGCTACTACTACTGCCTCTTCCCCTACACTGCCCCTTTTCTCCTACCTCCCTTTCTTCCCTCCCCCTACCTTTACTCCCTTTGGTCATCCTATACACTAGATAGAAAAGACGGGGAAAATTATAAAAGAGAAAGAAAAGAAACGGGCACCTTTCCGGACCTATACAGGTCGTCGGTCGGAACCCGCCTCTAGAACACCACCTAACTCTAACCCCCACCAAGTGATACCCTTTTCCTTTATTACCTATGAACCACAATCACACAAGTGCAACAAAAAAGCTCAAAAAAGTTTGTCTCTACAACCGGAGCAGCAGCTTCTCGAGCAGCGACCTACCGCGTTCCCTCGCACACCTCCACTCCTCGACACTTCCGCTCGCAATCACGTGCATCCAATCACGGGCCAGCCAGGACAACCTCTACCGGCCTCCATTTCATTCATTTCCGGTCTCGGAGCATTTATAGCGTTCCCGTTCGACTTTGTGATTGTGTCATGGAAATGGCTAGTTATTGTTTGTTTTTTTTACTCGTCGTTACATCTTAAATTCCTGCAGCTAAGCTTGGATACATACATTTACATTCCCCATAAAGGCTTTTGATAACATGCCTTTGAAGTTAGACTTTTTGCATCATTCCAATACTTCATCTTATCCTCCACTCCTTGAAACACAAGTTAATGCTCAGTAGTACACATATGGTTCTTTAATGTATTTGTATTGTACTAATGTGTGTTCATTTTCAATGGGCATAAATGTGTCTGAAACAGGTGCATCCCAATTTTTTCAACATTAACATTATAGTCATTAGATGGCCTTAGAAAAATAATATTGGGGGGGAAGTGGGGCAGTGTGCTATAGAGGTGTGCTGTGTGTGTGTGTGTGTGTGTGTGTCACTAATTCAAGGATGGGATAAATGCAGAGACCAAATTCCTTGTATTTGTGGGCATACTTGGCAAAAAGCTGATTGTATTTCTATAGGCCCCTGTGGCACGGCCTAAGCTTTTGTCCTTAATGGCATTTATTCCCCCCTCGCATTACTTTTACTTTAATATTTTAAGTAGTTTTGAAACCAGTACTTTTATACTTTTACTGAAATAAAAAGCTTGAGTTGATACTTCAACTTCTACAGAAGTATTTTCAAATAGTATCTATACTTCTACTTGAGTAATGACTGTGAATACTTTGGACACGGTGCCTCTGCCGGGCTGCTTGCCGAGTGATTCAGTGACGGGCTGAGGGCGGTCCTGCGTTCCTGGCGGGTGCCGGGGGGGCCACGGGCTCTCGTGGGCCGTTTGAGCCGGCCGGCCAATTATGGAAAATATCAGAATTTATACCAGTTATGGGTCTCTATATCACAGTCATGGTTACCCTCAACTAGTGCTGTCAGTTAAACGCGTCATTAACGGCGTTAACGCAAACCAATTTTAACGGCGTTAATTTTTTTATTTACTGGTTGCTTGCCGTCGCTTCCCTGTCGTTATTGTGTTAAACAAGCCAATAGCACGCCAGGGGGAAAAGCCAACTTGGTGATTTGCTCCTGCAAAAACATATCGGAAGTAGGTCTCAGGAAAACGGGCCCTGGGCTATTGACGATTTCCATCATCGAAATGCAAGTTTGACTTGTGTTTCATCAGGGCTCTAGTCATGTTTTGCAGAGAGCATCACGCGTTATAGCGGAGGTAGAATGTATTCATTTAAATCAAATATTGGGGAGTCCGAGGTGTCCAAAAAATAATTTATTCTTCATCACACAGATCAATTATGGCGAATGAAAAGTTGGAAAGCGTCTTTAATAAAAGGGGAAAAAAATAACGACAGTCATTTCAACGTCTACAGGATAGACTAGAGGTTTTAATCAAAGCGCCCGTTGCCCTGTGTCAAAGCACCCCATTGCCTCGTTGTTTGGGTCGCTAAAGCTGGCATTGCACCTGTAGGGCTTCTCCCCGGAGTGAGTCCACATGTGGATCTTCAGGTTGAAGCTCCGACTGAAGCGCTTCACGCATTGGTCACACCTGTAGGGCTTCTCCCCGGAGTGAGTCCTCATGTGGACCTTCAGGTCAAAGCTCCGACTGAAGCGCTTCACGCATTGGTCACACCTGTAGGGCTTCTCCCCGGAGTGAGTGTTCATGTGTTTCTTCAGGTCGGAGTTCGTACAGAAGCGCTTCACGCATTGGTCACACCTGTAGGGCTTCTCCCCGGAGTGAGTCCTCATGTGTTTCTTCAGGTTGGAGCTGTGTCCGAAGCGCTTCTCGCATTGGTCACACTGGTAGGGCTTCTCCCCGGAGTGAGCCCTCATGTGGCTCTTCAGGTGAGAGCTCGTACTGAAGCGCTTCACGCATTGGTCACACTGGTAGGGCTTCTCCCCGGAGTGAGTGTTCATGTGTTTCTTCAGGTCGGAGTTCGTACAGAAGCGCTTCACGCATTGGTCACACCTGTAGGGCTTCTCCCCGGAGTGAGTCCACATGTGGATCTTCAGGTTGGAGCTCGTACTGAAGCGCTTCACGCATTGGTCACACCTGTAGGGCTTCTCCCCGGAGTGAGTCCTCATGTGGATCTTCAGTTCGGAGCTCTGTCCGAAGCACTTCATGCATTGGTCACAACTGTAGGGCTTCTCCCCGGAGTGAGTCCTCATGTGTTTCTTCAGGTTGGAGCTGTGTCCGAAGCGCTTCTCGCATTGGTCACACTGGTAGGGCTTCTCCCCGGAGTGAGCCCTCATGTGGCTCTTCAGGTGAGAGCTCGTACTGAAGCGCTTCACGCATTGGTCACACTGGTAGGGCTTCTCCCCGGAGTGAGCCCTCATGTGGCTCTTCAGGTGAGAGCTCTTACTGAAGCGCTTCACGCATTGGTCACACCTGTAGGGCTTCTCCCCGGAGTGAGTCCTCATGTGTCTCTTCAGGGCGGAGCTCTGACTGAAGCGCTTCACGCATTGGTCACACCTGTAGGGCTTCTCCCCGGAGTGGGTACGCATGTGGTTGGTCATATTGGTATCGTCGGGTAAACCCTGGCCAGATAACACACCGGGTGGGTCCTTGCCACCTCCCCGATGCGCAGCCAGCTCCTCACGGTGGACCAGCGGCTCGCCGCACTCCAGGCTCTTGGCCACGCTGTGGTCTGCAGACAGAGAGTTCAGGGCCTCCAGTTCGGACACGGTGAAGAGGGCGTCATGGCTGTGCAGCGCCAGTGGGCCCTCCCCTTTTCCGTGGACGCTCAGGATCCTCAGCTCCTCGCTGTGACTGGACAGGTGGGAGGAGCCAGGGGCGTCCACATGCAGACCATCTGAGGGGGCACCGCGCTGTGTGCTGCAGTCTCCAAAGTCATCGCAGTCTTCTGAAGAGAGGACATAGTAATTGCTTTGATTCATTATTTGCAGAAAAGGAGCCAATGTGCATTTCTACACGTGGAAGGAACTATTTAAATGTATCTGTATGTAACATTGACACAGAGGGTTTAAATGTGTACTACAGACACAGATTCAGAGTTTTGGAGAGGGATGTATCCTCCTACCCACTCCTCCCTAAACTCAAAGCTCAAGCGTGTGACCAGATTGAGGACACTGATCAACTGCTCTTGACTGTTTCCATCTTTGAAATGCAACTACCAAGTTTGACTCGTGTTTCATCAGGGCTCTGGTCATGATGCTTTTCAAAAGAGCATCAGGCTTTTTAGCGCAGGCAGAATCTAGCCTAGAATCTATGGGTGCTGTAAGATGAGGGGAATTTCCAACCGCCCTGTGCTTTAGGCATGATGATGATGATGAATAATACCTTACATCCTAGACCATTCAGAGTACAGGAAATGGGCAAGTCGTCAAATTATATTAGGCGTGTGTTGCGAGGTAGCATGCATATCCAATACAAATAATTGTTCATTTTGAATCATGATTATTATTACAACTTTTACCAATTACTACAAATGGGACAACTAATAATAATAAATGACATTTATATAGCGCTTAATATGGTACTCTAAGACGCTTAATAGTGCCCCCTGAGCATTTGGACCTTCCTGTTTCCACCTATTACAACCGGGACTTAACTAGGGCTGAAGGATTAATCGAATTCAAACCAAAATCTCTGTGTAATGGAACGCTGTATGCAAATCACGAAGGCTGCGATTCAAATAAAAGTTTTTTTTTCTCAATTATTTTTTACTGTTACTGTACTGACTTGAGATCAGTACATTACAATTCAATAGTTAAAAAAATATGTTATTTCATTTCATCTCAACACATAGGCATGGCCTTAAGGAAGGAGTGCTTTACACGTGGACTGCTTCCAGTCTTTGTTATACAACAGAAAATGTTTAGCTTGTTTAGTGAATAATACAGAACATAAGGAACTTTACAAAGAATAATCGCATACTAAATCTCAATTGCAATACTGGTCGAAAAAAATCACAATTCGATTATTTCCCCAAATCGTTCAGCCCTACACCGGTCTGCCACGAAGAACATGTAAATCATTCTACTATAAACTGTATAAGTAGTTCTGGTGTTTTGGCAGCGCTCTGGTCATGATGCGCTTTCAAAAGAGGACCAGGCTTTTTAGCGCAGGCAGAATCAAGTACATTCTCAGTTGTTCCAGGTTGTTTTCTTGCTTTCTTGCATGCAATGTGTATTATAACTAACCTGCAGTGGGCATGACTCCACCAATTTCCTCTTCATCCTTGATTAAAACAGTGTCTGCGGTCTGCTGCTTTCCAAATAAAGAAGGAAACAAACACAAGAAATATTCTTTCATCAGCACAGAATAGTTGTCAATCCCCGCTAACGACACATTGAATCATAAAGGTGGGTGCTTTCTATGGGTGTGTGTTGGAGTTGTAGCAGAGGAAGCCTCTCTTTTGGATGGTGAATGAGAAGATAAATTCAAACCTGAACCGTCAGCTCCTCACGGTGGACCAGCTCCTTGCCGCGCTCTAGGCTCTTGGCCACGCTGTGGTCTGCAGACAGAGAGTTCAGGGCCTCCAGTTCAGACACGGTGAAGAGGGTGTCATGACCGTGCAGCGCCAGTGGGCCCTCCCCTTTTCCGTGGACGCTCAGGATCCTCATTTCCTCGCTGTGACTGGACATGTGGGAGGAGCCAGGGGCGTCCACATGCAGACTATCTGAGGTGGCGCCGCGCTGTGTGCTGCGGTCTCCAAAGTCATCGCAGTCTTCTGAAGAGAGGAAAAAGTAATTGTTTCGATACATTATTTGCAAAAAAGGAGCCAATGTGCATTTGTACACGTGAAAGGAACTGTTTAAATGTATCTGTATGTAACATTGACACAGAGGGTTTAAATGTGTACTGCAGACACAGATTCAGAGTTTTGCTCCTCCTACCCACTCCTCCCTAGACTCAAAGCTCAAGCGTGTGACCAGGTTGAGGACACTGATCAACTGCTCTTGACTGTTTCCATCTTTGAAATGCAACCACCAAGTTTGACTCGTGTTTCATCAGGGCTCTGGTCATGATGCTTTTCAAAAGAGCATCAGGCTTTTTAGCGCAGGCAGAATCTAGCCTAGAATCTATGGGTGCTGTAAGATGAGGGGAATTTCCAACCGCCCGGTGCTTTAGGCATGATGATGATGATGAATAATACCTTACATCCTAGACCATTCAGAGTACAGGAAATGGGCAAGTCGTCAAATTATATTAGGCGTGTGTTGCGAGGTAGCATGCATAACCAATACAAATAATTATTCATTGTTCATTTTGAATCATGATTATTATTACAACTTTTTCCAATTACTACAAATGGGACAACTAATAATAATGAATGAAATTTATATAGCGCTTAATATGGTACTCTAAGACGGTTAATAGTGCCCCCTGAGCATTTGGACCTTCCTGTTTCCACCTATTACAACCGGGACTTAACTGGGGCTGAAGGATTAATCGAATTCAAACCAAAATCTCTGTGTAATGGAACGCTGTATGCAAATCACGAAGGCTGCGATTCAAATAAAAGTTTTTTTTTTTCAATTATTTTTTACTGTTACTGTACTGACTTGAGATCAGTACATTACAATTCAATAGTTAAAAAAAGATGTTATTTCATTTCATCTCAACACATAGGCATGGCCTTAAGGAAGGAGTGCTTTATACGTGGACTGCTTCCAGTCTTTGTTATACAACAGAAAATGTTTAGCTTTTTTAGTGAATAATACAGAACATAAGGAACTTTACAAAGAATAATCGCATACTAAATCTCAATTGCAATACTGGTCGAAAAAAATCGCAATTCGATTATTTCCCCAAATCGTTCAGCCCTACACCGGTCTGCCATGAAGAAGATGTAAATCATTCTGCTATAAGCTGTATAAGTAGTTCTGGTGTTTTGGCAGCGCTCTGGTCATGATGCGCTTTCAAAAGAGGACCAGGCGGCTATTTAGCGCAGGCAGAATCAAGTACATTCTCAGTTGTTCCAGGTTGTTTTCTTGCTTTCTTGCATGCAATGTGTATTATTACTAACCTGCAGTGGGCATGCCTCCACAAATTTCCTCTTCATCCTTGATTAAAACAGTGTCTGGGGTCTGCTGCTTTCCAAATAAAGAAGGAAACAAACAAGAAATATTCTTTCATCAGCACAGAATAGTTGTCAATCCCCGCTAATGACACATTGAATCATAAAGGTGGGTGCTTCTATGGGTGTGTGTTGGAGTTGTAGCAGAGGAAGCCTCTCTTTTGGATGGTGAATGAGAAGATGATTTCCAACCTGCACAGTCAGCTCCTCGCCGCGCTCCAGGCTCTTGGCCACGCTGTGGTCTGCAGAAAGAGAGTTCAGGGCCTCCAGTTCAGACACGGTGAAGAGGGAGTCATGACCGTGCAGCGCCAGTGGGCCCTCCCCTTTTCCGTGGACGCTCAGGATCCTCAGCTCCTCGCTGTGACTGGACATCTGGTAGGAGCCAGGGGCGTCCACATGCAGACTATCTGAGGTGGCGCCGCGCTGTGTGCTGCGGTCTCCAAAGTCATCGCAGTCTTCTGAAGAGAGGAAAAAAGTTATTGTTTTGATACATTATTTGCCCAAAAGGAGCCAGTGAGCATGTGAAAGAAACTATTTAAATGTAGTAGCACAGACCCAGATTCAGAGATTTGGAGAGGGATCTCTCCTCATACCCACTCCTCCCTAAACTCAAAGCTCAAGCGGGTGACCAGGTTGAGGACACTGATCAACTGCTCTTGACTGTTTCCATCTTTGATGCGCAACTACCAAGTTTGACTCGTGTTTCATCAGGGATCTGCTCATGATGCTTTCCAGCCTAGAATCTTTGGGTTCTGTAAAATGAGTGGAATTTCCAACCGCCTTATGCTTTAGGCCCGATGACGATGATGAGGAATACATTACATCCAAGAACTTTCAAAAAGGCAGCAAATGGGATTATCATCCTTATTCATCGTTCATTTTGAATCATGATTATGATTCTTATATATTTTTCCAATTACTACAAATGTAACAACTAATAGTGCCCCCTGAACACTTGGACCGTCCTGTTTTCCCCCCATCACAGCCGGAAACCAACTCACCATCTCCCTGTGGTTTAGTCTCTGGTTTGCAGATGTCCGCTCGAGCCAGGGCAAAAAGACTTGCGGCACAGGATGCATTTGATCTCGTTTGAAGCCGCAAAGAAAACAGCTCACTCCTCATCACCTTCATCCTCATCCTCAGCGCTTGGTTTTCTTTCAGGCTCCGAGTTATTTGTAAGCGAAGGGTAGCCGAGCCTTCCGAGAACAGTTGGCTAATTTCAGATACAGCAGCTTTCGCAAGTACGTCCATTATGGACGAAAGCTGTTCTTCCAGAGTTGGACCGCACGGTGACATGTTTAATAACATATCTTAGTCTGTTGTGGATAAAAACCCACAATCTAATACTCGAAAAAATACGAGAGGACTAGGTTTGAAAGATTAAGGCGTTATTACCACTTCCATAAGGTAACAACAAAACCTGAAATGGTTTGCAAACAACTCCTGAACATTCATCAGGTATCTTTTTATATCCCCCTTGTGTGGCTTCCCCCAACATGCACTTGGCCAATCACAACGCTCCACTATGGTCCTTGATTGAAATGTTCACACATCTTGTGTCTCCCACTCCCGTTCCCCAGTTACTTAGCATATACTTATTTTCATGCCCTGTATATCCAGTATATTACAATGAAAATACATCAACATTGCAGTCAAAACAAGTTACATGTCAAATCATGACAGTTTAAAGATGTTATCTCCTAATTGTACGGATATCCTGCGAGACACTATTATGTTCCTGAGAGGCCACCGTAGCTGGAGACTGTGGCGTAACGAAATGTTTAATAAAGTTAGTTGAATACTTACCAGCTAAGAAGTCAGTCCCATATTGGTAGGCTACATGGTACCAGGAGTTAAAGTATTAAATCACCATACTGAACTCAGATCTGCACTGAGGGGTATTCCACAAAGCCGGTTTTATCACATAACCGGGTAAGTTAACCCAGGGTTTGCGGTAACCCTAGGTTTTCCGTTCCAAAAGGATCACGGTCTGTTAGTTGCTATAGAAACATATGCTCTGAATCAAACCTGGTCGGAGCTGGTTTTGCGCAGGTTAAGTTTGAAACATAACCCGGTTTTGGGTATTTCAACCGGCGTTCACCGCAGATTTCATGTGTTCACAATGGCCTTTTGATGAGAGAACTGCTGATATCGGAACGCTAATTATACAATCCACCGGGAGCGATAGATAAGACCACGGCTCGACATCTTGGCATATCGGATGACTTTTTGCTGGAGTGGAAGAGATATAGATTCTCGCGAAAATCTTTAATATATTTAAATAGCCTTACATAGCCAACACTACCAATCGAGGGCCTGGCCTCAGTTCACTCCAGACTATTTGCGTAGCCCTCCGTTTTTTTCAAATGGTAGTTTTATCTAGGCTATAATGTTGGAGATGCTGAGCACATCGCAGTCGTTTCAGATGACCCATCCAAGATTTGTATCGGCCTCCTATCATACAAAGAGCAATATTGTCTGAGTACTATGCCGAGAGGCATTTACAACATAAAGTATAAAATAGTCCTAACGGACTTGCATCCACTGGAGAATGTTCGATCGTAGCCGGCGGTTTCATTACAAGCACTAATCCATCTTGATCTGTGAAGTTGATGAATTGTCACTTTTAGGTTTTCTACCCAGTTACCAAAAAAAGAAACATTTGGAATAGTATGCGCTGTGGCAAGCACACAGTTTACATGTGTTACTTCGAAGGCATAAAAAATCTAAAATACAAGAAAACACAAAAACCTACATTCAACCAGTGGGGTATGGCCCCTGACTCTCTGAGGTAGTAGGTACCTCCAGGTGTCATTGTCAAGACAATTTGAGGGCCAGATCCAGTCTGCCGACTGTCGGCCTTTTCACGATTGGCTTAAAAAAATAGCTTATTTAAATTTATACCAATACGATGGTGGGAAAAGCTTACCAGTTTGTATGTTTTTTATACTTAATTTTTATACTTCATCCGCTGACCGCTTGGAAGCAATCGGAGTACATATTTCTTTAGAAGAAAGGGGTTATGTGGTAGGATCTTTAAGAATGCTTAACTGGGATATTTATAAATTCATGGCTCAAATATTAAGAATCTTGCTTTTGACGTGTAACTAACGCATTTACGCGGCCAGAGATCCGCTGCAAGGCTTTTGTTCTCCGGGTTGCAGAGGCTTTAGTGTTCCCTTTTCTTGTGATAATGTCCTTCTACTCGTCATAGCTCTCCAGGAGAAGCTGGAGTTCCATTTCATTGAAATAAGCGGCCCGTTTCGCCATATTGATCAGGGTTTCCATGATCCATACATCACGTCTTTTTAGGTTTGGCGTGGACGCGCACAACCCTGTGTTAACCAACCCCAAGTTGATTGAACTAATGCATAACCGCTGCTGTGGAACCGAAAACTCTGGGTTGGTCGGCACAGGGTCAATCAACCTAGAGTTCAGCGTTAACTCAGTGTTTGTTAAACCTCCGTTCGTGGAACACCCCTCTGATGTTTGTTGTCTGTTTGTGGTCTTTACTGTGTATTTAAGTTTTACTGTGTATTTAAAATTGTATTCATTTAAATTATTTATTTATATGACCTATATATTGCTTTTGTATATTATTATATAATTATATTCGATAACATGTGTGCACTTTTATGGAGCTGCTCATTGCATTTCGTTGTACTTTGTAAGATGACAATAAAGCTTTCTATTCTATTAAATCAAGTTAAGGGATTTGAACAGTCTAAATGGAGTAAACAATGCAAACATGCACACCATTTAAAAAACGTTGGAAACAAATAAAGTGAAGAGCTAAATGAATGGCCAATGTGATCAAGTTTGAATACATTTGAGATAAACTACAGAATAGCTAGGTCCTTGTGGTAGTAACTTGGAAAAGTATGTTGTTGACCTTATTCCTTCATATCAAGTTCATCAAAATAGGCTCACAAAATGAAGTTTATACCGTTGAACTCCTTTGAGTCTCAGCTTTAATATAGCATATCGTTTGTGTAGATAGCGTGAAAAAGATTGTTTAAGCATTGCTATCATTTAACCTATACTGGGAGTAAATCGAACATGTAGCA
This sequence comes from Gadus chalcogrammus, assembly GCF_026213295.1. Taxonomy (NCBI): domain Eukaryota; kingdom Metazoa; phylum Chordata; class Actinopteri; order Gadiformes; family Gadidae; genus Gadus; species Gadus chalcogrammus. The sequence continues at coordinate 18,192,907 of NC_079418.1, forward strand.
AGCGCCTAGCCTCTAGAGATATAAACAGGGGTCCCCACAGACAAATGGCCGAAATATAAACACCATATTTCCAATCAATGAATCAGTTTAGCACCAGGGTGACAAGAAATAATGTAACCGTTTAAGCTTGACTTTGTGACATTATAGGTTAAATATTGACGTTAAGGCTCTCAGATACTTAGCTTTTTTGATAGCAACCTTGGGATAGAGCGTCATCCAGCATCCTCAAGCTCGAGCCTAAACGGAATTCAATGAGACCAACTGAAAATATACGAGGCTGGTATGAAATTACACTGTTAAACTGTGAATTTGTTCAATGTTCGAATGAAGATTAACGTTTAAGATTGACCAAGTTACGATGCCTGAAGTATTTGAAGTGTCAGACAAGAACAATCTTTATAGAAGCACACGATTCCAAGCAGATCTTAACATTTAAAAATTTGAATGTAGTCTCTCAGGGAAATATTGTGGAAGGAGCAGGATCCCAATGTTTGAGAATAATAAACAAAGAACAAAACATAAGAATAACAATTGAGCGCTGCATGCTTGACCTAACTATTATAAATCGTATGTAGCCCATACATTTTAAAGGGTTTTCTATACGTTCTCCATTGACCTAGAGATAACTCTTGTCCTCTAATTCAAAGCTGTTGTTAAAGTTTGCATTGCAACTGTAGCCACAAAGTCTGAAACTGAGGCCAATCGACTGACTTCTTTGTTGTGTAGATTCCTTTAACTGTCTTGCAGCCAAGTCCACTTTGCCCATTGTATATTGTAATTTAACTTGATCTCTCCTCTGGACAATCCTAAAATCTCCACGATGGTCCCCCCCCCCCCCCACCTTTGTTTCTTTTGTATTAACCCATATTGTGAAATTGCCTGTAAGAATCATGTATATCCATTGTCTCATTGAATGTATGCTCGGTAACTTTGCTGCCTGTATCTTTCTGAAATAATGCTCTAATTTAAATCAAATATTTGGTTGTTCAAAGTGTCCAAAAAATAATTGATCCTTCACAGACAAATTATTCACAACAATAAGAACAAAAAGCGAAAAGTTGGAAAGTGTTTATAATCATGAGGAAAAAAAACCTACAGTCATTTCAAAGAATCCAGGATAGAGGTGTGAATCAAAACGTCCCGCTGCCCGTGTCAAAGCACCCCATTGCCTATGTTCTTGAGCAGGTGCCAACGCAAATTGCTAGGGTCACTGAGGCTGGCGTTGCACCTTCAGGGCTTCTCCCTGGAGTGAGTCCTCATGTGGTTCTTCAGGGTGGAGCTCTGACTGAAGCGCTTCACACATTGGTCACACCTGTAGGGCTTCTCCCCGGAGTGAGTCCTCATGTGCATCTTCAGGATTGAGCTCTGTCCGAAGCACTTCATGCATTGGTCACAACTGTAGGGCTTCTCCCCGGAGTGAGTCCTCATGTGGATCTTCAGGACGGAGCTTTGACTGAAGCGCTTCTCGCATTGGTCACAGCTGTAGGCTTTCTCCCCGGAGTGAGTCCTCATGTGGCTCTTCAGGTAGGAGCTATGACTGAAGTGCTTCCCGCATTGGTCACACCTGTAGGGCTTCTCCCCGGAGTGAGTCCTCATGTGGCTCTTCAGGCTGGAGCTCCGTCTGAAGCGCTTCACGCATTGGTTACACCTGTAGGGCTTCTCCCCGGAGTGAGTCCTCATGTGGCTCTTCAGGTGAGAGCTCTGCACGAAGCACCTCATGCATTGTTTACACCTGTAGGGCTTCTCCCCGGAGTGAGTCCTCATGTGGACCTTCAGGTCGAAGCTATGACTGAAGCTCTTCAAGCATTGGTCACACCTGTAGGGCTTCTCCCCGGAGTGAGTCATCATGTGGGTCTTCAGGGCGCCTTTCTGTTGGAAGCGCTTCTTGCATTGGTTGCACTCGTACGGCTTCTCGCCGGTGTGGGTACGCATGTGATTGGTCATATTGGTATTGTCGGGTAAATCCTTACCAGACAACACACCGGGCTGGTCCTTGCCGCCACCCCGATGCCCAGTCAGCTCCTCAAGGTGGACCAGCTGCTCGCCGCGCTCCATGCTCTTTGCCACGCTTTGTTCCGCGGACAGCGAGCTCAGAGCCTCCGGTTTGAACGTCGTGAAGAGGTTGTCATGGCCGCAAACCACCAGTGGGCCCTCCGCTTTTCCGTGGACGCTCAGGATACGCAGCTCCCTGTTGTGACTTGACATGTGGGAGGAGCCAGGACCGTCCACATGCAGACTATCCAAGGTGGCGCTGGGTTGTGTGCTGCAGTCTCCAAAGTCATCGCAGTCTTCTGCAGAGGGAAAAAAGACGGAAAGTAATTGTGCAAATTCATTATTTGCACAAAGGGATACAGTATGTATCCTTTTGAGACATAGCACCTCTACGTCTACCCCTTTTAAAGATGTGGGGAGGTCATAAAGACAAAACCCAGAAGATCTGTTGGTTCCTATCACATGTTTTACCAATACTTGAGTTATATTTGGAATCAGAGCTGATCTGAGTATTCCTGACAACAGAAGCATGTTAGGTTGTATGTGAGTTTGTGAGTTTGTCTCTGTCTGTGTTCATTTTTTGCACTATTTTGTTTCTGCTACTCATTGAGCACACTGGATTTAAGGATATTATCATTCATCACATGAAATGAATGTGGACTACCTGGACTCTGAAGGGCTAGAACAAAGGGTGAGCTGGGCCACAGCAGCCCTGTTAACATATTCAAGCACCAGAAGTAGCAGCCCTGCTAACATCTCAAAGCCTCAGCAGCAGCAGTAGCAGCCTTGCTAACTCCCAAGGCCACAGCAGCAGCAGCAGTAGCAGCCTTGCTAACGCATCAAGGCCCCAGCAGCAGCGGCCTTGCTAACATCTCAAGGCCCCAGCAGCAGTAGCAGCCTTGCTAACGCATCAAGGCCCCAGCAGTAGCAGCCTTGCTAACATCTCAAGGCCCCAGCAGCAGCAGCCCTGCTAACATATCAAGGCCCCAGCAGCAGCAGCTAGCATAGTAAACTCAGTAATTTAAAGACAATGGCATTTTTCTTAACTTTAGTATGTTTGTTGACATTTTGGGACCTGACTCCAAGGAATTGCCGGTTGGTGAGTCCCACTAGCTATGTGTCGAGCATGCAATACACTTGGCACTAATGTTGCCGGGCATTTTCAGCAACCACAGCCTGATTTGGTTTGGGCCTCAAACCTGTGGTCGGACTCACCTAGGGACTTACCTAAACTTCTATGTTTTTTTACTTTATATAATCTTACTCTTTCCCTTAAGGAAAGGCATTGCCTGGCTTTAACACATGAAAAAACTGCTTCAAAAGGCAACGTGAGACGAGGAGTGATGATTGTACTACTCTTACTTCTGTCTGGAGATGTGCAATCAAACCCTGGGCCTGAATTGCAATGTATCCAGACTCCCGCTGATTTTAAATTAGACATGTGGTCATCTCAGAAACTTGGCTGACAAAATCTATTACAAATGAAGACATTAGCATATCCGGATACAATGTTTAGCGTACTGAAGGGCCCAAGAAAGGTGGTGGTGTAGCCATTTTCGTTAAATCAAGATTTGATGCTTCAATGGTTCTGTCTATCTGTATGCAATTTGAATTTTTGGCATTGAAGGTGGAAATAGCAAAGTCCCTCTCTCTGACCGTTGTCGGGTGCTATAGGCCTCCATCTGCCACAAAGGAGGCATTATCTTCATTGCAGCATCTTTTGTCCAAATTAAATTATAATGAGCTTTTAATGGCTGGTGATCTGAACTTGGATTGGCTAAATTCGGATGAAGTTACATTTTTCTGTGACTCTATTAATCATATCCAGCCGGTCAACCTACCTACAAGGCCACATCTTAAAAATTCTGAAAAGTCCACTTTGATATATATATTTTTTATTGATCCGACTAAGGCTTTTGACACTGTGGACCATGCTGTTTTAAAGCATAGGCTTCTTTGCTTGGGTTTGTAAAATCATGTACTTTCCTGGTTCACAGATTATTTGAGTGACAGGAATCAGTGTATTAAATACATGGTCTGTGTTCTGAATTTTTGAGTGTCCACAAGGGGGTGCCACAGGGTTCAATATTAGGAACCCTCTTGTTCATTATGTGCATTAATGATTTGGGAAAAAATGTGTCAGATGCTAACATGCATTTTTATGCAGATGACACAATTATTTACTGTTTTGGATCAACTCCTGCTAGAGCTGTTGAATCTCTGCAGAAAGCTTTTGATGTAATCCAGCACACACTCCTGCAACTAAAACTAGTCCTCAACACTGAAAAACCTTAACAAATGTTGTTTTCAAACTGAAACTGTCCCCAGAGTGTCCACTCTTGAGGGAAATGTCATAGAGGTGGTTCATATGTATAAATATCTTGGTGTCTTGATTGATGACTCCCTTTCCTTCAAACCCCACATTGACAATCTTGTGAAGAAATTGAAACTTGGGCTTCTTCTTATTTTTGTTTTCTCTTTTGAGGTGAAAAAGCGGCTCGTCACTGCAACGTTTTTATCCAGTTTAGATTATGGAGATTTGATTGATATGAATGGCTCAGCTAAATGTCTATGTAAGATTGATGCTGTTTACCATGCTTCTCTGAGGTTTATTACTAACTGTGGAGCCCTGACCCATCACTGTGAATTGTATTCTCGAGTGGGTTGGCCCTCTTTGTCCACCAGGAGGCTGGGATACTGGTGCACTTTTATTTAAAAGGCCATGCTTGGGCTACTTCCCTCCTATTTTTGTAATTTAATCACACAGAAAAGTGTTGCTTCTTACAGTCTGCGTTCAAACAATCAGATGCTTCTGTCAGTTCCATGAATATGAATGATGGACTTTCAAAAGAGGACCAGGCTTTTTAGCGCAGTTAGAATCGAGTACATTCTCATTTGATTCAGGTTGTTTTCTTGCATAAATGCAATATGTATTAGGCCTACTAACCTACGGCGGGCATGCCTCCACCAATATCCTCTTCCTCCTTGATTAAAATGGTGTCTGGGGTCTGCTGCTTTCCACATAAAGAAGGAAACACACACAAGACATATTCTTTCATTAGCACAGAATAGTTGTCAAACCCCGCTAACGACACATGAATCATAAAGGTTTGTGCTTTCTATGGGTGTGTGTTGGAGTTGTAGCAGAGGAAGCCTCTATTTTGGATGGTGAATGAGAAGATGATTTCCAACCTGCCCAGTCAGCTCCTCGTGGCGGACCAGCTGCTCGCCGCGCTCCAGGCTCTTGTCCACGCTGTGGTCTGCAGACAGCGAGTCCAGGGCCTCCAGTTCGGAGGCGTTGAAGAGTGTGTCATGGCCGTCCAGCGCCAGTGGGCCCTCCCCTTTTCCGTGGACGCTCAGGATCCTCAGCTCCTCGCTGTGACTGGACATGTGGGAGGAGCCAGGGGCGTCCACATGCAGACTATCTGAGGTGGCGTCGTGCTGTGTGCTGCGGTCTCCAAAGTCATCGCAGTCTTCTATAGAGGAAAAAAAATACAGAAAGTGAGAGTTTCCGATACATTATTTGCACAAAATGAGACAGAAAAGAAGAAATTGTTTAAATGTATGCAACATTGACACAGAGGGTTCAAAATGTGTACTAGTGCCGACACAGATTCAGAGTTTGGGAGCCCCCCTCCCTCAACTCAAAGCTCAAGCGGTTGACCAGGTGGAGGACACTGAACGAACAGCAGAGCATAATGATACGAGCACAACATGACATGAGAGGGACAAGCGCAATTATTCTATTCTGGCAATAGCAAGCGACAGCGTGTCATTCCCTGTAAGCTGATCAAGGAACATGTACATACGTTTTGAACAAATTGATGTTTGAGAATGATAAACCAGCAGATGTGGCATCTGGCTGGAAACCATTCCGGGCTCTTGACGGTTTCCATCTTTGAAATACAAGTACCAATGTGTTTCATCAGGGTTCTCACCATGCGCAGGCATGCATCAGGATTTTTTAGCACAGGCAGAATCTAGCAGTCAGCCCAGAATCTATCCGTTCTGTAAAATTAGTGGAATTCCAACCGCCTTGTGCTTTAGGCCTGATAACGATGATGAGGAATACATTACATCCAAGAACATTCAGAGAGCAGGAAATGGGATTATAGTCATTATTCATTGTTCATTTTGAATCATAATTATTATTAGAACTTTTTCCAATTGCTGCAAATGTAACAACTTAACGTGCACCCTGATTACTTGGACCGTCCAGTGTTTTCCACCTTTCACAGCCGGGACACAACTCACCATTTCCCCGTGGTTTAGAGATGTTGGCTCGAGCCAGGGCACAACCAGTTGCCGCACACGATGCATTTGATCTCGTTTGAAGTCGCAAAGAAAACAGCTCACTCCTCATCACCTTCATCCTCATCCTCAGCGATTGGTTTTCTTTCAGGCCCCGAGTTATTTGTAAACGAAGGGTAGCCGAGCCTTCCGAGAACAGTTGGCTAATTTCAGATACGGCAGCTCTCGCCAGTACGTTCATTATGGACGAAAGCTGTTCTTCCACATTTGGGCCGCACGGTGACATGTTGATTGACATATTTCACTGTTGTTGATAAGAACACACAATCGAACACTCGAAAAAATACGAGCGGTCGAGAAGAACTGGGTTCGTTTAATGGTGCCTCCAAAACAGTCTGAGTCGCTGGGAATTTCGGAGATTGGGATCGGAGGAAATCGCCTTGACACTGGTCGGAGATTTCCCTCGGAACTTCGTGCGGAAGTAGAGCAACCTGAGCATCCGAGTTGACGTCACAATAATGTCTGCCCACTTCATTGATAGAACTTGCAGCAAGCACTAATAGGCGAACTTAACACCAATCCTAACATTTGCATTACGATACTTAAGATTAATTTTAAACATCACTTGATAAATTCTCGCTCATGTTCAACCTTCGTTAACAGTTCTTACAACTGATTCAGTCATTCCGAGTGTTCAGTTCAGGAAACGCCCCTTCGAATTTCGAAGGCCAACCGGAAAACAGATCTTGCTGAACATAAGACTTCATAACAACTACGTAGTTGTTATGAAGTACGGATGCCCGCAGGGACCTCTTTGCGCTTCTTTGCTGAATCAGATTAATCAGTTATTAGAAATGCTTGTGTTTCATCAAGGCTCTGGTCATGTTTTGGAAAAGAGCATCAGGCTTTTTCGGTGCAGGTAGTATCTTGCAGTCAGCCTAGAATCTATGCTGCCTAGAATCTATGGATTTAAAATGAGGGGAATTTCCAACCGCCTTGTGCTGATGACGATGATGAAGAATACATTAGATCCAAGATTCATAGTGCAGGAAATGTGCATAACGTCAAATTATATTAGGCATGTGTTGTGAGGTAGCCTGCTTCTCCACTACCAATCATTATTCAGGGTTCATTTTGAATTGTGTTTAAAACACAATGACTACAAATGTTAACTAATAGTGCACCCTCAACCATTGGACCTTCCTGTTTCTCCCTATCTAATAGTACACCAAACATAGGACTAAGGTCTTCAGTCAAAATGTACAGATTAAACTTGGTTCAATCAGGCCTATTAACCTCAAATATTTAACCCTGTGTGGGTACTGGTGACATACAGCCAGTACGGAATCTTAAGTAGTTTGCCAACTATTTGCAATACAAATGTTTTGAATAATTGAATAATGAAATGAAAACAAGACCTGTCGACATGGAAATACAGCTTTATTCTTTGTAAGAAACTTTGCTTCAGTAGTTAATGAAAGAATTTATCAGAACATATGAAGCTGACCCGATTTAAACTTAAAGGTACCTAGACACACAGGCAGTGAAAAGATCTGTACAAGAGATCAGTCACTGTGTAGAATATAATATACATCATGTGTATGATATATTATACACGTGCATAAACACAGATAGTTGAACAGCAGTATGAAAGCGGTGTTCAAAAGCAACATTCCCTTTTGAACCTAGTACTTTCACCACTTCAGGATGAGCACCCACTTTAAATATACACCCGTCATTACTGATAGTATAAAACCTAATTTGCTCTAGAACTATTAGAATCAGCCGAAACACCATCTGTAACTCTTGGCCTCGGGTTCAACACTAGGCGGCTATAGACAGTCCAACAAATGACCGTTGAGTTATTTTCAGTCCCCTTTTTAAAATATTTATTTTAACAAGTAATTGTGGGCCATTGTGGAAAGACCTCATTCATGCAAAAACCCACGGGAGTAAAAGGTAGCAGACAAAGAAGCCTGCGTCTCCACTAGGTGGGCCACGAGAAGGTGTGTGATCATAAGGGTGAGGGGAACCTAACCGTATCCCCTGACAACCAGTTGGAGCATACTCATGGACCACCGAGTTCTACCAAGTTCTATCTGGTTCTGGTTCACATCGAGAGGCCTTACCGTGAAACTATATAAGAGAAGCACTCATTAATAAGTCACACGTATTCTGAAAAAATTGCAGAGTAGCATTGATATTCTCCTGATGTGGATTTATTAAAAGGCAACTTACGCATTATAGAACCTTAATAAAAAGTAGTGTAATGTTCAGGTTTAACGTTCAGGCAAACTGCTGAGAGACGGTAGCGCTTTCAAGGGTCACCGGTCGGCCGTTAAATCTGATCTAATATCAGTAATGTATTCAAACATTTTACCGTGCTGCCTAGGATTTTGTTTCAAGAGAGTAGGGTCTACTACCGTACTCGGGGCAGACTAACTGCCTAGTCGCTAGGAGACCAGCGTATACAATGTAGTCCATTAAGGGGATGTGCAGCAATCTCTTTGACGAAGACGGCTAACCACCTAGTAGTGAGGCTTTATAGATTTGTCTGTTTTTCTTACTTGATATTGGTTTGTCATCTGAACAACAGTTAAAGAACGCTAAAGAGGGCTTGGCTCAACTGTCTGACACTTATAAAGACCTACTTTCACTATGCAATAAATAGGTTGTGTTGGATTTTGGATTGGAAATTGAATTGTTCTTAAGATGCTGTTTGTATCCTGGCTCTGCCCGCCTAAGTACTTCCACTCTGTTTGAATTTCCCTTCAGTACTAGGTCTGGGTCTGCGGTAGGTTAGTGGGTTATCTCTGTCTACATTTTCTGCGTCCGTTCAGTGAACAGAGTGGCTGAGCTCAATGACGTTAAAGTCAGCTCTCGTTGACGGACATCTTCATGCACGCTGTGTCTGGTTTGTTTACAGCGTGCGCACAAAGTGATTCCCGGCCAAACGTTATATTGGTTATGGAAGATCCAGAGTGGCACTGGGCAGATCCAATAGTTTTAAACTTCAACAGACACCCGCCTTCAAGTAAGTTAACGTTTGTCAATTGAGTAGGTCCAGACTCTCTGTACAAATTAAATGAAGTACGACTACAAGAGTCTGGTAGGACCAGGCTAATGCTGTTGGTCCATTGACCATAAATGCAGTGTCCCCCAATATACCATAAAGTACAAAGAAACAGCAGTGAACGATTGCTTTGGGGGATTTCATGGAAGACATAACGTTGTCTCATCGCTCCGCACATCCCAGCGTCTTCTCAGACTACGGCCCCTCATTTTTGTTGGAGAACCTCAGAATAGAACAGTAACAAAAGGTCAACCGACGACAGGAAATACATCTTTGCACAAACACAGACCGAACGTATAATTTCTGTATTTTCATTTATAAGGCAAAAGATCAAAATACAAAGTCTAAAGTTTTCAAGTTAAAAAAAAAAAGTTTAATCATTTGACCCTGGTTTGCTCGTGTCAGTCGAGCCTTGGTCAGGAATTCCAGAAACGACCGTTCAACAAACCATAGGGGTCAAGATATACCTGTGACGTCATAGGTTCATTAGGTTATACAGCGCTGGACGATACAGAAGTGTCGCCTTCATCAGCCGTGGAATGGCTCAAATAACAAACATTTTAAACAGGGCGACCAAGCACAGAGCAGGGCTGAGAAGAGACCCCCACAGTTTGCCCCTCCCAGGCAGGAACCAGTTCAAATGCCTTGGCCTCGGCAGGAAGTGAGATACTCAGAAGATTCAATTTCACGCCACTTCGTTCAGGAAATTGTTTTAATAATATCCGCGAAGGAATCACACCATTTCATGTTAATCTGGAAGGTTGAAGGAACAGTTTTTGTTACCTAGGATATAAACTGCCAAACAGGCTGCATACGTTTCATGAAATTGTCTGTATTGTGAACTAAGCAATCACACTTTGGTGACTCTAGTCAATCTCCAGTAGTCAGTATTGGCTAGTGGGGGCCGATCCAGAGTCACTGGTGGGAACAGTGGAATTACAGAAAAACAGGATCTCCAAAAGCACAATAAAAACATACCGGATCCGACGAAAACTAGAGTCAAATATCAAGGGCAGTACAGCCAGCCTGAGAGCCTATATGAGCCAGTCAAAAGAAATTCAGCAATAGATTGTGACCGTGCCTGTAGTTATTGTAATTGTAATAATTGGATAGTCTATGAGAAGTCCCCGACTTGATAAAGCATGTCAAGCTAAGGCTTCATGGGAAGATAATGAGACAATCTGCTCTGATGCGTGAACAACTGCCAGACACTTTGGATATCCAATACCCTTTCTTCTTTAATGGAATCAGCAAAACAAGTTTCTCCAGACAATTGAACAAATGATGACCATTGAAGACGAGCGAGATACACTCACTCAAAGTAGACACACCGGAAGGTGAATGTTAAACAAGAAAACAAACAGGTGAATGTGTTCTGCTCAGGCCATCCCCATAGAACATTTCATTACAGAGCAGACCAAGAAGGCGCCAAACAAAAAGAAAGAAATAGAACCAGGAAATAGAACCAGCATCAAAGCATCGCTTTTTTGTTCTTTCTTTTTTTACGCCAAAAATGGCCTAACACCAAGACGGTTTTGTTGGCATGTTTGGCTCTTGAAGCACCATGAAGGGGCACTCACAGGCCTAAAGAGGAGGTGTGGCCAGACGCCTGGTCCTAGAATAAACCCCCACGGACCTGCTAGCCTAGGAACTACAGCCGACTGTCTAGCACTCTCTCGGTGTCGTCAAGGAGCTGCCAGCACATTTATTTATTTTTAAAACCGTGGTCAAGTCCACATCGAGATAAGCCGTCCAAAAATGAGCATAGGAAAGTTCATTTTGGGGTTTGCTGACAAACTATTAACAAACTTGTTTGACTCTAAATAAATTATCTTGTTTGGCAGTGGATGTCTACCTAGCTGTTGGTCGTGCCCTGGAGTACAGTCGCCCATGTACTGTGTCCGTTTAAAAACAACCCAAAAGAACATTCTAAAAAAGGCTTGTATGAGGGGCACAGAACGGCCGGCACAGTGGCGCTTCATGGGGAGAAGGGGGGGGGGTTTAGTCTGGGACTGACTCACAAAAAGGAGGGGCATACCAAGGAGGCTCTTCCTTCTCGATTCGTTTCAACATGATATTTTTGTTAACATGCACGTATGTACGCACACACAAACACACACACACACACACACGATATTGTTGCTCATACTGAAGTCTGTTGGATATCCAGGTCTGTCTCGGTGTTGACAGACTGGTTGTCGGGGGGGCAGGACAGGAGGAAGAGGCACCGCAAGAGACTCACCAACCATTCTCTCCAACGGACAACACATAGACGGTCGTCACGAGGGGGGGGGGGGGGGGGGGGGAGGAGTGTCCATTTACTAATAGGAATGGAAGCCATGGGCATGGCAGGGTGGGGGGGGGTGGCTTTAGGACCAAGTCCAAAGGAGAGCAGTGGGGGGAAGGGGGGGGGCAACTTGTGTAATCATCCACAATCACAGTGAATGAATGAATGAAAATAAAATAACCTAAAAAAGGCGTTTAGGCCCGGCCTCGAGGTGGGAGGAGGGGGGGTGGGCCTCGTGGCGCGGCCGGCGTGGAGCGCAAACGTCGTGGCGGGTCGGGGGTTAAAGTGGCTACAGAGGCTAGAGGCGGGGCTACGGAGGCTGGCGCTGGGCAAAGTGGACCGGCCCCGGCCACGCGGGGAAGGGGGGGGGGACGCCTCCCAGCTCGGCTCCTAGAACTCCTCCTGCTCCTGCTCCTGCTCCTCGGACTCTGCGTCGGGGATCACGAAGCCCTCCTGGAAGGAGGAGAGGAGGAGGAGGACGGGGAGACCCACGGGGTTAAGGTAGGGTCACAGTGCATATCGGGGTCGCACTCCAAAATTATTAAAACACGACATCAGAGTGTTGGATCTCGTCCCCAATTATAACAGGCCTATGAAAAGGGGGACATATTATATTATACCACCAGGTGTGCGTGGGATTAGCCGTTACAAGACGTTTTGAAAATAAACCTCTTCTAACGTCACATGTGGGCGCGTCCACCTCGATGGATGAGCGACGTTTGCTACAGTCAACTGGGTAGGCTGGAAGATTACATCTAGGTGGAAAACATCTAGGTGGACACGCCCACTTATGAAATATTACTAATAATAGCTAATCACACTCACACATGTCATTTTTAAGGCTCGGAATAACATATCGATGTTTAAGTAAAACCCTGCGGTAAAAGGATGTAAACGTGCTGATAAAAGCCAGAATAGGACACATTATGTACGAGATCCTACTGACACCAAGAGTTCACATCATGATCAAACTCCGCTGATAGCACGCTGAAGCGTGTTCACTATGAGGTCATCCCCTCGGGCCAACACAACAGGAGCGTCACAATGTTGCCCAGGGAGTTCCTCTACATTCCTGCAGAGCCACGTTAGATAATAAGCATCAGCAGGCCTCAAGGGAGACCCGTTAAACGCTGGGCCACCGGCATGAGGCCGTATTTACTACGCTTCTAGGACGCAAAGTGGGAGCAATACAAATCTGTTCTACTTGTGGCTCTCTCGCACGTTGGAACAGGAGACTTGAACCGAACTCACGTCTGTGGCGTAGAGAATCTCGATTATCCGTTGCAGCGTTGGGTCGCCCTCCCCCTCCTTCTCTTGGCATATCAGTTCGATGTTCCGCAGCTTGCCAAAGTAAAAGTCCCTCTCCTTCTCCATGTCTTGGATGGTCGTCTTCAGAACGTCCACCTAAATAACATTGGGAGGACAGGCCCCAAAAGTAATCTTGGTGAGTGCAGAAGTGCAGCATTTTCCCCTCATTAGAAGCACATTCCTTCATCATTTAATTTTGATTGTTGGATTCCATGGGTTTAGGTCAGTGGGCGAGGGGCTGACCTCCTGATGGAGTTCTGCTTTCTCCTCGTCTCCACCACCCATCATTGTTCTTCTTGTGTTGGTCGGAGCCATCTTGGGTGCTACCTTGGCAACGGCTGCTCTCTGGGGAGCTTTGGGGTGAAACAGGAAGAGATCAGCGATGGCATTCTCTGATTACGCATGGCTACGCAAAGCCAGTTGAGGCTTCGGTAGCACAGAAGAAACGTTTCAGTTTCTTGTTAAAATGACAATGAATATACAGTTCCGTCATTTATGGAACACAATAGTGACAATGAACACTGACCCCACAGTGTAATTCAATGTTGGATAGCTATAAAAATGAATGGTCCAGAATCTTGGAGGAATAATCGTAGCTCAAGGTTAAGAGCCAGCACCAATGGGACGCTCTGAGCAAGAGCACACAGGTGGTGTTCCACCAGACCTCCATGGGGTCTGCCACGGGCCTGAGGATAGGCCCAGGTTTAGAGCTGGTACTGGGGGGTTATACGGGTAGAGCTGGTAGTGGGGGGGTTATACTGGTAGAGCTGGTAGTGGGGGGGTTATACTGGTAGAGCTGGTGGTGGGGGTGGGGGATGGAGAGGGGGAGCTGACCTGGGTTGAGGATCTTCTTGGGGGGCCTGCTGAGGGCCGAGGTGGCGGGGGTCATAGACGTGGCGTCCTGTCCCTGGCGGGCCTCCAGGGGGTCGTAGTCCTGCCCGTCGTAGTTGGCGTCAAAGAACTTCTTGAACCACTGGACGAACTCAAAGTTGTCCTGGAACTTCCCCTTCACCAGCTTGTCCACTGGAATGATCTGAAAGGGCCGGAGGATTATATGATTATGGTTTTGCATTATGCACACAAGCTGAATCGTGCAAGTGCATTCCTGTTGGCACACACCCCAGGTCCAGAAGAAAAGGGCGAGCAGCCAGCCATCATTATCGGACGATGAACCCCCTAAATGGGTGACCTGAGCATCTGAACCACATGTCAAATGGTGAGCCAACCAGAATACGTAGAATGACGTCGTCTTCTGTTCAGTTCTGCACGATTTCAGAGACGATTAAATTCCCGCGATAGGCAATGTTCTAGGAAAATGTTATCCCACATCCCTCCCGAGTTACATGCATCCCAGCAGGAAGCATACAAAAAACCCTCGTTTGGTTGGTTTGGCTACATTTAAAAAGAAAACATTGGATAAGTCATCGGTCGCTGTAAGATAGTCTCACTCAGTCAACACTCTGGACAGTAAGACATGAAGTCTTGAGGAGGCAGCCGTTATAGGCCGCCTCAATTCATGTCTTCAAAAAATGGGCTGCTGCTGTTAAAAGAAATGTTGCTAGGTCTTGTTATCTTATTATAACCTATGATTAAAGGGGCAACACTTTGCCCTGGAGGAGCTGGGAGGGGCCATATTCCATATTCCATACCTTGTCGACGCCCATCTTCTTGAAGGACGCCTGTAGAAGTTTAAAGTTGTGGATGTATTCGTGCTCTAGCTTGGCAGCAAACTTGACTTTCTTCAGAGGCACAGAGTTACGGAACAGCATGTCCATGAACTGGCAGTAGGCCCCACCTACACAGACAGACGCACACAATGAGCTTACATCTACATACCTAATATATCTTAAATAGAATTATCAAGAAGGTTGTTTTCCACTGCTTTCCCAAAGGGAGCAATGGCTTAGGGGTTGAATACTAAGTCTGCACAATAAAGGATTAGATCAGCTGTGCACTGTGTTCAGGCCTCCACTGCCCAGGTCCTGACACACCCTGCTCTTCAAAGATATGACACAGCAGCTGGGATGCTAGCATGCAATGCAGTCATAAGACCAGACTCCAGATATCACCAAGGAGAAAATAATTATGTAAATTAGGCCGTTGTGGATTATGAAGTCCAAGTTACCCAATGACTTTACATTAATGCTAAACCTTGTTATCATCATATCAAATTAGATAGATTTGATATTTTTTTATATATACATACTTTGTATCCAACTTTTGATATAAAAATAAATAAAAACAAATATTAAATGTATTTGTCAAGAACAAATGAAAACTACGGATCGGAGGACTGACCTCACATACCATTATACCAGATCAGCCGTAGGCCTTTAAGCACTCAGTTGTTTGAAACATGATCTCATCCCATTTGCCACAACTCAGAGCCAAAAATTGGGGCTGTTCTCTTAGGTTAGCTTGCTACATCATGACAATGCAATCTGGTCCCCTGTGGATGAGCACAACCCTCTCATTATGTTTCAGTAGCCTGGTTTCACATGGTGAGGCTAATCTATATACCAAGAGTTTATATAGTAGCACTGGGACCCAACGTTCATACATGTTGGCCAATGGTTTCCTACAGCTGGTCTTAAAAATAGCTTTCCCTAAAGCAGATCTTTGGAATACATGCATCACTGGTTCTTCCTTTAAAGTTCTTAGAAAAAACATGGTAACATTCATACAATCCCAAAAATAGCTTGGTTTATACGACTAAAGAAATTAGAAGCATCGATATGTATTCGGGACAGCCACAAGGGTCTACACTTCAACGCACATTTGTATGCATATTAATGTTGAGGCGTTGCAATACCATGATGGAATGTTTCCATTTCTTGGGATCACGTCAGTGCTACTGCTGTGCAGAGGGATTACAAGAAAGAAGGATTTTGACTTGACAAAGTTTGCCCCAGTCTCGCTGCTTACCTGAGCACAGCATCTCTATCTTGGAGAGGTTAATCTGGAGAGACTCGTTGATCCAGGCCAGCATGTCATGCCGACTCAGGTTCTCACTGGTCACAGAGGTGGAGTACACATTCACAGCCATCTTCGGTCAACTGCAGACACAAACCAGACGGATTCAAGACAACCCGGGGAATTTTGATTGATTTGAGTGAGAGACATGCAGGAGGTGACAACGTTCAGATTCTATTTGACCTGTTTTTTCAGTTCCTTATCTACCTTTGTTTACCATGGGGCTTGAAAAAGGGGAGATACTGGTTGAATAACTAGCTGGTTTACGAGTCCATTGAACCTCTTCTAAAGCTAATTGGGGACAAAGATAAATACACCTAGTGTTCTAAACTACAAACACTTTCAAGAAGCCATGCATAATTTAGACCAGAGGGGTGGTGATCACAACTCCACAACTGCAATGTCTTGAGGGGAAGTTATATGGTGTGTGCCTCATGGAAACATGCTGTGATTAATGTACATTATAGTAACCCATACATTTCGTTTCATTAATACATTTGACGGGTGACGAAAATTAGCTTCTTGTCCAGATGATGTGGTACACCCAGGTTCCCGGTTCGCCTGTCACATTCAACGTGTATTTTATGTTGAATGGTGACTGCAGCATACGTAGGGCTCTCCAAATGGAATTCGGTCAGCTACATGGAAATGTCCACCCATAATTACCGCTGATAACGTTGAATAATGAAATTATTTCCAGGTTGTGAACAGCACCAATGACACGGAGTGTGAGAAAATAGCTCCTCTAAGAATGCCGAAAATAAGATATCGGGAGAAGTGTAAGAATAGTACCGTCTGTCTCACGTCAAGAATCAGAATTCGTGAACAAAAAAAAATAGGCAATCAAAATATCATTGATTTTCGGCATCAGAAATAACGCACCGGGCAGATGACAGTGCGTCGGCGCTGGCCGTGGAAACATCTTTGTCACCAGGTACAGGCTAACGTTAGCTAGACCCGCCACACAAGACACTTCCCCGCCCTAAAGTACCACACGATGTTCCATCAGAGCCGACACGGGTCTGTTTGGGGAGACACCAACCCTAGTCCATGTAAACTCTGGTCTCTTGTCTCTCAAGATTGAATGCAGAGCTAAAAAAGAACATCGAAAACCCCACCCCGATCTGCCTTTACGAAGGGGACGTCCGCATGCCCGGTTATGCTATGCGCCCTTTTCCTAGCTTATCATCAGTGCTGAACAAGCGATCAATGCTAATATAGCTAGTACCGGCAAACCAATGCTATTTAGGAAGACCACAACCACACCTACCGTGTAACACTTGAATTTCGCAATTCTTCAAATTAAGAATGTATTATCGCTGGAACAATACTGACAGCGTTTTTTTTTTTCTTATACAAAATATGTCACACACTGCTCTGTTCTGCGCTTCCTTTGGCAGTCTCTCAGTCCACTACCGGCAGCGGAAGTATAGCCTCACTGGCGCTATGACGTAAGACGTAACGGGGTTACGTTGATGATGAGATGTTCACCCTTTTTGAACAGCTCTGGTTCCGGAAGTTAATTTCCCATTCATTTTCTCCATTGCCTCTTTTAGAAAATCGTAATGTACAGAGTCTGGGACCAAGCCAATCATCCGGCAGGTTAGTCGTGACTATTTAAACATATGATTCGGGGCAAAAAATATAGCGTTTCATATATAGTGTTTTCATTGACATTTATTGGATTTTTTGGTATGTACAAATACAGACATCTTTGAGTTTTCCAGGTCAAAATATCGGATACAAAAAAAATAAAAAAATAAACACAAATGTCCATCATCTCTTTGAGTCTTATGAATGTTCCTTATCAGCAACACAAAAGTAGATTCATCTAAAGTGTCAGTAAAAGCTCAAAATAGAACATGTAAATTTCATTTTAATAATAACTAAAGCAGTCAAGTAAAAAAAAAAACATGAAATTATATTTCAATTCTACTTAGTAGATAATAATAAAATCCTTCCATGATTAAAAATGTGAAATTCCTACAAAGAAACGTGATAAAAAAAATCCTTCCCCATCAGAGTTGCAGCACGCCTCCCGTTATCTATACCATGGTAACTGGTCCTGTTGGTTGGTCAACATATTGCCATCCGTTATAGATACCATGGCAACGGGTTCAGTTAGAGGTGCAGCTTGTTGCCACCTATTACTGATTGCATGGTCTGGTAGGGCGGCGCGGTAGAAGTGACCACTTCTGCCGTTTAACCTCTCTATATTGTACACAGACATAAATAAACAATACACTACAGTTCCCTTAATCAAATCTGGGCCAATTCTTCCAATGCCCAACTTGAGCATGGAAAAGTGTACAATTCCATCTGCTCAATGAGAGAGTAGGAAGGAGAAAGAGGTAGCCGTGTTCCCTGGATCAGTGACTGCCGTCGGGGGGGCTTGAGGAGGCAGAGGAGCTGTTCATCTCCTCGCAGGCAAAGTAGTCCTTCAACGGAGCGAAGAGGTGCCGGATCACAGGCACGCTCCAGGACTTCCCCAGGACCTTCTGCCGCTCCTTGCGGTTCATGTTCCTAACGTCTGTGTAGTGCTTGGGGAAGCCAAAGATTCTGGATGGGTAGGGGAGACGATGGAACTCATTCATTCAGGATCGGATATACAAGATCATTTTGTTTAGACATCCAGAGAGAGAGAGAGACCAACAGATTAATAGGGGGATGCTATCCATACAAATCTAAACTGGCTGGTAGAATAAAGACTAGACAGGCCTATAGGGGACCAGGTCAAAACATATGACAGGGTCTAACCCGACTGTGGGTGGAAACGTCCTCATCATGGCTGACCCCCAGCGGGGGGTGTCGCTCAGACACTTACGTCTCGATCTCTGTGATCCAGAGGTTGTCGTCCTTGCCATTTTCAACGACAGGACATATAGGGACCTTCCCCTGCTTCAGAGAGTTTGGCTGGGTGGTGATCGTCTTCACCTTGGTAAACTGCAGGGACACACAAAGTATTGTTAAAAATCGAATGCTGTCGGACATTGGCAGGCCTGGGGGTGAGGTATGATGGAGGGTACAGTAGGGGACCAGGGGGGCCTGGGGGTTGAGGTATGATGGAGGGTACAGTAGGGGACCAGGGGGGCCGGGGGGTGAGGTATGATGGAGGGTACAGTAGGAGACTAGGGGGCCGGGGGGTGAGGTATGATGGAGGGTACAGTAGGGGACTAGGGGGGCCGGGGGGTTAGGTATGATGGAGGGTACAGTAGGGGACTAGGGGGGCCGGGGGTTGAGGTATGATGGAGGGTACAGTAGGAGACTAGGGGGCCGGGGGGCTAGGTATGATGGAGGGTACAGTAGGGGACTAAGGGGGCCGGGGGTTGAGGTATGATGGAGGGTACAGTAGGGGACCAGGGGGGCCTGGGGGTGAGGTATGATGGAGGGTACTGTAGGGGACCAGGGGGGCCTGGGGTTGAGGTATGATGGAGGGTACAGTAGGGGACCAGGGGGGCCTGGGGGTTGAGGTATGATGGAGGGTACTGTAGGGGACCAGGGGGGCCTGGGGTTGAGGTATGATGGAGGGTACAGTAGGGGACCAGGGGGGCCTGGGGGTGAGGTATGATGGAGGGTACAGTAGGGGACCAGGGGGGCCTGGGGGTTGAGGTATGATGGAGGGTACTGTAGGGGACCAGGGGGGCCTGGGGTTGAGGTATGATGGAGGGTACAGTAGGAGACTAGGGGGCCGGGGGGTGAGGTATGATGGAGGGTACAGTAGGGGACTAGGGGGGCCGGGGGGTTAGGTATGATGGAGGGTACAGTAGGGGACTAAGGGGGCCGGGGGTTGAGGTATGATGGAGGGTACAGTAGGGGACTAGGGGGGCCGGGTGGTGAGGTATGATGGAGGGTACAGTAGGGGACTAAGGGGGCCGGGGGTTGAGGTATGATGGAGGGTACAGTAGGGGACTAGGGGGGCCGGGGTTTGAGGTATGATGGAGGGTACAGTAGGGGACTAGGGGGGCTAGGTATGATGGAGGGTACAGTAGGAGACTAGGGGGGCGAGGTATGATGGAGGGTACAGTAGGAGACTAGGGGGGCTGGGTGGTGAGGTATGATGGAGGGTACAGTAGGAGACCAGGGGGGCCGGGTGGTGAGGTATGATGGAGGGTACAGTAGGGGACTAGGGGGGCGAGGTATGATGGAGGGTACAGTAGGAGACTAGGGGGCCGGGGGGCGAGGTATGATGGAGGGTACAGTAGGAGACTAGGGGGCTAGGTATGATGGAGGGTACAGTAGGAGACCAGGGGGGCCGGGTGGTGAGGTATGATGGAGGAGGTACAGTGCAGGGTTTAACGGGAACCTACCCGGGCCTCTCTTCCCGTCTCCAGACATTGCTGAAGGTTCAGCTTGTCCTTCTGGGAGGGAGTCATTGGTCTGTGGGGACAAACAATTATAACTCAATTTTTCAACTGGATATACACTGTTATATTTTGTGACATTCCTAATGTTAATTCCACAGTTAAAGTTTAGGTCACAAACACTCTGTGTGAAAATAATTATGCAAAGGTAACGGTAGATAAAGGAATGTCTCGCTAATAAATACTGTATGTAACGCTGTATGTATACAATTCAATGGTCGCAACGCTATAGTTTTGGTGTGAATTAGGGGTTTGTTTGATAACTCTGTAGGTGCCAACAGCAATAAACTATAATAAATGTACAATGAGACTGTGAGTAAGACCGCATTTCTATCAGATGATTATCAGGAGCAGTCGTTTAGGGTTTGTAGTCTTGCTGAATGACACGGATCAACAGCCTGATGGACTCTGGTTTGTGTACCTGTTCATTCCCGGGATGTTACCCCAGAAGTAACGCGCTCTATGGGCCGGACTCACTTTCACCGCGTCCGCCATCACTGGGTTACACTGTCATCCAATCAGATTGCATGGTTAGATTACTGGTTACAATAGATGCACCACTTTCAGCGTCATAAGACATTTATTACAGTCAATAAACAAGACTAATGAGAGGAGATGAAACGTAGGTACTTATACGTTATACCACTGTAACGACCCGGTAGCCTGGAAGGTTCTTACCTCCAGGAAGCGGCAGATGTTGAGTTTGTCGTGCCTGTTCATCCACACTACATTCTCAAACATCCAAAAGAAGGGCCTGGGGTCGTCTTCCCTGGGTTTGAGCAGGTGGAGGATGCGGTAGTACTCGAAGAAAAGTCTGCCACTGCCCTCTGTTGGCAAGAGAGAGCATTACACCACCAGGAGGCTCACACTCGTCCCCATAGAGACATGAATAATAAGTGACCAATGTACTTTTTACACCTTTGATTGTTTTAACATTTAGAAAGTTGCAAAAGCAAATTATAAATTACATATTGTGGTTACGATCAGGAAAACCTCGAGAATATCTTCAGGTTTTGCTGGAAATAAATCATACAAGTCTGATTTTATATATTTTTGAGAGAACTGGTGCATTCAGACACATTTTTACATGTTAACATACCATAGATACCCTTTCTATATGGGTTGACAATGGACAGGTCATTGCAGGGACTTCCACCAATCAGCAAGTCAAACGGCCCCCATTTTGTTAGCTGTATTGGATGAGACCAACTGTCAATAACATGGGGCATTGTGAGCATCATACAGGGAACCAGCTTTACAATCAAACATAAGAGTCTTGACATGTTAAAAGTCATTACAAAGATACATTTAATAAGAACGAAAAACCTTTCAGATTATGAGAAACGCTGCAATGGGAAACTCCGGTGTTAGGTTACATACTGGTGTTACTTACCAGTATCATACTGGTGAGTATCATTTAAAATCTATCAGGGACCGAATAAATCTTATGGTCGATAAAGACCTTTGTCATGCATGGTTTCTAATGTTATCAATCAATAAATATGCAGCCATAAGCAGAACAACACTTTTATTGTAATGTTTCGTAATCCGGATTTTGGGGAAAATAATGACTCACTTACTAAACCACTGTGGTGGATGCATGGTACACAAGCCCAGCTGAGGTTTACCAACAACCACCTCATTAACTACATTCAATGAAACCCCCTCTAGGACTAGCCCTGGGGGAGTGACCCCTTAAAGGCACCCAGTGCAACTTTCGAGGCTTAAAAATAAACATTCAATTTCTAGTCTTTTTTACACGTAGTAAGTTTCAATAACTCCATACCATTACATACCGACATTCAAGCAGCAAAGATGAGACGTCGTTGTGTGGTGAGAACTGATAGAAAATCGATAACAACAATAATGCCGCCATTTTCTTTATTTTTTGTAACCTACAATAAATAAAGCAGGCTTCCAGTCAATGGAAAAATGGCTTCTCCCCACCGGCGATTGTTGTTGTTATCGATTTTCTATCAGTTCTCACCACACAGCGACGTCTCATCTTTGCTCCTTGAATGTCGATATGTAATGGTATGGAGTTATTGAAACTTACTACGTGTAAAAAAGACTAGAAATTGAATGTTTATTTTTCATTGAATGTTTACATAAAGTTGCACTGGGTGCCTTTAAGGACGATAGAGAACGGAGAGCGCATCCACCTGTTCCTTAGTGATGAACCGCACATCGTCGACGTGCGTGATCCTGGTCTCATGGTTGATACGCGTCACTGCCAGGGAATCCTCGCAGATCTCTGAAGCAAAATACTTGTCCACTTTGAAACCAAGGTCCTTCAGCACTAGATAACCTGGAGAGAAGCACAATGACACACGCATCACGTTGAGCCCTGACTGGCCTCCTGGCCCCGCACATCTCTTCTAACGATTCCTCTTAGCCCCGCCCATCTCTACTAACCCGTTCCTCTTAGCCCCGCCCATCCCTAGGAACCTGTTCCTCTTAGCCACGCCCATCTCTACTAACATCTTAGCCCCGCCCAGCTTTAACCTGTTCCTCTTAGCCCCGCCCATCTCTGCTAACCGATTCCTCTTTGCCACGCCCTTCTCTATTAACCGATTCCTCTTTGCCCCGCTCATCTCTACTAACTGGTTCCTCTTAGCCCCGCCCATCTCTACGAACCTGTTCCTCTTAGCCCCGCCCATTTCTACTAACCAGTTCCTCTTAGCCCCACCCATCTCTACTAACCTGTTCCTCTTAGCCCCACCCATCTCCACTAACTGATTCCTCTTGGCCCCGCCAAGCTCTGCTAACCCGTTCCTCTTAGCCCCGCCCATCTTTAGTCACCTGTTCCGATGCCATCAAACAGCGACAGAACTCGGAGTGGTCGCCGTCGATTCGCAGGAATGGACGGGTAGACGCGATGAGGTTCCTGCAAATGTTCACAAATCCCAGCAGTGTTAAACCAGAAAGAGAAGTCTGAATAGCTCAATATAGGTTTGGCTGACTTCCAGACAACAATCCCTAGGGATAGGATTAAACTATCCAATAATTGAATTCGGCCCGAATTCAATTATTGGATGACTGGTCTGTCTACCTACCTGACCATCCACCTGCGCACATTCTCCCTGTGCACTCATTGCACATGGCTTTCACAACACAGACCTATTGCTAAAGCTAGCAAGCTAGTTTTGAAGTTCATGTGTTTTGGGGAAGTGGGGCTTTGGAGAAAGTCTTGGGATTGTTTCGGTTTGATCCTTACAAACTGTAGCTTTCTCTGTCTGGTTTCTCCAAAATCGCTCTAGCTTTAATAAGGAAGGAACTGGGACCTGCTGTCACAGAAGACCACTCACGAATTCCATGTCGCTGTTATTGGCGAAGAACTCCTGGACACGGACGCTCCAGTCCTTCCTAGGCTTCAGGGCACCGTGAGCGGCCAGTGGCTGACACAGGTAGCAGATCCACGGGTCTGTCTCCTTCAGAGAGTCAAAGGTGCCTGGGTCCACCAGGATGTCCAGGCAGTTCAAGCAGAAAGACCTGGAGAGAGGCGGTGAGCTGCGGATGAGCTGATGGGAAACTCTAGCAAATCAGGCAGACACACAGCAGAGATGTAGTCCAGACAAGATGCACCTGCAGCAGCTGTCGTTCCCGCACATTATGACCTCCATCCCGTAACAGCAGATGGTGCAGTAGGACTGGTAGCCGTCCTCATCGTAGTGGAACAGAGTCTCTGTGAAGTTATCCTGTGCAAGAGGACACAGACCTTCATAAGACCTGTCTCGCCGACAGAGTTACGTTGCACGTTTCCATTTCTCCATGTAGAGTGACGGTTGGCTCGTCGCTCAGAAGAGATGACGGCATGTGACTTTTCTTCTTTTTTTTTTTAACTGACCTTACACCTTTGACAGAGGCCTCCTCTGAACAGGGGGTGGGGGGTTTCAATGTCAGTGGTGCCGCAGCACAGACAGAAGGCTGCACAGAGAGGAAAGGCGTCAAGACGGGAGCACAGCGCATGACAAGGGTACCTTGTGGGCAGAGCGACGCTAGGTCTGTTCGTGGTTAAGGAACACGTTCACGCATGTGGTGATTTTGTGAATGTGTAAAAAAAAAAAAAACTGTTCAAGGCTCACCTTCAATGTCCAGTCCCTGCTCTTTGATGCTGCGAATGGCGGCCTCTAGAAAAGGTTCAAACATACGAAGAAACATTCAGTCAACACAAGGCAAACGGTAAGGGACTGCATTCACTTACAACCCAGCATCCCATCCCATACACGAGAGCTCCTATATAATAAAAGCTCTTATGCAAGTATTGTTTTATTATTGTCGGCCTTTGTGCCGAGTCATGTTTGGACACACGCGGGCCAAGGTAGTTCACCGGACCTCTGTCGTTCTGGTCTGGTTGGACGTAGTCACCGGCCGCCTCCTCGATTTTGTGGCTCGTCTTCGGCTTGTAGGTGGGTATGTCCACCAAGCCGTCGTTCCTCCTCTCCGACCCTCCTCCGGAACCGTCCCCTTTCTCCTGTCCCCAACGCCTCCTCTTCACCTTGCCGGGCGTTGTGGGCGCGGCGTCTTGGGAGTTGCTGGCGGACGGTTCGTCCGGCCTGCTGGACAGCGGCAGTCTCCTCCTCTTCGTCTTAGGCTGGTTGGTTTTCGTTTCATCTGGATGGATATATATGGATTTAACATTGGGTCAGTTCAACTTCATTGATTCAAAAGGTTTTGAAACTTTTTATTTGTCACATACACATGCAGGGTATGCAGTGAAATGTCTGTGTGACATACTATAAAAATATATAATAAAAAAAAAATGAAATAAAATACAAGTTCTAACAGAAATGAAGAATATTATAAATATATGTACAATTAAAACTGGATAGACAGGGAGATGTGCAAAATGTATTGTGCAATATGGCCAGGGTCAAAGTGTCCTTGTGGCCATACTCGAAGCAGGGACACGACTTAAAATGTATCGACTCGAAAATCCTACACACACAATGCAAAGGATATTACAAACTCAGATCTTGTGTTTTGACCTCTGCGTTGAGGTCACGTGAGTGAGGCGCGTGTACCGTTTGGGGCGTCTGCCGACTTGGAGCCCATCAGTATGCCGGAGGGGAGGGCCCACTGAAAGGCCCAGTCCAACTTGAGCACCAGCAGCTCCTCGGGGTCCTTCGGGGAGAACCGCTTCCCACAGCGCCTGGCCGCCTCCTACAACACCACCACAGGACTCACGGTCATCACACACACACACACACACACACACACACACACACACCAGCCCAGGGTCTTCCCTACTAATCGGACCCCGTGCCACTGTATCACACATCAGCCACTGGAGTAGACTGGGTAGCCCCGCCCATTCTGCCGGGCGATTTGAGTTCGCCCTGCAGACGGGTCTGGAGTAGAGCCGTTTTTTTGTTTTTTTTTCGGAAGCCAATCACCAGGCTGGCTTTTCCCCCTGGCGCGCTATTGTCTGTTTTAACACAATGACGACAGGGAAGCGACGGCAAGCAGCCAACTGCTTGCAGAGTCGTTTGAACTAGGCCCGTTGATCACGCCTCTTGTGCTGAAGAGAATGACGGCAGCTTCCCCAGACCCAACGAGAAACTACGATTGAGCTTGGTCTGGCAATAGCCAGGCTACCACTAGGATAGAGTCCACCCCTCTCTGCCTGGGGCCAGGAGAAAGACAAAGAACACACACACACACACACACACACACACACACACACACACACACACACACACACACACACACACACACACACACACACACACACACACACACACACACACACACACACACACACACACACACACACACACACACACACACACACACACCTGTAGAAATCGGAATACTGCGGTCCTGTATTTAGACGTGGTGGCAAATGTCTTGTTGCAGTAACACTGCTTGAAGTCAGCGCCGGGCTGCAAACTCTGGAAAGGGACCTGAGATAAGAAGCACCGAAACATTAATAATAACAATGATGGCAATCGTAATAACATCAGCTCATGATGGAATCGAACTAGCAACTGATCTGGCACCAATGAGGGTACATCCCTTATCCATTAATTATCATTAGTTAATGCAGTAATGATCATTCACTACCATTAAATCAAGGTAAGCTACTTACCTAGTGTGGTGGCAATTTCCTTTAACAGATTTTGCGTCTAGTAAAGATGAGATTTCTAAATGCAAAAAGCCATCACTTTATACAGTTTCAGATCCTCCCCACATTGCAGATGTCAATAATCAAATCAGTTTATGTTTACTCAAGACACAGCGTTGCCCGTGTTCTCATCGAACAGATGAGTGCACAAGAGGATGTCCTACCCCTTGTGACCGTTTAGTACGAAGGTTAACATCACAAATTAATTCTGAGGAAGGCAGGCCGGTTACCAATAGAAAAGGGTTTACATTTAGATGCCACTGAGGAAGGGTTAGCTGATCAAAGTAAAAGGTTAACATTTTGATTGACTCTGAGGAAGGTAGGACAGCTGACCAGAGTTAAAGGTTAACATTTGGATTGGTCAGCTGTCCTACCTACCTCAGAGTCAGAGTAAAAGGTTAACATTTTGACGACATCACTCACTCCAGCGGTGCGGTGGCTGAACCACGCAATACATAGTTGGCACTGAGGAAAAGCAGGGTGACAAGACGATACACGGAATGGAAAACGAAGCCTACATGACTAAAAGGTAGCAACATAAGAATTTTCCCATCACACTAGTAATTATTTCTAATTTTTTTTATGGTATTCATTGATAAATTATTTTAGGGTTGCTAGGCCTAACCCCTATGCTAATGCTATATAATAATGCTTATAACTGCATTAAGTAAGGGATAATGCTCGAAGAGGTGTCAATTAATTCCTGATAATGGACACCTCGTCGAGCATTATCCCGCTTATACCACGGTCACTTGCCAAAGAAAATAAATTAAGACCATTCATTTATATTTTCATGCGTTTTACAATCCAAATATAAAGTTTTTCACAAGCCATAACTTTGTTTCCCTGGTAACGCCTGAGGGTTTGACTAATTCCTGGAACAACCATTACCCTCCCGTAAGGTTCTTATGCAACAGATCGTTGTTCACTACTCCAGTAATTAGGACGGACCTTAGCTACGATTTGGCAACGGGAGGTATTCTAGTCCGTCGGCTTCGAGTGCGTTCCCGTTGCTATGGTTTCTAATTTTTTGAGACAGGCTGATACGATACGCTAACTGATTCCTCTTATGATAACGGTGTACAGACAATCTGACTGGAACTACCTAGCAGGTGTCCGTATATCAGGAGTTAATGCACACCCTGCAGCCAATCAGAATCCAGCATTCCCCCAGACCGTGGTCTAACTAATGTTAATTAAGGGTAAACTAATGTGCCGTTATATCGTAAAGTGTTTCCATCATATCCCACGTAAAGGGACCCGGTAGCCCTACCTCAGAGTACTGCTCCTCGTCTCCATACCACCCGACCAGGCAGACCCGCGGGGCGGTGGAGGCTCGGCCCCGGGCCTTGATGATGGCGGGCCACAGAGAGTGGCCCGGTCGGGGGCCCCACACCAGCCCGCCCACCCAGGGACCAACGTCCTCCTGTAGGACACACACACACACACACACACACACACACACACACACACACACACACACACACACACACACACACACACACACACACACACACACACACACACACACACACACACACACACACACACACACACACACACACACACACACACACACCTTTATTTGAGTCCACAAATCACATTACAAGAGACGGGATTCAAATATTTCAGAGATGAGATAGGTCTTTGATCGAGGGTACAAAAAACATCTCCTGCGCCACACTGCCAGGCTGCCTATCACTGCTGATATGGAGCACAACTTTACCAATTGTTTAGATTTTCAGCTGGAGAGCCCACCCAGCCTTAACCCACTGAAAACATGGTTCTGGACATGCCCCAAGCTTCCAAAAATAAAAACTATTAGCTTGCATTGGTAGCCTAGGTCCCTTAGTATTTCCAGAATGGGCTGGTATTTAACGATTTTATCATTGAAAGCAATTTCCATGTACAGATCAAACACACAGCCTATCTCAAGTAAGAGCACTTCCCTACTGTCTCTGAATAAAAACACATCAAGGGTATTTGGGATGTTACACATCACATCAATAGAGCTATTAAACCATTCCGGCATGATGCGTGAATGTTTGTACATGGTCACATTTTCTAGAAATACTTCTTTAACATTGCTGGAAATCAGATCGACAAGTCGGTCATGGCGTGCAATATTCAGTCCTTTGTACATAGTACAGCCATTCACAACATGGGCAACTGATTCAAGTTGATGGCCAGAGTGCATTATACAGTGTGGATGGTGGTGTGCAGGATACCATAATGCCAGATTGTATTTGGTAGGTAGCACCTGCAGTCTAGCTTTGGCAGTGAAACAGAGGATGTCCTCCCCAACAGCAGCATTTTTTTTTACATGGAGTGGGAAGCACAGTGGTTGGTAAAGTCTAGGCATGCTAGCTTTCCCTGCATTCTAAGTCCAGTCCAGTATTGTTTGGTCTCTGTTTGTTTTATGTTAAGAAGGAATCTCCTTGCTGTTGTGTTCTGTAGTATGTGTTGTGCCTCATTGTGATATACAGTTGCAGTTACAGATGGGTCGGTGACAACTGCATCGGATGCCTGTGCTGCTGTGTGTGAGTTGTGTTGTGTCCATTCCAGTTTGACCTTCATTCTGTTGCACAGATCATTTAGGTCCGGCCAGTCCGACCGAACTCCAAAGCCTGCAGCTTGTGTGTCAAGTTTCCCGCTGCTTTTCCTCCCAAAGCCTAAGAAGCTGTCCTTGCCTGCTTTGGCCAGAGGGACCTTCCTCTTCCTGAGGTCCAGCATGAGGCAAGCTCTCTGACAGTGGCATCATCATTGTTGAGCATGCTGAGGAGGTGTGTCAGCCTGGTAGCAGTGTATACCCATTCCACGTTTGGGACACCCAGCCCCCCCTCTTTATGTGAGAGGAAGATGAGATCCCGGGTAGAGTGCGAGTTCAGCCCTAGCCATTTTCTGACAGCCTGGACTGTTTTATTGTTCATGTCCTGTCAGACATTTTGCGGGATGTGGACGTTTGCAAAGAGGTGTTGAACCTTTGCCAGGGCCACCTCTCTGATAGCGTCCAGTTTCATGACTACAGGGAGTGAGGAGGAATCAATTAGATCGATTCTGTTCTTATAGGCACTACATAGCTCCTGTGCCTGCTCCCCCCAGTCACCCGCAATGTTGATGTTATGGCCAAGATAGGTGTTTGACTCGTGGCGTGAGTAGACCCTGATAGGCTTTGTTATTGTGAAGGAGGGTGGTTTGTGAGACTTGGCTTTATACCAGCGATTTCCACCGCTGCGTCGTTCATAAAGAGCTGTGCTTCACCTCCAGCTTTGACCAGTGAAGAAACTCATCTGTTCTGGCCAGCATGTTGTGTATGACACTCTATGACAACTATGGAGGACACCTCGACATCATCACACACACACACACACACACACACACACACACACACACACACACACACACACACACACACACACACACACACACACACACACACACACACACACACACACACACACACACACACACACACACACACACACACAGGTTTCGTGTCGTTTACAGATGTGGTTGCCATGGTAGTACCTCAGGAGGTGGCGCCTCGGTCTCGATTGTGATGTCTTCCGAGATTGTCTGGTTCACCAGCGTGGACGTCATATCCACTTCCTCTACATCACTGTCCATGATGCTTACATATACCATGGGTGGAGAGGCACTCACTAGAGGTCACAAGAAAATGGAGCCATTTCATAAATCCACCACCTCACTGCTTTTCATCAAGGCCAAAATCCAATGCATTTGAATATTCCCCAGCCCTAATGATGTCGCGCTTGTAATAAACCCCATATCCATCATGGAATTGGAAGTAGCATCTCCCTATCCAAGTCACTCTCATCTGTAGATTAACTGTCCTCCAACGATTGGTCCTTAGATGTGTTCATCCTAACTGTTTCTTACCTGTGCTTGATGTATTTGGGGAGCCTGTCATGGAACAAGAGGCCACCCTTGCAGGCACATGGCTTCCTAGAGAAGAAACAGAAAACAGACAACAACGTGAGCATGTATTGATACAAAGGATTTTGCTTACTGACAAATTTGATTTTATTCCATACGATTTGTTCGCGGTCCAGGGCCACTGGGGATGTCAAAGTCCTCGCTGATACCCGACCCACTATCTGATGAAAACAAACCAATCCAGGATCAATGCTTCACCTGTGTTAATGCAGAACATTAAGTTCAGTCTAGTGGCATGACATTTACCAGAGGAGTGGTCGGTCGCCTCAGACACTTCTTCCTTGTCCGCCTCTGCTGCTTCCTCCTCCTCCTCCTCATCTATGCCCGAGTGTTTAAGCTTCTCGGGGGAATGGCGTCTGGGAATGGGCGCTGCGGACACGCTGCTCCTGAAAACCTGGAGTGGGACATAAACCGCCACGTAGAAAACCAAGCAGCGCAGCATACAGACATCAGCATTAGGATGAGCAAGAGGACGTCAAATGGGATCTGTACTACGCGAGTCAATGTGGATATGTCTTTGTAGAAAGCTTGTAGAAACATAGATGCAGACACTTGCATGTTCCATCCAAAGCAAATTATTACGAAGCAGGTAGGAGTTTAGAGTATCAGACGCCAAAGGGGGCCTATCCTTCACTGTCTTGACAGCTTCTCTGTGGAAAAGAAAAACATTGTCCCTCCAATACTGTCTTTTCTTTCTGTTGAGGGTTTTAAAAAGCTTTTAAAACCCCACTTGTTCAGGCAGGATTTGTATTTGTGTTCTTTTTTTCTCCCCACATGTTTTTACCTCTGTATGTATATGCCGGTTCCTGTTCTTTGATCATTGTATGGTATGGTTTTAGGCATCAGGCTTTGAGTAGTTTGTTTAGGTTCATTCCTTCCTGTCAAGTACTTTGGGACTTTTTGTTTGAGGTGCTAAATAAATGGGTTAGGCCCCCCTCGAGTAAACACCCAGCTTACTCCAGGTAGGCTCACACACTCTTGTGGGACCCTTGGGTTGAGTAAACTTGTATATTGTGCAGAGGCAGCGAAGCCCACAGACCTGATCAAACACCATGTCCCTGTTGAGAGAGTGCGGCAGGGCGAGAAGGGTCTGCAACAACCTGTGCAGCAGAGAGCTCCTCTGCATGGTCATGAGCACCTGGGAAGAGAGCATTTTCAGCCAACCTCAAAGTGGTACAGGCTACAGTAGTACACGTTTGTCAGCGCAGACTCCCACGCCCTGTCGTTTACCTTGCCCCAGTTCCTCTCTTTTCGGTCTCTCCGGTGTGCCCCGATGACATCCTCCTCTTCATCAGAGTGAAGGTCAAACTCCTGTACCACGTCCCTGGTCAGATTGTGATACTCTGGGGATCGCGAGGTAGACAAGCGCAGATGCGAACACAGTTTCCTCATCAGCCAGCCACGACTCTTCAAAGCCTGCCAGAAAAACCACCGGGATGATTATTACAACAATGATTCTGACTAATCAGGATATTGTATTGTGCTTAAGCCTTTACAGAGCAAATTTAGCAACGTGACACGATGTCCTACGTATTTCTAATGCACCGGCTCAACTCCAGGCCACGCCTACCTTGCCCTGCCGCGGCGGCGTGAGCAGCAAGCCCATGTTCTGCATCGCCGCGAACCCCAGCTCGTCCGGAAAGCTCGCCCCGATGTTCTCCAACACCGCCTGGGTGAACGCCACGACGTCGCCCAGAAACGTCTCCCACGACGCATCGTCCGGGGCGCCCTCGGACCGGAGCAGCTCCAACAGGTACTCGCTGACCCGCGGGCTCACCTTCAGCTCCAAGTCGGGCAGGAGCAGGCCCGCGTCGCGCAGCATGCCCCGGTCGTGCCGCTCGAGGTACGGCCCCACGGAGGAGCTCTTCAGGATGCGCGCCGCGTAGGCCTGGCTCAGTGCCGCCATCAGCTGCAGCTGCACGGCCAGCCCGGCCGAGCCCGACAGCTGAGCCTCCTGGAAGGCGCAGAGGGGCTGCAGGGCTTGGCAGAGGAAGAGCGCGCCGAGCCGGACGTTCCGCCGCCTCATCAGGATGCGGATCCGCCGGGCCTCGGGCGAGGGGCCCAGGGACTCGAAGTAGTCCAGCAGGCCACGCCAGTCGTTGGTCATCCTCCGCACCATGTGGCTGATGAAGAGGCACTGGGCGGCGACGGGGACGGACGGCTGGTAGTGCCTCGAGCAAGCCGCCACCTCCCTCAGAGCGGCGCCGGCGGGGAGGCTGCAGTTAGAGAAGTGGAGGTGGATGTGTTGGGCGAGTTCGCCCACCGTGCCGAAGGCAGCCTCGAGCCCGTCGCTGCAGGCTCTCCCCGCCAGACCCGGGAGACTGCTGAGGGACACCAGACCGGGTCGGAAGGCCCGCAGGCGCGCTTCCATCTCGCTGTTCGCCCCCCGGTCTGGGGAGTCGCAGTAGAACACGGAGAGGTTGTACAGGGAAAGGCCGAAGTGGATCAGAATCTGAATCAGGCGGTTGGAGTCCAGTGCGCCCCGGTTCGTCGTCGAAAGGGACGGCCTGGCGTCGAGAAGCTTCAACACAGCCGCCCCTGAACGCTGTTCATAGTAGCCCACCAACAGGACGGTAGCTTTGAGGCCGTCCATCAACTCCACACCGCTGTACAGGTAGAGGCAGTAAGGTGTGTGTGAACAGACCAGGGCAAGCTCCCTGGTGTAGTCTGGAGACAGGATGTGAGACATTGCAAGCTCAGCCTCCTCTTTCGACGTGAGCATGTATTTTTTGATCAGGTCCTGTAAACTCTCTGTGCAGGGAGCGCTTATTTCTTCTTCTCTTTCCCTGTGCTTTCCAACACCTGCATCTGTTTTCACCGCCGCTCCATTTGTGTTTCTCACGCTCACCTCCGCTTTCTCGCCCATACCGTCATCGTCGTCCTCAGAAATCGTGACGACTATCTCTCCGATCTGGCTGGGAATCTCCTTTGTCTGCCTCTCTCTCCCTTCCAGTGTTTGGCTCTTTGTTTTCACCATCGTCCTCCTCCTCCGTCTCTTAAGTCTGCCCGGCGCTTCTCCCGAATATTCCTCCAATGCCTTCTCGCCGTTCACTGACAACTTCTTCGTGATAGAAGACGCCTTCTTTGTTCTCTCAGACATCTTCATGGTTTTTCAAGAGACCTTCTTCGTCGTCTTTGGTAGGCCATGCACTTCGTCAGTCGTTTTTCCCCAGCCTCTTCGTCTGTGCCTTTGGTTGGTCCAGTGCTTTGTCGTCCGTTGTCACTGTCGTAGTTTCTCCTACAACAAAAAAATTAGAACAAAATGGAAATCACATTTGTACAATATTGTTTCGGCCCAGACAGACCAGCAGGTGGCCAGGACATTCTATATATTCTAACTATTGTCTTCATCGGCCATTTCTACATTTCCAATTCAGTCAATCTGTTCTTGTTTTTTGGTGGATTTCTTCAATGTCGCTCCTGAGCCACTGCTGGATGCATGTAGGAGAACCACTGCAGTACAGTTGAATTCCATGCAGGGCTACTACCAGAGAATATTGCTACCGCCTGTATTAAACACACTTCTGGTGGACATTGCAACACTGATCAGTGGCAGGCATGCTGCTGTTTGCTGGCAAGGTAAGGAGCCAGAGGCAAACGGATCCACAAAACATTGGTGGTTAAGGACAACCACTAGAGAGTTTAATTGAAAGGGTAAATACCTGGGGCAACAGGCCCTATGCTGCGTCCTTTCCTGCCCTTCAGAGCGTTGTACGTCCTGCCCGCGGTTTGCCTATCAAAGAAGGCCTTGAAGGACTGCATGAACTTCAGACAGGCAGGAACATCCCTTCTCAGTAACGCCTCCACAGGCACGGACTGGAGGGGCAGAGACAAGAGCACAAGGGATATCATTTATATCCTTTGGGAATGGATTTTTTTATGAATGTAAATAATTTAAAGTATCAAATAAAAACATCCAACAATGATATCCTCTCCTTCTTGAACACATTTATTTTAGGTCATGTGGATACACACAAACACACACTACCTGTGCACTTCGGGTCCACCTTAGTGAAGCAGGTACGTAGGGATTTATTGAGCCAGGCCAGCAGCTAAATGCCGTTCAAATCCTCAGATAACAGACTATCAAGGCTCACAGACGTCACGCAGCTCCAAGCACCAACATTGTCAAGAGAAGCATCATCTCATGAAAGCAGCTACAAATTTCCCCTGGGGATCAATAAAGTATACATCTATCTATCCATCCATCCATCTCTCTATATTGAATTAGAATGCATACAGGTTTAAAACTCATGTAAAAAATTAAGACAATAAAGTGATAAACAAAATGACACCATTTTTACATGACATTTCGCCCAATCATGTTGTTATTTGACCCTTTAAAATAAATATTATATATAATACAGATATAATTTATATCTGTTTGGTTCTCACTCGCACAGCTAAGCTGGAAGGTTTTGGAGTATTAGTCACTTATTTGATGAAATGTAAAACATCAAGTTTCAGGTCTAATTTAATGTATACAACATTCCTTTCTGACGAGCAAATAAAGCCATGCGTATACGACCAGAGGCGCTCTTAACCAATCAGAGAGGATGTAAACTTCTGTCGCTTCCGGTCGGTTTCCTGGTCCGTCTTTATTATGCCTCCGTGTTACCGACCCATGCGAAAACAGATGGTTAAACCAAGAGCGTATAACGCGAAAGCCGATCAGTTTAAAGTACGATTTGCACATAATTTCAGATCATCACTGCACAACGACTGCCCATGCTCTCTTTGGTTCAAGTTGTGTCTGTCAGACACCGAAAAGGTCTTATCAACACATTTACTAGATATACAAACCAACCTCAACCAATGACCAATGACTTCAATTGCACAGTTTTCAACCGATTTGATTGTTTTTGTTAAGGACATGCATATTACATGGTCATATTTAGGGATACGTATCTGGAATATAAATATTTGGTCAAATAAATTGAACCAGCCACAAGACATGTAACCCAAGCCACCCAGGTGTTTGTGGAAGAAGCGTGTTCGTTGATTTTCTCCTAAAAGACGCCTCACAAACACTCAAACTTCGTACTGTGCCTAGCGTACATTAAACAAAACTACCGACAATTAACAAGGTTCTGAATGGCTAACTGTAGACGTGTTGTTTGGCTCAATGATAGGCTGTAAATTACGAATAATGGTAATAAAGAGGCCAAATCACCCTAACACTTACCTCCACGGCAGCGCTGGGCGTTTAAATCCCGTACCAGGATGATTGCCAACATGCGGAGAACTTCCTCCCGAAGCCCGGGAGATTCTGACCAATAGCGTGAGTGTTGCGTGCTGAGACGCTTTAGGAGCTTTCCCGCAACAACGTCTTTGCATAAATCTAAATTGCGTGATGTCGCAAAGATAAAATGGTGCAAACCAAGCTGCCGTGCTATATTCTAGAATAGCGTACTTATGCAAGGCCTTATAGCTCGTAGACTGAATGTAAATGTTAAATCTGATATTGTTGGTCGGGTTTAACCGTTGAGGGAACGGAGAGTGACGTTATCGAGGTTTATTTAATGTCGTAACCAGAGCCATAGAGAGAGAAGAGTTTAAGACACTGTGAACTCAACGGCGGGGTGGTCAAGTGATTCATGTAAGCCTGTATAGTTCCAATTAGAACACGCTGTCACACCAAAATTGTACCGGGGGTTTTACTCAACATTACGTCATTGTCCGTTGTCAGGCAGGTTTCCAAAAACATTCACTCTCAAAGACGAAATAACAATACAGATAACACTTGTTTTTAGTTTATATTTGTATTGAATTTAGGTAGTAAACTGAGTGTTTAAAGTGCATCATAGTCTAGCTAACTTGTGTTAATACTCAGTTTACTTGCTAAATGCGATTAAACAATTAAATACAATACAAATATAAATTTAGCAATGCTAATAAATGTCCTTTGTAAAATAAGTGTCGTTATTTCGTCTAGTGACGCTTAATGAATGATCGTGAATGTTTGCGAATGTTCATGAACCTTTCTACGTCATCACGATGACCGTCCGTTGCCAGGCAGGTTTGGAATTTTCGAACGCGGTACAATTTTCGCCCCGGTACAATTTTGGTGTGACAACGCCGCGTTGCCATGTTCCTCAATGGGACTGACCATGGGTCTAATTTATAAAACTGTGCGGGTGATCGTTACTAAAAGTGTACGTACGCCCAAAAGCCAAGCTTTGCGTGCGCCAAAAAATATTCAGACTTATAAAACCCAGCATATGCACACCTAAGCAATCTTTGCTTTATAAATCACAGAATGCCCTCAAGTGTACTGTGCGCAGCTGAATCAGCTTCACGTTCCGCCCTGTACACGCCCCTTTTTAATGAATGCGATCTGCATATAAAACAGACTCAGATGCAAGTATTAGGCTATGTCTTGTCGGAAACAATGGCAGAAGGACTGAAAAAAGCGAAATTTCACGGAGGATGAATTGGAGACTGGACGGGGCTCACCGCTGTATTTATAGGGTTACGGTAATAAGAATGACCGAGAACACCTTGGATAATCAGTTTGTATCACCCACGTAAAATGTTCTTGAACATAACCACTTTTTAATGCCTGATTTGTCATGAAAAGCATCAAGAGGAACGGACAATAATATAACGATTGTGATGAGGAGTAGCCTATGTAGCTTGGTTTTCCACACTTGGGATTTAATTGATTTGATTATGTGTTTACAGTGTCGCATAAAAATATCATGTTATTGACACATGTTGGACAGATCGCTTTATTCCATGCAGTATCGCCGTCAGTGGACAGTAGGCCTATGGAGTGACGGGATTAAATATAGAGATTTTTGATTTTGAATATTCTAAGGAGATGTTTCTGGAGTTATAACTAAGAAATAACCCAATTATTCTGTTTACATAGCCTAGATTTAACGCATGATACGGGTTGAAATTAAATTTATGAAGGGCGATGACAAAACATATCGTTCTTCTCACTATTTCTTCAGTCTGACTTCAGTTCACCACCACACCTTCTGTGTCTTCAATTCTCATTTTCCTCAAAACCATGCGTATATGCGTGGGTCAGAGTTTGCTTAGGGCAAACAAAAAAAACATTTGCACTGTGAGAATTGTAAAAAACGAGAATATGAGAATGCTGGAACCATCCAAATCAATATATTTAAGACATGTACAGCTTTGCAAACTTGCAACAATATTTTAAATATTTTCTTCTCTATTACTCACAACATAGGTTTAAAAACGATCAATTGATCCCGTTTCAGAACACTGCTTTCTGTAACTAATCGAAACATATTTGCACTGGGAGGAAATGCCCAAAACAGAATAAAGTACAAAAAAAAATCGGTAGTAATGATTATGCTGCCGCATTGTGCTGTGAATTTTTTTAATAATAAAATAAAAAGACGCTTCTTTTTTTTTAAGTGTGCCCATGATTATGCTGCCCCCTGCCAGCGGTGGCACGTGGGCCTAGGGTTAACGACCCTTGGCCTATAGCCTACTTATTTTAAAAATCTCACTTTCATGTGGAGTAAATTGTCCCATAAGTCTTTTCAATATTTATCAAAATATAATCTAGACATATTGTGCCCCTGTTTACGGCTTTTTTATTTATTTTTTCCCATTTTTTGTAACTTTCTCATAACCATATTTAAGTGGTTTAAATCCTTCTTTTTACTTTTTGTTGTTGTAAATGTGTAGTTGTGATTTTGCATTGGAAAGATATAAGTCCATATTCTACCTAGAATCATGAAATGAATTGGTAGGCCTGTGACGTCATATACACTTTTTTGCAAAATAAAGATAAAGACAAACTTATCAGCAAGCTGTGTTTTATTGACTAAAACAAACACATATATATCTATCTATATATATATATAGATAGATATATATATAGAGAGGCCAATAAAAGTATCAACAAATACAAAACTAAACAAACATGTTTGTAACAAATCAGTGGAAGTACAAAAATAGCACAATGTGTTCTTTAAAACTAATTTGCACTCAAAATGTATAGTAAATAGAAACTTAACAAAAACTGTCATATAAAAAAGTGGCACAAAAACAACTATTTTTTTCAATCACAAAGCAACACATAAACACGTGTTCTATATCTACCCAATAACACAGGAAGCATATACAACTACTGATTAAAAATGCTTTAAAATCACTATAAAGAACTAGCTCTCTAATCATAAAAACCTTCTGGCAAGGCAGATTGAGACCTCCCGCACACTCAAAACATACAGTAGTATGGGCAAAATGTAAACAGTATTTTTAGTTTGGTTATAATATAGAGAATATTAGAATCACACATTAAAAGGAGCTATGCTATGATTTCAGTCACATGAACTTTGAGGAACTTGCAACGAGTGGCTTTTTTAAGGTCTTTTTGAGCACCAAAAAAAATGGCATTCAAGTATAAGGTATGCCCTGGTAATGTTTCAGTAGGCCTATAACAAAAAGAAAAACTAAAATCGCTACTGCTATTTGCATTAGGAATAGTTGTGCACCTTGTATTAGAAAATTCTAGTTATTGTAAATATTCTAGTTTAAAGACTTGTAGACACTCGTGTCTATACAGTACGTTTAAGGAACAAACAAAGATGTCCTGGTAACAAAATAAAACCGATATATACAAAAATGTGATAGCTGTTTTAGATTCACAAAGATTCTTGGCCATACGGTGAGTAGGAATCATGGTGCTGAGGTATTGCCCATTTGGTTTTGTTGAAAGCTAATAGGAATATCTTGCTTAAGGGGTATATGACAAAGGAAATTGTCAGCTACAGGTCATAAAATGATATAAATGTAATGTAAATATAACTATTCTCTACTGCAAATATAGAAAAAATGCCCATGAACAGTGTTGACAACAAGAGATGTAATAAAATGGCAAATATTGCTTGTAACTATCGTATGAAAATATTAAAGCGCTTTAGTCGAAATATGCCATCAATGTCTTTTTCCAGTTTTTTTGGTTATTTTTCACTCGAAAAATCAAACATATTAAATATATAAGTACTTGAATCTACACACTTTCTTTGTAATCTATTTTTCTTTGAAAAACTCTTTTAAGCACTCAGAGTAACACGATTCTTTGAATGAAACCCTCTAAAAACAAAAAAAGGCTTTGGTTAAACTTCCAAAACAATCAGTACGTTTTGGTTGAGAATCAGCCACAAACTTGAGCTATTTTCTTGTTCGCTAAATGTAAAGACAGTATAAAATTGTATAATTCTGTCTGCAAAAGGTTAAAGATTGCCATCATGTGATCATGATCCCCAATATATAACTCAAGAGACGGAAGGAGAAGCCAACGAGAAAGCAGGACAAAAGTGATGTTGGTATTACTCCAAAGGAGAGTTAGCACTCTTCCTCCCCCCTTCCTCAATCAATTCTCTTTTCAGTTTAAATGATGCTGCTCTGCTGAGCTTAACAGTACTTGACTCAGTACTCTTCTAGTATTTAATACTGTGCTGTGTAGTGATGGGAATAGTGTAGTAATGTGTGCGTGGGAATGTGTCTGCTGGTATACGTGTTTGCTTAGAGAACCGTTTGGGGCTCAGTTTGGTCTATTCACAGGCAAAATAGTCTTTGAGGGGTGCAAACAGGTGCCTGATGACCGGCACACTCCAGGACCGGCCCAATAGCTTCTGCCGTGCGCTGCGGCCCATGTTAGACACGTCGGTGTAGTGGACGGGGAACCCGAAGATCCTAAAGGAGGCAGCATAACACAGAGGTCAAGCACCGCACAGGGCCAGTAACGAGAAAAAGACGAGGAGTCCCAACACTAGGGACTTAATGTTACGGTCATGATACTTAGTATGGTAAAAACACAACGTGGGATAGTGTAGTGGCTGGGGTGGTCGATCCCAACTGTCTGCTTTAATTTAATTTAAGTCGTATGCGATAGAAAAGCATCTGTTTAATAAATATATGTGTGCGTTTGTGTGTTGGTGTGTGTGCGTGTGTCAGATATTATTGTGTGTGTGCGTGTGCCTGTGTTTGCGTGTGTGGGTCAGACATGACCTCACTAGCTCGGTGCACCACAGGATGCGTGTGTGTGTATGTGTGTGCCTGTGTCTGTGCGCTTGCGCTTGTGTGTGTATGCGTGTGCCTGTGTGCGTTTGTGTGCGCGTGTGTGAGGGGTCAGACGTTACCTCTCCAGCTCGGTGCACCACAGGATGTCCTCCTTCCCATTCATCATGACTGGGAAGTGCTGGTCCTTCCCCTGCTTGATGGAGTTAGAACGGGTCGTGATAGTACGAACCTTCCCAAACTACATACACACACACACATACACGTATATGTAGTTTCATGTGATGTTTTACAGGTTAGCAAATACCATAATAGAACCATTACATGCAAGAACTTCTCTTATCACACGGAGCAATGTGCTACTGATGTTGCTTAATATTCATCAGGACACTGACAGAATATGTTCTTAGGCAGAATTAGACAAATTGATTTCTAACAGATTATATTGGTAACTAAGGTTGGTTGAATCACCCAAACCGG
Source organism: Gadus chalcogrammus (assembly GCF_026213295.1). Taxonomy (NCBI): domain Eukaryota; kingdom Metazoa; phylum Chordata; class Actinopteri; order Gadiformes; family Gadidae; genus Gadus; species Gadus chalcogrammus. The sequence goes on from NC_079418.1 coordinate 18,233,727, forward strand.
TATGGTCATTTAATGTAGGTTTAGCATGTGTTGAGTGCTGCAGTGTAATGTTAATGTTCGTGAGAAATAGTTAATGTCCCACCTTGGCCAACCTGCCGTGTTCAAGACAGTCCTGCAGCTCCAACTTGTCCATCCCAGACGCACAGAGGGGCCTGAGGCGAGGAAGACGGAAATGTCAGATGACATGGCATGAAGGAAACTAAAATTGTATTGTAATGACCTTGGATTATACGATGCAAGGGATTAAAAAAAATACTGGACTGTAATGCCATTATTTCCCATCTTAATGTCTGTGATTATATCATTATTTATTTCACAATATATATTCATATTTTTTATTTTGCCTGCCCACGTCCTGCATGTGAGGCATTAAAAATACATAACCCGGGGGGCAAGGATTACACTTGGCAGCAGCGTTCGTGTCTCTGACTGTACCTGTTCATACACGGCAGATTTCCCCAGAAGTAGCGGGCTCGATGGGCGGCAGAAACATCAATAGCATCGATCATGACTGGGTTACACTGAAATACAAACACACACACACACAGATTATGAATGCTCATTAATATTATTCAAACAGATGCCACTGTCAATATGGGCTTTGAGTATTAGCACATCTGTAATCAACAGAGAGAACCTATGTTGAAAAGAGAAGGCCGACAAAGAACAGCGTAGATCTATACTGGATAGAGTAGAAGTTCAACCTATATATTTACAAGAGTAGAACTATAATGGAAGAGCAGAAGGATATTTAATAGAGTGGAACTGTATTGGACAGAGAATAACTGTATCAAGTTGGTAGAACCGTGTTAAATAGAGTTGTATTGAACTGAGAAGAATTATATTGATCAAAATAAAACTGTATTGTATAGAGGGCAACTGTACATAATAGAAATGTATTGAATAGAGTAGAGCTGTTTTGAACAGCGTTGACAGTAAGAACAGAACGGTCAAACGATATTGAAGAGAATACAGTTGAGCAGGACTGCAGCTGACCTCCAGGAAGCGTGAAATGTCCCTCTTGTCGTTCACTCCCATGGCAACAACGTTCTCAAACATCCAGAAAAAGGGGCGGTTATCGCCCTCCTTCGGCCGGGCCTCACTCAACAGGCGGTAGAACTCGAAGAACAGTCGCCCCGTTCCTTCTACAAAAGGAGAAAGAGAAGGGAGGGGGGGGAAATTGACTGACTCATTCATTTTACATACACTCTCCCCGGCATGCCTTTGTTTGTTCAGAGTGTGCGTGTGCGCGTGTGCGTGTGCGTCCCCCACCGTAGAGTCCCTTCCTGGCTGGGTTGACGATTGACAGGTCGTTACAGGGGCTTCCCCCGATCACCAGGTCAAACGGCCCCCACTCTTCAATCTGTGGAGACAAGAGCCACGCCCACTTTTAGCCATCATGTGCCTGTACTCTGCAAACACACAATGCCATGATGTCATGACAGCATGAGCCAAGTGCATCATGTGCTCGTGGAAGAGCTGGCAGCTGGGTGGATTTAAGAAGGGGGACATAAACAGCACGAGTATTTGCTTTTCGTATCACTGATTGACGACGAGGAAGCAAGACTGAGCGAGAGTCGACAGGGGGGGCAGGTGGAACAGCACCAAAAGGGGAGACAGACGGGCCATTTGGTTGGTTGTTAAAATTCACGGAATCAGATTGATGGACGTGGGGAGAAGGAGGAACAAAGAGAGGGCGGGAAAAAGAGACTAGTTTTTCGGAGAGCATGACGGGGTGCGCTTGATTCATCAGCCCCTGACGTGTTAAGTCAGGAGGGAAGTAATATCCCAGGTGTGTCAGAGACTAATCGTGTATGCAGCAGTCCTACTATTACATAGCAGAACATCTGTGCAGAGACAACATAGAGCCTGGGCCTGACACCAGAACGGCCCTGTTACTTGTTTCGTTACAGAAATATATTTAAAGGGGACATATTATGAAAACAGCACTTTTCCTGGGATTTGGGGTGTTGTTGTGGGTGGATGGTGCTCCCACACACATACAAACTTTGAAATATGTCTGTACATGATTTTTCGAGTGAGATAGGCATTTCTGGAAGCAGCCCGCCTCCAGCTACCAAACGAGTGAGTCAGTTTCGGCGCCCCCTCCTACGTAGGAAGGGGGCGCATTTGAATGTTACCTCCCACTTCCCCACTCCCCTCCAATCAGAGCATCGCTAAGATTTTGTGGACCAGCGGACGAACAGCTACGGCGGGGGGAACTCGGCGCTAGCCCTGCAGCTAAGCTCCGGGAGTACAATCCCTTTCTCTGCCGCCGAAGGGAAGTCAGGAGGAGGAGACATGGAGTAGAAAGGGATTGTACTCCCGGAGCTGAGCTGCCGGGAGCAGCTCATTTGCATCAATGCTACAGACACCAGAAACAGAGCATTCTGAAGGGACTGAAACACAGGGGAATAGCCGTAGACGATATTTCTTTTCCTGAAAGCTATTTCCAGCGAACAGCTTCAAAAACATGTTTTCTGGAACTCAAATACTATGTTCACTTGTTGGGAAAACACCAAAATATGTCTCCTTTAAGAAAACTCAGCATGGTGTTGTATTGAAACCTTAACAGACACTTATGAATTTACTACTGCTGGCCGAGTTTGTGCTTGCTGTTTATAGCAGATGACAACCTTACATAGCACGACCCCAGGCAACACGATTGGTGGAAACATATATGAAGCGAAAGGAAATTAAACTCCCCTAGTTTGAAGATGACTATAGTATTCTATCCTACACCTACACCTACACACACACACACACACACACACACACACACACACACACACACACACACACACACACACACACACACACACACACACACACACACACACACACACACGCACACACACACACACGGTTGTGTTTCAGCAGCATGTCTGAACCTGCCAAATGTTTGAGTGGGTTTTTAAAACAAACCCCTGTTAACTTTTACTTGAGCCCAGGGGGCACAAATACATTTTAAAGACACCCAGACACACACACACACACACACTGTCCCTCTGTTCTTCAGCAGTTTATGGGCCATTCGTAACCTGTCCTGTCAGATGGTTTGTTACAGAGAACTATCAGGGAGGACATCCTTGGAAACAGTTTCGGTAGGAGCAGGCACTTTCCCAAAAAAAACGTTGCAGGCTAATATAAATACTCGGCAGGTTAATATTTATATGGCAGGTGTATCTGTCTGTCACGGCCTATCAAGCAGCCCACGTAGTTCCTCATAGGACGCTGCTCGTACACAAACGCTGAAATCACTGGACTCGTGCGGTATTGTAGTCTCCGGGGTCAAGCTGCCTGCTGTGTTTAGGCAATCCGCTGCCACCATGCAAATAGTCATATCTATGGTTTACTGTGAACAGGTGTCAACCTCCTGGCTCGGGTACTCCCTGAGCCAAGGAACGCTGACCCACTCTCGAGCTGCAAGCAACAGGTCAAAACAAGCACACCGCTTTTCAGTGGCACTTTTTTTGTTCCCCTATGAGTCCCCCCCCCCCCCCCCCCCCCCCCCACACACACACATCTTAACCTGTCCTTTGGCACCTTGAAAGGTCCAAACTATCAGACCCCCTCCAGTGGTGGTGGTTGCGTTAGTTGCGTTGCGCACTTACATTTTTCCGGGTGATGTTGCGGACATCGTGGACGTACTGGATCTTCCCTTCGTGCCGCACCACGCCCACCGAGATGGAGTCCTCGCACACCTCCGACGCCACGTACTGGTCCACCTTGAAGCCCAGATCTCTCAGGACCAGGTAGCCTGCAGCACAACAGAGAGCCGTTGGAAACACCGCCGGACCCCCCCGGGACCCACGGGTCGACCGTGACCATCGCCATCGTTGCGGATCGTACCGAGGCGCGGCCTCTTGTAACGGGACGCTATGTAGGCCTACGTGTCTCTGCGGTTGTGAGATTATGTGCGTGGTGGAACAGCACATGTTCCTAATCTTATCAGTTCATACCAACATGACATTTCCTTTCGTACTTTGATATGCATCTCATACATACTCATATTGAAGGTGCAATATCCAAGCGTTGGGTACACTTCAGATGTACTCTTGGTTTATACATGCATATTTTACTATATTTCACATTATGACTGAATGAATGCTTATCAACTGTTTCATAATATATTCCAAATGTGTTATTTTCCATCCCGAGCAGAGCAATTGTGACAGTAACAATGGCGTACTTTTGAGTCAGAATGAACCACAGCCACACACGGACAGCACTTTGAGTCAGAATGAAGCCCACACACAGTCAGTACGTACCGGTGGCGATGCCGTCAAACAGAGACAGCACTCTGATGGGCCGTCTCTGCTCTGCGGGGACAGCAGCGTAGATCCGCGGCTTCTCCTGGGAGACACCAGAGAGGGACGAGGGGGGCCGTGAGTGGGAGACACCAAAGGGCTGGTGGTTGGTCGAGTCCCCCCCCACCGCCCCGATGCTGCAATGCCGCCGCTAATGCCCCTTCTATCCCTCAAAGGGACGCTGAAACCAGCCGGCTGCGGTCGGATAACACAGCTTTGCTTATGAAATAATGGATGAATGGAGCGGAGTTTGACGGATCTGTTTTTGCAGATCTGTGATAAGCCTTCTCAAGGGGGGGGGGGGGGGGGCTTTCACGTTGAAGTGCATGCTACATTCTTGTGTTTGGTTTTTCCTAAACCGCGTTGGTTCGGAAGGGTTACGAAAATAAAACAGTTGTCAAGACTTGCGGGATGATCGCGGAAAGGAAAGAAATCGTACACTGGCGTATGGCAAAGGCCAACCCCAAATGTTGACAGAGCATTGTGCAATGATGATGAAACAAAGGGAATGTATGAGGAATGTGTTAAGACGGTTCTGCTGTAGATATGTAGATATAATGTTACACAAGAGACTGGCGGGCCAGTCGGGGGCTCTCTCTCTCTGTCTCTGTCTCTGTCTCTGTGTCTCCCTCTCTCTCTCTCCCTCTCTCCCTCTCCCCCCCCCCCCCCTCTCTCTCTCTCTCTCTCTCTCCTCTCTCTCTCGCTCTCTCTCTCTCTCTCTCTCTCCCTCCCTCCTCTCTCTCTCTCCCTCCCTCCTCTCTCTCTCTCTCTCTCTCTCTCTCCCTCTCTCTCTCTCTCTCTCTCTCTCTCTCTACCTCCATAGGCGTGGATACACTGTGTGGGGGTACAGTACGTCATGGGGGGGTCTTCCTGACCCATAGGTGTTGTGACGGTGTTGTGACGGTGTCGTGTGGTGTCGGTGCATAATGCAGGGCGGGGGTTGGTACGTACAAACTCCTGCCCGTTGTCGTTGATGAAGAACTCCTGCAGCTTGAGGGTCCAGTCGTGCCTCCTCTTCAGCACGCCGTAGCTGAAGAGCGGCTGACACATGTAGCAGCGCCACGGGTCCAGGTAGCGGGCGCTGTTGGACACGCCGGGCCCCACCAGGATGTCCAGACAGTCCACACAGAAACACCTGGACAGACAGGAGGACGGGTTTAGAGACACAGAGAGGAAGGGTTTAGAGACACAGAGAGGAGGACGGGTTTAGAGACACAGAGAGGAGGACGGGTTTAGATACACAGAGAGGAGGACGGGTTTAGAGACACAGAGAGGAGGACGGGTTTAGAGACACAGAGAGGAGGACGGGTTTAGAGACACAGAGAGGAGGACGGGTTTAGATACACACACAGGAGGATGGGTTTAGAGACACAGAGAGGAGGATGGGTTTAGAGACACAGAGAGGAGGACGGGTTTAGAGACACAGAGAGGAGGACGGGTTTAGAGACACAGAGAGGAGGATGGGTTTAGAGACACAGAGAGGAGGACGGGTTTAGACACACAGAGAGGAGGACGGGTTTAGAGACATTGAAGCGAGACACATGCAGAGAGAGATAAGGACAGAGTACGGTTACGATAAATAGAACTACAAAATAGAGAGAGAGCGAGAGAGAAAGAGAGAGAGAGAGAGAGAAAGCAAAGAGAGAGGGACAGAGAGAGAGAAGAGAGAGAGAGAGAGACAGAGAGAGAGAGAGAGAGAGAGAGAGAGAGAGAGAGAGAGAGAGAGAGAGACACGTGAATGTTCCAGGGTGGTCTGAATGGCTTCGGGGACGTGTGTGTGTGCTTTATGTACCTGCAGCAGTTTGCGTTTCCACAGAGCAGCACTTCTCTCCCTCCGCAGCAGATGGTGCAGTACGACTGGTAGCCGTCGTCGTCGTACATGTAGGAGATCTCCAAATACACGTCCTGCACACACACAACCACACACACACAACCAAACACACAACCACACACACACACACACACACACACACACACACACACACACACACACACACACACACACACACACACACACACACACACACACACACACACACACACACACACACAACCACACACACACACATACAGACAGACAGAAGATTGGTCATAGGCAGTGTCATGACGGATGAGCAGAGAGAGATGTTAATAAACCCTTATTATATAGTGTGAATATATTCACAGTCAAACCCTTCGAGAGAAACATACCTTGCAAGCCTGGCAGAGGCCGCCTTCAAACAGAGGGTGAAAGGTCACCGCCTTCGTCTTCCCGCAAGAGAGACAGAACTCTGTAAAACACAGATCACAGAAGTCAGCCGAGAGGAAACGTCTAAATCAAAAAGGCCTTCAGGCTACAACTGTCAGAAAGAAGAGCAAACATAAAAGCACACTTAAAAACAAACAGAAACACACACACACACGCACACACACACACACACACACACTTCAGCACTTACCTTCAATACTTTGTTTATTCTTCAGGACTTCATTCACCATATTTTCTGAGGTAGAGAGAGCGAGAGTGAGTGAGTGAGTGAGTGAGTGAGTGAGTGAGTGAGTGAGTGAGTGAGTGAGTGAGTGAGTGAGTGAGTGAGTGAGTGAGTGAGTGAGTGAGTGAGTGAGTGAGTGAGTGACAGAGACAGAGACAGAGACAGAGACAGAGACAGAGACAGAGACAGAGACAGAGAGAGAGAGAGAGAGAGAGAGAGAGAGAGAGAGAGAGAGAGAGAGAGAGAGAGAGAGAGACACAGACAGACCGTGAGAGAGTCAGGACAACATAAGACTGGAGCGGGACAGTCTCCGGGGGGAGTGTTGTGTGATGATCTGAGCATGGGGGGTTGGGTGATCTCTGCGGTGGGTCTTACCTCTGCTGAAGACCTCCTCGGGGGCGCTCTTGGCCTTCAGCAGACTCATCCTGGGCTTCTTAGTGCTGGGGAAACACTCGGGTAGGGACACGTCCAGAACCTGGTGGTCCAACAGCTTGCTCTCTGCACGCATCAACACAAACGCACACGCACACGCACACGCACACACACACACACACACACACATACAGGGTCATATACAGACATATGATATTGGTTCTTTTTGTACTCTGTTCTCCCCCAAGGAATGTTCCCTGCTAAGAGTTCACACTTGGCCCAGACCAGACACACACACACACACACACACACACACACACACACACACACACACACACACACACACACACACACACACACACACACACACACACACACACACACACACACACACACACACACACACACACTCACACACACACACACATGCGTCTGAAACAAATTGACGACGTGAAGTGGCCTTGCTCACCTGCGTTGTGTGTGGGTTTGAGGCCGTCCTCGCCCTTGGGCAGGAACCCTCCGGTGGCCCAGTCCAGCATGGGTCTCACCTGGTCCTCTGGGTTGTCTGAGGTACACACCGGAAAGGCCTGTTCTGCCCGGATACTGGCCATCTATAGTGGTGGTGGGGAGAGGGGGGGAGAGAGGGGGGGAGGGAGGGGGGGGGGCGAGAGAGAGAGAGAGAGAGAGAGAGAGAGAGAGAGAGAGAGAGAGAGAGAGAGAGAGAGAGAGAGAGAGAGAGAGAGAGAGAGAGAGAGAAAGACTTAATTGTGGTTTAGACTTAGCATTAATACTGCCGTTGGAAAACAGACAAGGCTAGCAGGTATCTTGGTGTGTGAGTGTACAGCAGTGAGCCCTCTGAGGAGCATGAAGCCGTACCTCCAGCGCCTGGAAGATGGCCCTCCTGTAGGAAGCCAGCTTGGTGTACGAAGACGGGTTGAAGAACTTGGGGAAGGCCGTGATGGAGTCCAGTTTATCAGCCGAGACCTGGAGCGCCGCGAAGGGGACGCGGAGAGAGAGTGAGGCAGAGCGGGGGAGACGGAGGGCAGAGAGATCACAGGTGTTAACCAGCATCCCCACGGCCACACGCAACTCTAGATTTAGTTAAGCAGAGAAGGGTGAAAATAAGCTCTAAGCTTTCCTAGGACCCGTCTTCAAGGTCAATTCAAGGTACATATGATGTAGTCATTTAGAATAATAACACAGCATATAGGAATTCTACCACCATCCGGCAGGCATCCATGAGCTGAGATGACTTAACTACAACAACTTAAGTCAACTTAACTGCAACTATATCTTAACTGCATAACTCTATCTGCTTCTAAATGACATCTCTAATCAATTCACAAGTTGCTTTTGATAAAAGTGTCGTCACTACTTCTACTTACTAAATAGTAAGTAGAAGTAAAAGCAGAAGTAGTAGTAGTAGTAGTAGTAGTAGTAGTGGAACGCTATCAGTCAACGGTACTCCCCCCCCACACACACACACACACCCTCTCCATTCTGATTCGCCGCTCACCTCTGAGAACTTGCCGTCTCCGAACCACTGCAGCCAGCGCATGCCGTGGGTGGCCTGCCGCTTGCTGGTGGCACGCCACGTCACCACCATGCCGGGCCACCAGGAGAAGCCCTTGATCTTCCCCCACACCAGCTCCCCGATGCCGAAACCCTTGTTGTCCTGACAACCGGGACGGAGGAAGTATTTCAGTACGGTAATTATAGCATTATTATTGTTAATTGTATGATGTTGTTTTTATTGTCATATTACTATGATTTTGTTTGGATTATTACTATCATATTGACATTGTTATTATTATATTATATATTATTATTATGATAACAGTTTATAGCCCAGGTTAACCTAGCCTGGGGCTACCCTAGCCTGGGCTTACGTTAGCCCTGGGCTAAGGAGTACTTCTATGAAGCGTGAGTTGCTTGTTATTCAAAGGAGTGAATTGTATGTTTGTGTGTCAGCGATGCCATTAGAAAGACGAGGCCGTGACAAACATCCCTGCTTTGAAATTTTTACATACAAGAATTTTACATTCCTGAATGTTTTGTGAGGGCTTCTCTCCACTTCTTTGGCACACAACACACAACTTTTGCAATCATAGATGCATGTAAGCAGCTGAAGTAACAGCAGGTAGACCCTCCTGATCCTGAGCTGCACTGGTACATCTCTGTGGTTCAGAAACGCGAGGAAGCCGACGAAGCTAGAGGAAGCCACTAGGCTCTGATTGCGGGCGTCTGTACAAGCCAAAGGTTACTGCGCTCTACTCAACAGTTATGTCAACATTGTGCAAGAGTGCACAGAAATGTAAACAGTTGCACAGTCAAACGAACAAATCCACAAATATGCTCACAAAGCCATATTCCCCGGAGCCTGAACATGCAGAAGACACAAGATCATGGTGATGCTCACGGTTCTCATCGCTCCCGACGGCTGTTTTCATAACCGGCATCGGTAAACAGATACAGTGAAATGAAAACCGTATACATTAGGTGTTAGGTGGAGTGTGGGCTGAGTGATTTTGACAACGCTTGACGACGCCCCCGGCAACTGTTCCTAACGAGCCCTACCCTTTTTTCTCCAGCTCACAGAATCCTTTTCCCGCCCAAAATAGGGGGTTACCCAGACAGATTGCAGACTTTACAAAACTGACTGACTTTGAGTGCAACGATAAGAAACCAAATAAGGCGGGACGTGTTTGATCAGAGGTTGGTGCACCGTGCTGCGTGATGTGCTTGTGCTTTGTTTGCGTGCGTCGCGTGAAAAAGGGGCGTGGCGCTCCAACCTTGTACTCAGCCTGGGGTTCCTGGCTGCTGCTGCTGGTGGTGGTGGTGCTCTGGGCTGAGTCCTTGGAGTCAGCCTCCATCACCTCTGGGTTTGGGGCCTCAGGGATGGGCATACACACGGTGACCAGACCCCGGCCCTGGGAGAGATTCAGAGAGACGCAGAGGAGGAGACAGAGAGAGGGACGACAGAGACTGTGAGAGTGGGTCTCAGAGTGCGGGAGAGCTTTGTGTGGGTGTGTTTATGTTTGGGTTTGTATTAGGGCCCGACCGATATTGATTTTTGAGTGCCGATGCCGATGCCGATTATTTTCAGAGAAAAATTACGATTACGATTTAATCGGCCCGATTAAAAACAAAACAAAAAAAAGCATATAAAACGTCGTTTTTGATACCTTAAATATACTTTAAACACTTTTGACGAATGTGTGAATTGAATGCAGAACCTTTGAGTGTTTTAGAATACATTTACAGTCAAAAATTAGTGTAATGTAAAATGTAAAATAAATAACTAACTCCCAATGTGCTGCGCTCGTGAGCAGTGACTAACACGTGCGTGCTGAGCAGTATGGTCTCACCGTTGGAGTCTACAGTATAACAAATTAACATGGCCTGGGACCTAAAGAAAATCAAGCACAACATGCTCAAACAACGCGTCTTGTGTACATTGGTGAGGTGAGCGCGCAGCTGCCTGAGCAAGCGTGCTTTCAGGTTGTACGGTAAAATTCAATCTCCTCTTTTTTACTCCAGCTAAAGTTGTTGGTTAGCAAGGCGAGTAGGAGCGCAATCTGCAGGATACTAAGCGCAATAAAATTTCAAAAAAAAATAAAATAATCGGTTGTAATCTGCGTCTTTTTGGCAGATGTTGATTATTTTCAAAAAGGCTATAATCGGCCGATTAAATCGGCAGGCCGATGAATCGGTCGGGCCCTAGTTTGTATGTGTAGCAGGGGAGTTACCTGAGCTGTGTGTGTGTGTGTGGTTTTGTGTGTGTGTGTGTGTGTGTGTGGGGGGGGGGCTATAGTTTCGGATTGAGTACCGTTGACTGATAGCGTTCCACTACTACTACTACTACTACTTCTGCTTTTACTGAAGATACTTTTAACCAAAGCAACGTGTGAATTGAATAGAGATGTCATTTAGAACACACATATATCTGTGTGTTGGGGGTGTGGTGTTACCTGAGGTGTGTGTATGTGTGATTTGGGGTGGTGTCTGCGGGTCTTGTTGGGGGTCCCGGCAGTGAGGCCTGCCTGGTAGATGGTCCTGGGACGAGGGGTCTGTCTGAGACTCAACGGAGGACCTGACGGAGGACCGGCAGCCACCTCTGGGGTCTTATCCTGGTGAACACAGAATGGGAAAAAAGGAACATTAAAATGTAATAACGTGTCTGTGTGAGCGAGTAGCTTTATGTGTGTGTATGTGTGTGTGTGTGTGTGTGTTTGTGTGTGTGTGTTTGTGTGTGTGTGCTTGTGTGTGTGTGCATGTATTTGTGTATGTGCATGTATTTGTGTGTGTGTGCATGTATTTGTGTGTGTGTGTGTTTGTGTAGTGTGTGCATGTATTTGTGTAAGTGCATGTGTGTGCATGTGCGTGTGCGTGTGTGTGTGTGTGTGTGTGTGTGTGTGTACCTGGCTGTAGGAGGAGTCCCAGCTGTTCTCGGTCTCTGCGCTCTTCCTCTTCCTCTTCCGAACTCCTCCTGGACACTGGTTATCTGGAGAGAGAGAGAGAGTGAGAGTGAGAGTGAGAGTGAGAGTGAGAGTGAGAGTGAGAGTGAGAGTGAGAGAGAGAGAGAGAGGGAGAGAGAGAGGGGAGAGAGACAACATAAAGCAGTGCTTCCCGTAGAGTGAGAATAGGTAGAGCAGTGCTTCCCAAAGACAGAGAGACCACTCAAAGCAGTGTTTCCTAGAGAGAGAGAGACAATGTAAAGCAGTGTTTACCAGAGCCTAGAGGTAATTGATATGGTCAAAGCTGAGGTCTACTTCTTAACTTTATTGACTTATTTTTCAACAAATCTTCATATTTTATGTTGTAATGTGTTGTTGTCGGTCTAACAAACGTAAATGTTTAGACATTCTAGATGATTCTAGTTGTTAAATAGGTTTGATTTGTGTTATGTTCTTCCACGCTGTGATGAATTGATACACGTGCGACTCCTCACCTTGCGGTGAGGCGGCATCTCCGTTGTGTTTGGGACTGAAGGGGGAGGGCGGTTCCGCGGCCGCCAGAGGGCTGTTCTCATTGGTCAGCTTCACATGGCAGTCATTCTCTGACAGGATGTCGGGCGTCGCTGTGTCAGCATTCACTGCCGCCTGACGAAAATAAGAGGCATACCAAGATAATGACTATAAGAAAAAAAAAAAAAGTGTGAAAAGAGACGGTTTCAATAAAGTAAGTGGATTTGTCCCTTTCTTTCACTTTTTGTCTAGCGCTGAGACGGCCCGAGGGCAAAGCCTGCTGACGATAGTCTTGCAGGGAGGGGAGACCTTAATGTGTGTCAGTGAACAGTCATACTTGTAGCAAGGCATGTCCTTACGAGTTCGGATGAATTAGGCAAGAACAAAGGCGTTGCCTGGGGCAACGGCGGCTCCAGATCATTGACTACAACAATGCTTCCCCCTGACGCCGACAGCAAGGGGAGTGGATGAGAAGGTATGCGGGGTCATGGCATTGGTGCAAAAACGAAATAATTCGCCAAGAGACCAAATAACGTCAAAGTCAAGTAGTATAGGGTTACAACCGTGACGTAGATGTGAAAGACTTGCAGTCCTCCCTGCGCCACACCAGGGTTTTTAGAGTATTACAACAACATGTGCCGCCACACAGGACTCCACAAGCAAAGACAATCCAAGCCTATTTATATCCCTCTTTAGATACTTTTAACTTGAAACGCCTTACATCATTGAAGATGCAACGTGTACAATTTGGCCCGCTGTCTAATGATTCCTCCACAAAATAGGGAGCGGCATATAACGGGAAAGTAACTTCCCCTCCCTTACCAAAGGTCGTCCACTGAATATAGAGATAAGCTTACTGTTGACTGTGTACAGTGAATCTGTGCTATGGCTTGGTCAAGATTCCAGGGTTCTGTTGATCGGGTTGGTTTGAGCCCGTGCAACATGTTCCAGTGTACTTTTGATCAGAGTGACCGTAGGTAAGAGAGGCCGTCGGCCCTCATGGACTAAGGGCAGCCTGGTCACCGCAGGGACGGGGATCTCTTGAGGTAAGAAGCGGTATTCCGAAAAATTAAATATGCAACACAATACATAGATGTCGCTGACATAACGTCTAAACTGTTGTTTCTCCACATTCTTTAATAATAGCTGATTCCGTTTTAAACGAATAAAAATTCATGTTGCACCATTAAGCTGATGCTACTTCTCAAGTCACACAGCAACTGCAACGGTATCTAGACGGCCGAGAAGGTGTTGAGGGGATGGATTTTGAGATATGGATCAGATTTGTTGGTACCATCTGCAGAATCTCTTTGCTAAGGAAGATTATGCAATGTAACGAACGGCATACATTTTTCCTGGAAGACAAAGAATGCTTTAGTTTGGTTTGTTAATGATATGGAGCGCTTTAGTTAAACAAAGATTAACTTGTCGTCGCCCAAGTGAAATGATTTTCTGCCCCACTCATGTCTGCCCAATAGCCTATCCTCAAACTCTAATCCATTCAATCAACAGTGGGAATCCACAAACGGAGCCGCAAAAACAATAGCAAGTGGCAGTGGTTTGGCAGACAAGTGATAGGCAGTGTATCAATATGAAGTGATTCCCCTTCCGTATATTTTAGTTGATTGCAAATCAACGCAGTTCAACGAAGGACGTCAGATTGAACAGATGGATGCAGTTGTTGCCGGACGTTAAGACCACATCATGTGTGCAACGCCAATAAAGATTTGCCAGAGAATGAGTGAGAGAGCAGCTGTCACACACATGTTACGCAATTATGCCTCTTACAAGCTTTCCGTGATGCCATCATTAACTGGCATTAAACTAGGAATGTGTGCATGGGCGGTGTGTGGCAATGTGTTTTCCTTTGCGGACACATGCCATAGTTCTCACAGACAGAGAGGACTCAGAGATCTGGAAGATGATGAAATGGTGAAGACACGACTGAAAGGGAGAGAGGGCTAGAAGAACTATGGGACATTGACAAAACGAAAAAGGAAGATGGTTAAGAATGACAGCAAACAAGCATAATGGAGAGAAAGAAACTGAGATTAAGAGAGATGGCGGTGTTAAAAGAGGGTCTCTCCTAGGGCTGGCCCGAATTATTTGAATATTCGAATACTCGTTCGGAAAATTAGCATTCAAAGCTTAAATCGGTATTCGGAGCCTCGTTTTTTTTTTTCACGTGCCTGACGTTACCAGAGCGAGGGAGGCAAACTATAAGCGACACCAAGCAGAGAAGCGAGAGAGGTGGAGGAAGAATAGATATGTTTCCCTTTACTTCACAACACAACATTAGCGGGATCTTGGGAGGAAAAGTAATGCTTAGTTGTTTGCACAAAATATGCAGATACTATCAAAATCGGTTCCAGGGAGTATATAGGGATTATTAATGTTGTTTTTGATGGTGTGTTTTTCTGGAACGAGTATTCGTATATTCGCTCGGAAAAACCAACGAGTATTCGAAGCCTGGAAAATGGTATTCGGTCAGCCCTAGTCTCTCCAGTGTTGCCCCTATATGCATCCAGCTGCGGCAGACCGCCACTGCCGGACTGTCAGCGCCAATGCAAAAAAAGAAAGAAAGTGCAAAAAAAAGAACAATTGTTTCTGCAGAGTTCAAGGCGCATTTGCACAATGATCTGGTCTCAGCAGATACCTGGACTCGGAAGCTCAATCTGTACATTTTCCCCCAAAAAAATCACACCAGAAGAAACCGTTTAAATGGTTATTTTTCAAAAAGTTCTTCTGGGGGGGGCTAGCCCCCCGAGACCCCCTAGCGTTGCTAGGTTACCATCTCACAGCACCACTGCTATAAAAAAACCGAGGGGAAACACTGGTCGCTCCCTTTCGTTCCTTTTATGACATTAATGAGAGAAAATGGTTAAGCAGACCCTACGTGTGTTTACCAGATGTGTTCTTCAGTATAACCTCCACTTGGAAACAAATTGTACTATTGGATTCTACGGCTTGGCTGTCAGGATGACATATGCCCTGTATCCTTGTACCGATCGGCATCTCAAGCTAGCGTTCTGAGGATCGACAAAATAATAAACCTGTAATGTGTTTGAAATGGTTGCCGGGAAAGAGCGGTTTGGAGAAGACGGAGGGACGCGGCGGTTTGGAATGTTGATCCCATCACAGCAGCTGTCTCTGTGCCTTGCCTCAAGTCACATCACAAGGTACAGAGGCTTCCACAACACGGTAGCACTTTGCTAAGACTTGGAAGCTACCACCAACACAAGCAAAGCCTCAGGGTTGCACAAGTTCTTCCAAGTATATTCTTTTTGAATGAGGCTTGAAAGTGCTTAACGGTCTAACACCTTTCTTTCATCATTCTCTCTATTGCTCACTTCCTCCTCCTTCTACGGCTTTCAGTAGCCGGTAATCTAGCACTAAACGGCTGTGTAAACATGACTGCTGTGTAAACAGTTGTGCATTTCAGAAGTGAGAAAAATGAAATGTAAAAATAGTAGTTTGTAAAAGTGTCCCAACTCCTCAGATCTTAAAGCTTTACTGTGACCCAAATTAAAAATCGCAGCGGCTATGTCATAGGCAATATAGTACAATATTACATGTACGGTGAATAACAACAGTAACAAAACAACTTTCCTATAAACACAACAAGGACGTTTATAGGACTCCAGTGTACATATCCCATACGTTTGAGCAGGTTGTACTTATTAACGACTATTCCAAAACAAAAGTAAAATATGCCACAATTGCCCCCCCCCCCCCCCCCCCCCCCCCCCCCCTCCATCTGTTTATCCCCCCTCCATCTCGCCCTCTCCGTCTGTCTTTCCATTCTTCTGCCCATCTCCATCTGCCTATCTCTCCATCTGTCCCCCTCATTTTTGAGAAAGTGAAAATATTTGGACAACTTGGGAACGAAGCTGTGCATACGTATGTGTGTGTGTGTGTGTTAGGGATGGCGAAAATGTCAAATATTCTTGACCGGACACCGAGCACTCATTAACCGGTTAATACCGGTTAACCAATCAGATTAAAATGAGCTATTTGAAATAAGAGCCATTTCGAGCCGTGCCAGCCGCCTGCTATTTCGTAACTCTGCTTACCTCTCTCCCGTTCTGACTCTCACACACACACACACACACACACACACACACACACACACACACACACACACACACACACACACACACACACACACACACACACACACACACACACACACACACACACACACACACACTCTCCGAGTGAGAGGCAGTGGCTCTAACCACGGCACGACCTGTGTTTGAATTGAAACACGAGGCATGCTCACTGAAAGTTGACCGCGTGTAGAGAGCGGGCTTGAACGCCCACAATTGTCTGAGATGGCGCGGACCTCGTTGAGACCCTGCGCGGGATTCACCAGGGGCCAATCGGAAGAGGGCAGCGTTAGGAGCTCATTTGCAACATTGCCGCTGCTCATTTAAGAATATGACAGCTCCGAAGAGACGCCGCTTGTTTAGTTTGGAAGAGATGGAAAAATTGAGGGTGAGGGATAATTTTTTTCACTTCACACAAAAAGATCTTGGAATGAGATGGCTAACTGTAGTCTTACAGCATTTAGTCTACTGTCCATAATAATTTTAATATCATATTCTCCGCCGCTCGCATGCGGGAATAATTAAGACTTGAGGAGAAATTAAACAGTGGGCTAGAGGAGCGGTGTCCATCTAACTTCCACCTCATCTGATCATTCTTTTTCTTTTTCTTTTTACCGACAAGCGACAATTTTGATCGGTTAACGTTGATACGGTCAACCATCGGTCAAACAGTCATCGGTTAACATCCCTAGTGTGTGTGTGTGCGTGTGTGTGTGAGTGTGTAGACGTCTGTTTGTTTCCCAGTCCGTGGTTGTGTGGCTGTGTATGTAGTTGATTCTGTTTGTGTGTTTATGTGTTCTGTGTGTGTGAGTGTGTCTGTGTGTGTCTGTGTGTGTGTGTGTGTCTGTGTGTGTGTGTGTGTTACTCACGGTGGCCGCCATGTCGTTGCCCTCCTCCGTGATAGTTGCGTACTTGTTGGACGGCATCGCGGTCACGGTGGACTGGTCTGCTGTCTGCCCTGATTCCTAGTCAAACCTGAAACACAGAAACAAGACAAAATGGGTTTTACAGGCTGCAAAATACTGTGTGGGCAATTTAGAAGGGTATCCAGTAGAACATTTGGATAAAGGAATACAGGCGTTCAGGAACCCTTTAAGTCTCGCAAGCGGTAAGGGAATGCCAATCAAAGTGACCACTGAATTGAATTATACCAGTCTCAAGTATCTAGTCTTATTATCTGGATACAAGATACCAGCTCAGGAACTGGCCAACAAGACCCAACACAAGACAAATTAGTAACTTTCCATTCATACCTCCACTACTTGATGAGAAATCCTCATAAGAACTGTTCCCACCAGCTTTTCCCCACACAGAATGTTTGGTGCAACCTTAAGTGGGGATTCCCTGCGACCTTGTTTCTTAAAAAACGAAAGTAATATAGTGATCCCTCATCCTTTCCAACTAGTGAGAGTGACACTCACTCTCTTGTAGAAACCAGAATCTAGTGCAACTGCACCGGTTCCCAAGAAGGAAGTAGCTCAATGCTAAATTACATCCCTGCTTGGCACCTTGGCGCCGCATAAGCTTTGGGAAACGGCCTCACTTCTCTGGAGGCACTAGCTAGTAGTAGTTTTATGATATGAAGGTGATGACATATACAAGAACTGTGGTGTGTGCATGTATGTGCGTGTGTGCATACTATGTGTGTGTATGAACTGTTTGTGTGTGCTTGTGCTTGCTATTTTTTGTTATGTTACATTGCTTTCCAATTGTATCAGACCATTTCTGTCGCAATCCACGCGAGCACTGCTGGGATCGGTGATCACACTAAACTCTCTGTACACACGCTCACATCAGCCCTGCCCTCGTGTGTGTGTGCAACATTTGTGATTCGGTAACCCTTTGCAGCACAGCTCGCAGACAGCATTGGCATCATCTTCCTCGAATATGCAAATCAAAACATTGATCACGTTCGCTATATACAGAACACAAGTTACACTCGTTCATTACTTTGTAAGCTTTTTCTTGCCAAGTGCGAGAAGAAGGGACGAATGCCCTTGAGTTGGACGAAATGATTTGGCCTACGTTAGGGAAGGATGGGACTGTGACCTCATGCATGTGCGCACACACACACACACACACACACACACACACACACACACACACACACACACACACACACACACACACACACACACACACACACACACACACACACACACACACACACACTCACACACACACACACACTCAATCACTCACCAGGTGCTTCCTGGGGCTGAGAGGGGACAGTCCCTCACCTAACAGCTTCCCAAACAGGAGACGCCCCCCCTCTAACCCCAGCCAATGGGAACTAGGTAAGGAAGGGTGAGTAAAAACGAAAATGCTCAGTAGCCAACCACATGCAACCGTAAACATCCCATTTATTTATAATAAAAAATATGAAATAGGCTGAAAAACATTACAATGCACAGGCCTTTAAAGAGAAATCATTACACTGCCTCTCTTCACGGTCATCATCTCACAATAGTGCTAGTATCCTCTCTTAGCCAAAATATCAGGAAAAACAAGATTGTGTTAACATACAAGGAAATGGTTAAGAGGGAGGGAGAAAGAGAGAGGGGGGAGAGAGAGACAGAAATGGGGAAGGAACCGTATGAATGAGAGGCCCCTGAACAGGGGACTTGGGGGGGGGGGGGGGGGCATCAAAGTTGTGTCTGGTAGCTGGAGATTAGGGACCACATTGCAAGAGGGGATTTTCCTTCGGTGTGTGTGTGTGGGGGTGTGTATATGTGTGTGTTTCTTGTGTGAGTGCCTGTGTGCATGAGTGTGTATGTGTGTGTGTTTGTGTGTGTGTGTGTGTGTGTGTGTGTTTCTAGTGTGAGTGCCTGTGTGTGCACGTGTGTGTGTGTGTGTGTGTGTTTGCATGGACGCGCGTGTGTGTCTGGTTTTGGCGTGTGTGTGTGTGTGTGTGTGTGTGTGTGTGTGTGTGTGTGTGTGTGTGTGTGTGTGTGTGTGTGTGTGTGTGTGTGTGTGTGTGTGTGTGTGTGTGTGTGTGTGTGTGTCTGTGCATGTGTTTCAGAGCTCTGTGTGTCTACATTCCTGGTCCAATATGTTCAGTGGAAACACAAGCCAACTGTAGCAGGCCTATTGAGCATGTCTACTGCAGTGGATACAGCGTGCACTGGACCACGTGCGGCCCACTGAACACAACACATGTAGGTGTTGTTATTACATCTATCATAAATGTACCAGTAATCAACTTTTTGTAATTGAATGGTTGTCTGATTTGTTGTTTTTTGTGCAAGTGTATATTTTCATTGTGTATTTAATAATAAATAAAATGTAATACTATATGAAATACCTTTCAGTTTTCTGTATCCCTGCAAGGGGTTGCTATTGCAAAAGCTAAGGAAGCTCTGCTTCCAAGGATGCAAATGAATCGGTGCACACTGAAAGTAGATACAAGGATCAGCTGTTAACAGGATTTGTAGGACGGTAAATTTAGATTAATATGGACATAACATCATGTTCAGCTACATCTAAAGGAATATCATCCTAAACGCTGATGACTCGGCAAAAAAAAAGAAGGTGCAGATTAATCATTAAATGTAAGTGTTTTGATCTTGCCTTTAACGCTTGCCAACCACTAGATTACACAAATAGATAGGCCTTGGTCTATATTTACTCTGGTCGATTGGATATAATTTTCAAATTGATTTCAGTGCATTATTTAAACAGTAATACATTTGAGAGGAACGGTGTTCTAGGGCCAGATGTATGCGTAATAACCATTTGGAGATAGGCCTCAACTTGAACTCAAGTTTCGGTGATTAGAATTTAGTTGTCGAAATCCCAAATAAAATGCAACACCGGTAGCCTGTGACACGTGTCCGACTTTACAAATCACCAACATATGCGTGTTGGTGATAACATTAATTTAATCATCCGTATAACATTAATTTGATCATCGTTTTTGAGGCCTAATACACATTCAAGATAAATGACTTAAAGCCAATCGATTTTTTTCTAGTATTACTGGAGCCAGTCACTATTTATCAATGCTTCAACTCATTTTATTGACCAACAATATGTAATAAAAGTCAATCTCGCATTTGGAGCCGCACTTAAATAGTCGTGGTGTTTAGCAGAGGCCTCCGAATAAACTCAACCCCTATCCTTTAACTCGATCGCACTCAGCTATCCACGTGTTGACAAACATCACTTAACTGCAACAATCTTTTTTTTAATTCTATAAATGGCCATCATATAGACAACCCATGCACTGGAAACTTAAAAAGTATCGGATCATAAAATGAATAACCTAAGTCGCGATCGAGGCGCCCTCGAAGTTGCGGTGTGTCGTGACGCTGCGGATCATATCGGCTTCACGCTTTAATGCGTTAGATCAAGTTCGTGCACCTCAGCGGGCGACATGCGGCTGGGTCAACACGTAACATGCATCTCAGATACTTTTGCTTTAAACCAACCAACAAACAAACCAAACTAAAGCAACTTTTGCATTGCATGATGAATTAAAAGGACCCGAGGATCGTGTCTTAACATGTATTTATATTCCCATTTAACATGGCGAGGTCGTCTGCCAACCGGCCGACCTCTTGCTACAGAGGAAACTTACGAAATCTTCCACGTTCGTCTCTCGCATCCAGCTGAACCGCTGCAATTGGTTACTTCGCTCGCTCCGAGCTTCACAAACAATGTTAAAACTTCTTCAAAAACCTTCTAGGAGTAAATCTGGTCCTCGGGGAGAACTTGTCCGAGCATGCTGTGATTCGCAGTACGTCGCCGAGCCGTGCTGGTATATTGGGTGTTTACGCCTCTTTAACGACCACTGGACAGAACTAGTGTCAGCTAGTGAAGAGCAGCTTACCTGTTGCTGTCCGGACTGTATATATAGGAGGGGCTGCCTGTGGGATGGAGGGACATACACTCATTGGTTGCCACCGGCCGCGTATAAAAGACCCACCCACCCCCCCGTTCTTGGCAAAGCTTGACGCGCACTTAATACCTACCATAGGCAGGTCATAAACAGTTGAAATAATGCATATGTCGGAACATAATAGAATAGAATAGGCTTTATGGAGGCGTGACGTGAAAAGTTACACTGTTGCAAACCATAGCATGCAATGCGGCTCTAAAGGGGTTTTAAATGAAATATAGAAGCCTAGACATTCGTGGGGTGTTTTGTGTTGCTATATTAAGAACTAAGAGCGAGACCATGACCATGTTATGCGGAACGTTATAACTTACTTATTAATGGTGAGAGTGGATTCTGCATCCATGAGCGGATTTCATCTATCGCGTGGTTGGCTGTCTGACGCATGCGTACTGTCGAACCAGGAACTTGTCTCTGGCAGATCGCTGGTCCTCTGCTGTGCAACTGTTATTGTTGTGTTTGCCACTGTTATTGCAACAATGTTAACGTTACATTTCACGAAAGACATTTTACCAGACTCTGTCGACAATGACTTTCAAAATATCAACAAATTCAACGAACCGGTAAGTCATTATATTTGCACATTCGCGTGTTAAGCCTACTATTCCATCTTGAATCACGGTTTGTAGTGTAGAACAATGCATACTTTATTTGTAGGATTGTGATATTGTTTATTTAGTGGTTCGTTATGTCGATAATAAGAGTGTCATGTGTTATTGTGCCATTTTCAAACGGTGTTGAAGAGGGATCGGTGTGTTGAGACTCTTCACGTGACCACTAACAGCAGCCACGAGATATACAACTATAGACTCGTAAAGAGTGTGTGACAGCTCCGAATAATTTATTCAGCCTACTTGTTTGTTTCATATGAATTTAAACGTACTGATTTACTTACTTTCAATTAACAAGCCACAATTTGTATCTTTCACAGCAATTTATGAACTTGATAGAGATTATTTTTCAATTTCTACTAGAGCCTAAAGAGGTAAGGCCCCAGACCTTTTGTTTGTGTTTTTCTTCATCGTCATAATTAATAATTAGTTGTGTTTCTACACAGAAAAGGTTAATTTGATGTAATCTGTTGTGTGTTTCCAGACCGAACGGTTCATGCAACAGCTGAGTGCATTTGCAGGAGAACATGGAATGAGTCCTGGACCTCTGAAGAACCTGATGAAAAGTGTCCTAATGGTGCCACAAGGTACACACACACACACACACACACACACACACACACACACACACACACACACACACACACACACACACACACACACACACACACACACACACACACACACACACACACACACACACACACACACACACAGGTCTAGGCATGTATCCGAACACCAAAATCATGGATTCCTTACAACCTTGATTTATTGTATCCTAAACTTGACAGGCAGCTTCCCATGGCTGAGCTTCTATACCGACATCCATTACATCCACTCTCCACACCACCCAGATGTTAGATTATCCGGCCATGTTGCTCCTACCTCCAAACTTCCATTCCATGTCCACTAGCTGGTTCACCATCAGGGTTTGTCTTATAGCCCGTCTGGAAAGAACAGCACTGTGGTCGCCCCACTGGAAAGAGACGAGACGCAGGGCAAGAACTGAATGAATGCCTTAAGGTAGCTGTAGAGTTGTTGTACACAGCAGTACATAACGGTTTAATAACACACACACACTGTATCCCTCAAACATTACACAGCATGCACCCTCTGCACACAATCATTTATTGATTATTCCAAATATGAGATACACTTTTGAAAGCAAATGACAACAATTAAATTCAAACATCAGTGAAATTCCTTATTCCTAAGCAAAATCCACTGCAACCGCAATGGTTGCCATTAAACTTTGAAAGACATGTGTCTTCTTTCACGGGAGTGGTCACAAGCAGGACTTAGCAATGGTGTGATCCAGATGCCTCGGGCACCAGCCTTCCGAGTTGCACTTTTGACTTAATTTCCGGTCTCAGAGCACTTATAGGGTTCCCGTTCATCTTTGTGATTGGGTACTGAAAATAGCTAGTCGTTATTGTTAGTCACATTAGCCTCTTTAGCAAACCAGCTCGAAAACAAACGATGCAACTTTACATTGTATTGCACGCACAGCCAGATCGTGCATGCATAAATTGTTGACCGGAATAAAGTAGCAATGTAATCAAGTGTGTAAGAGAATTTAAAATCGACATTAAAATGACCAACGTGGTATAAATACAAAGAAAATAAATCTCTTTACGGCCACAGCCATTTTTGTTGAGAGCGCCATCACTGAACTCGGTAAACTCTCAGAATTCCGTGAAATGCCACAGGTAAGCTGGGAGATTTCCCACCTTGCAAATTCGGAAGGCTGGTGCTCGAGGCATCTGGATCACAGCACAAGTCCGGGCTTCTCTGTTTCCATGGTGACAGTGCTCTTCTTTGTTCCCAGGGGCCCTGAAGAAGTCTCTGACAGCCCAGCAGGTAAAAGAGGACCTCCTGACCTTAGGTAAGAACCCATGTGACCCCAGCTGACCAATCGAAGGGTTCCTGTTAACATGGAATTTGGATTCCATGTTAACAGGGGATGTTAACGGAACGTCTGGAACAGGGTTCTCCAAACAGACTTCATTTATGCTGTTCTCACTCGTAATGATGGCTATATATGAATTGAACAAATATATTTATGTAAATATTTTGAGTTCTTTGAAAAGCATTATGATAAAATTGATTATTTATTAGGATTATTATTAACGTATTATTATCAGTCTCCATTAAGGTTGAGCAGGCATTAAAGTTGCATCTTAACTTGCTTATTTAGAATGCTTCAGCAGATCTCACATACTTCCTACATGAAGACAAACATGACTAAAACAAACATGGAGGTGCCCACAGCACTATCCACCGGCCTTTCGTTTCCCCCTACAGCACTAACATAAGCCAGGCTTAACTATGCTGTCCATTGCCTAGCCCCACCTATAATCCAAACCAAGACTCTGTAACGATTAACATTATGTTTGTCTGTAATTGGGAGGGGGGGAGGGTTAGTCTTTCCCGGTAATCGTAGACGATATTATGATATGAATATATGTGGTGTTCTGTCTCCCCTTAATCCCTCAGGACTGAATGAAGACAAGGCAGCACACTTTTCTAAACAGGTAAACCTCCATGCTGTTATATTGATCTTTAAACCTGCTTCTAAAACCTCACCTCAGATACAAAGTGTATCAGCAATGCACACATTCATTGGAAAAAAAAAAAAGAAAAGAGGAGGGAAATAAGAAGGAAAATATTTATTAAAAGGGAACTGTAAACAAATAGATGGCAGCCATGCAAACACTTTCATTGAATTGCATCTGATGGATATTTATTCAAACCACGTGAGGAGCTTAAAAACCACATCATAATGTAGGTGCCCATCCCTCATTCAACCGTTATGTACTGCTGTGTACAACAACTCTACAGCTACCTTAAGGCATTCATTCAGTTCTTGCCCTGCGTCTTGTCTCTTTCCAGTGGGGCGATCACAGTGCTGTTCTTTCCAGACGGGCTATCGGACAAACCCTGATGGTGAACCAGCTAGTGGACATGGAATGGAAGTTTGGAGGTAGGAGCAACATGGCCGGATAATCTAACTGGGTGGTGTGGATGTAATGGATGTCGGTATAGAATTTCAGCCATGGGAAGCTGCCTGTCAAGTTTAGGATACAATAAATCAAGGTTGTAAGGAAAGTGTGCCGGAATCCATGATTGTGGTGTTCGGATACATGCCTAGACCTGTGTGTGTGTGTGTGTGTGTGTGTGTGTGTGTGTGTGTGTGTGTGTGTGTGTGTGTGTGTGTGTGTGTGTGTGTGTGTGTGTGTGTGTGTGTGTGTGTGTGTGTGTGTGTGTGTGTGTGTGTGTGTGTGTGTGTGTCATGGGAGTGTCATGGGAAAAGAGAGAAAATTAAGACTATTGGCAGCAGAATGTTGCATGGCCATGCTGTGTAATTATATATTTTGTGCTTTGATTGGCATTTCTCTTAACCTGATGCCAACCCAAATAACATAAGTTTGACAATCAGAGATTCAATTAAACGAATGAGCAGTAATACATCATATAAATAGAAAATCCACAAGAAACTCCCCAAAAATAAATTCTGAGGATATTTATGGAAATTTGAAACTGTGGGTTTTCTTGAATTAGCCTGTCCCGACGACCGATAATCTGGTTGGTGTTTCAGGGCCTTAATGAGTGCAACACTAATGACCCTGTTTGAGGACGGCTTTGCAGTAGACATGCTAATGTCCATAGACCGCATCGTCTTAAGCTGTCGTTCGGGTTTGTTGAGCTATTGTCCCAACATTTATTTGACATGCCTCTCCTGGCATCTTCTCAGCATGCTGTCCTCCAGACAGGGTGGCTCCCTCGTTCAATGACGGCGTTCAGTTGGGGGCATTCATATGCAAACGACGGTTATGGTGCACAAGACTGTTCACACCTCGCATTCTAATGGCCTCAGAGAAGCCATCAGTGGTCACCGGAGACGTAGCCTGAGACGCGTGTCTGAATGCATGTCTGAATGCAAGCAGCCAGGTCTGAACAGAGCCGTGACCCCCCCTGCTCCCTGGTTCTATTGGAACTATGTGCTGAGTAACCAACATGTGGTTATATAGCGTGGAAGGACTAGTGAACATGTAGTGAACTTTGAGAGGAACGTTGGTTGATGAATACAACTTGGACAATGATTGACACATTCAAAAACACACACTGGTTAATTTGTCTGGATCTTGATGAACTCTTACATATTTTCACAGTGACTGTGGGGACCAGTGAAATTCAGAAAGTAGGCAACATCTCCCTACAGGTAAACCAACCTACACACACTCATGCAAACACTCAAGTCAACGTTTACACTCTGTGGTTTCCATCTACATGCTAATCCCCACACACACACACGCACACGCACACGCACACACACACACACACACACACACACACACACACACACACACACACACACACACACACACACACTCACACACTCACAGGGGTAAACTAACACTTTTCATATCCTGCTGTAGCTGAAGCTGGTGATCCGGAAAGGAAGTTCCACTGAGAACGTCTACATGGGTGAGTGGGTGTGTCTGCATGCCGACCGACAGCCAGTTGGGCTCAATATGATTCTACAGTTGGTAGACCACTTGAATGATTCATGGGACTCTACTGGGCTCAACAATGATTCATGTGTATCAGTCCATCAATGGAGAATAGGCTGCCGGTTGATTCATAACTCTTGCAATGTCAATGGAATTGTTAATTGTATTATTATTCATTATTGGGTGCTACATGAATCCTATAATTAAGCGTTTGTTTCAAGAACATTTGTCACTGTTTTTTCTTGATAGAAAATAAAAAACTGGTCATTACACTGTATATTCCATCAAGTTATTCACTTGCTACATAAAACACCATGAACCTTTTAAATTGTTGTACTTTTTCTGATAATACATGGAAATCGTACACCTACTGGTTTTGCCGTAGAATATTCCAGTATAACCAAAGCATGGTGTTATTTTTGCCCTTCTTTCCAGAGTTGACACTTCCTCAGTTTTATAACTTCCTGCATGAGCTGGAGAGAGCGAAGACCAGCATGGACTGCTTCAGCTGAAGTGTGTCTGTGTGTGTGTGTGGGTGTTAGTGCGTGTGTGTTTGTGCGTGTATGTGCAGGTGAGAATGTGTGTGTGAAGATAAATCTATGTTGAATTTGAGATAGTATACAGCATTCCTTCCTTTTTCATGATAGTCATTGTTGAATATTTGTTTACGATACGTTGTCTTGAAAAATATTAAATGAACTTGATCCGAGTTGTCATTGTTATTGTCTTAAAATGTGAGCAGATCTGACAAGTTCATGTTGGACCGGACTAAAGTCTGTCTTTACTTACCTGAAGCTGCTCGACACAGCGATCATAGTCCCCAACCGACCTAAAGGTGAAGCAGCAATTAAAATTAATGGACTGCATGTATGTCGCACGTATACCGCCAAATGACCTATCATTTCTGATGTAATGAACTCTCTGTTGCACAATATGAGATTTAAGTTATTAAAAAATACTAAATGTTACTGTGCGACCGAAGTAAGGAAGAGATGTCAGGCATTGATCATTTATATATTTCCTTATGCTTAACGATTTAGCCTCAAGGACCAATACAGTCCATCAAAACGGTTTCTGCTCTTTAATTTCTTTAAATATGTGTATACCAAGTATACCAATCCCCCCCCCCCCCCCCCCCCCCGTGGGGATAACCACTGATGATAGACCTCATGATTTATTGAACTAATTGGGGGGGCTTGAAGGACATTTGGAGAGTCTCTTTTCATACGGGAATCAGGGTAAAGCTGATATAATTTGTTAAAAGATAATTGTTGGCCATGCTGTGTCTATAAAGATTAATGTGTTAAATCGTTTGGGAATGCGTTAAAGTGGCCGCTCATTCATTTCCGTTTTGTTCTCTATGGCAGTATAATGAATGTTACAAACCCAGCCAGTCACGTTCACAGTCCTGCAAATGCAGGGGCTTTTGTGTCACCATCGTGTTTCCTCCTCTGGCCATAGACTGACTTAAAAGACATTCATTCACACGAAAACCTATCACTTTAAACCCGGTCACTTCAAGTAACATCCCGTAAAAAGGATTCACCTCATTGGGTCCATCGATGCCATGGGTGACCCTCCATCTCTGGGTATTTTTTTTCGGCCTCTACGTCAGCCTACCTGCCAATACTTAATTTAAGAAAGAAAGGGTGGTTCATGACAGGTTGAATTCAGCTGAAGCTGCGCTGTGGTTAGGGTAATAGATCAGGGATACGCCATCAGAATGAGAAGGTAGCCTACCTGCATCCCCATGATGTGCAATGAGCTTAGTGAGATGCGTTAGGGGCGGAGGTTCACCCCCTAGCTTATTGTCAGTATATCGAGTATCTAATTTGTGGTTTGTTGTACCAAAACCACCTACTTTGAAGTTCCCCAGAGTTTTCCCCACCAGTTCATGTCTTTCTAACAGTTGACCCTCTCCCCACCTCTCTGCTTCACTCTCTCTCTCTCTCACTGTCTCTCTCTGTCTCTCTCTCTCTCTGTCTCTCTCTCTCTCTCTCTCTCTCTCTGTCTCTGTCTCTGTCTCTGTCTCTGTCTCTGTCTCTCTCTCTGTCTCTCTCTCTCTCTCTCTCTCTCTCTCACACTCTCTCTCTCTCTCTCTCTCTCTCTCTCTCTCTCTCTCCCCATTTCCATCTCTCTCTCCCACTACCCCTCTCATTCTATCCTTCTATCGTCTGGCAGACAAGTCTCTGCATGCGCTCCTCTGTTGTCTCTGGACAGAAAGAGACGTTCAAGGTTGTACTGGTCTTCATCTTCCTTTCTTGACATTATTTGGTGAGAGCTGAACGCAGCGCTCAACGATTGTTATCCTTAGGCTTTGTTCTTTATTTCTTTATTATTCTCTACAATTCTTGGGATATATTTTATAATTATAAATATTTTAAACTTTTCAAAATATTATACTTTTAAAACATACATTTTATAATGGAAGTCACTGACATTGCAACGAATTCAGACTTAACAACTCGGTCTATTTTTAACCATTAACCTTTGTTAATGTTTTTTGTTAAGTGTAACCTTTGTGGTTACACTTTTCCTGGATACAAAGTAAAGACCCACACACACACACACTTGACTAAAACTGACTTTAATAAACCATTTCATCAGCTCGGCTATTTGATCTCAAATGTATTCAAACCTTATCACTAAGCTATTTGTTTAACTCTTCCATTTATTTGTTTCAGACCATTTTAAATTGTTTCAATGGTGTGCATGTTTACATTGTTTACTCCATTTAAACTTTTGAACTCTGACACTTTTTAAAATGTATTTTCAACTTCACTTTGCACTACAGCACTCACTGCATTTTCTGCAGGAAATGCATTTTCTAAGGTGCTTTGTCAGCTGTCATTGTTCCTTCGTGTTTCTGAGGGAAATTCTCGTGGTCATGGAGTAGACATGTAAGCAAGACACGCAAAACTGAAAAACACACTGAGCTGTCACATGAAAAACCACAAACTGGCACCAGTGTGTTATACCTTACCAATAAATCACTAAGAGTACGTTTGTGAGTGACATAAATCTCATGAATGAATGTCTTCATCTAGCACGGCAGTATCACACAAAAATCTTTGTTCCTTATGAGCCTGAAGCGCTTCGTTCAGAATAGCTCCCCATCATTAACTATACGGAGCTGCCATGGTGAGCTAATGCATTCCATGCAAACTGAGTTTAACCAAACGTTCTTCTTAAACGAGAATCTGGACTTCAAAGTTATTGGCCAAATGCAAAATTGCAAATTTCAAACAATAAATAATAACTGATTAGATATAATAAATAGGAATAGGGATAATAATGAATAAAAGACATCAACGTCAATTGAAACAATTGTTAGTGCTTGGCACTTGGTGCTATGAACATCCTTTCTGTACCCGTACCGACAGCGATATATTGTTTCTCTTTCTTCTGACAATTGTACTTATTGTATGTCGCTTCGGATGCAAACATTTCAACGTATAAGTGGCTATGCAACATTGATCTCCCAGTGTTAGTTCCCCTGGTACTGGCCGTCTAGATCTAGACAGCTTATCAGTCGCCGTAACCGGGACAGGTTCCCTGGGACGGATGGTGACCTTTGACCCCACGTCAGAAACAGCGGTTTACCTCAGCTGTGATTGGGTAAGTGAGGGGGGCATGGAGTTCATAAACGTAGAAATAAGATTGCAAAAATAAATGATATGTATATGAATGTAAACACATAAACATAGAACATCAACATACTATATATTGGGGATTGGAGAAGTTAGTGAATTAAAATGATGGTGTTTTCTGAAATAGGCATTAAAGAGGAGGTCAAAGGAGGACTGTTTAAAGTACCAAATAAAGAAGCGCTTCCAAAGAACTTTTTAGGGCATTACCCGGCCAGGAACTCCAACGGCTGTCTAGCTAATAATTTGGAGAAGAGTAAACAATACATCAAGTTTTGTGTGTGTGTGTGTGTGTGTGTGTGTGTGTGTGTGTGTGTGTGTGTGTGTGTGTGTGTGTGTGTGTGTGTGTGTGTGTGTGTGTGTGTGTGTGTGTGTGTGTGTGTAGGACCAACTACACACACATAGGACCAACATGGCAAAGAGAGTCACTATATAGTGATACCATAAATTCCCATCATATAACAATAATTTAACTTAAAATAGGTATGTGTGCGTGCCTCGACGGCTCTATTTATTTATACATGTGTACGTG
Organism: Gadus chalcogrammus; assembly: GCF_026213295.1. Classification (NCBI taxonomy): domain Eukaryota; kingdom Metazoa; phylum Chordata; class Actinopteri; order Gadiformes; family Gadidae; genus Gadus; species Gadus chalcogrammus. The sequence continues at coordinate 18,264,157 of NC_079418.1, forward strand.
CATGTGTTTGTGTTTCACTGTGTGTGTCATTCCATCATCAATTAATTTGGTATTTATGGTATTTACTTTGTGCGTTTCTATACATGTTCTGACTATGCTTAATGTGTGTGCTTAGTCTGCGTGTATGTGAAAGAAGGTGTGTGTGTGTGTGAGTGAGTGTGTGTGAGTGTCCCACCACACAAGGTGTGCACCCACCACTGGCGAACCTGGTGTGCTTCCACCCCGTGCTCAAAGGGCGAACATCTCCCTCGAGAAGGCATCTGTGCGTATCGAGAGTTTAAGTATAACGTGTTCCGTTTAGGAGAGAAGAACTTAATGTGGTGCAGCATTTGTGTTTTTAGATTGTTTTTTTGTTTTCCTTTCATCTTGCAGCAGCTTTTGACTGGAACAAAATTCAAGACACCCTCAAACTTACAGCTTTCATATCACAGTCTGCCTTCAAGCAGAAACTTAACTATGTCTTAGTAGACCCCCCCTGCTCCTGTTGATTCCACTGTT